>NC_063346.1:30941018-30965889 GCF_021869965.1 Rhincodon typus | reverse complement strand
CAGGAAAGCTGACGTTTCGGGCCTAGACCCTTCTTCAGAAAATGGGCCTAGACCCTTCTTCTGAAGAAGGGTCTAGGCCTGAAACGTCAGCTTTCCTGCTCCTCTGATGCTGCTTGGCCTGCTGTGTTCATCCAACTCTACACCTAGTTATCTCAGATTCTCCAGCATCTGCAGTTCCTACTATCTCTATATATGTGTGCATGTTGGTCGACCCATAATTAGTGGCCCATTCATTTCAACAAGTTCATTTCAGGAGTTCATCCTGAGAGGCTGCAATGATATTAAAGACGTGTCAATGCATGAGATATCAGACCTAATGCAAGATGTTAGTTTATCTTGTGCCTACTGAATCATGCTATACCAGTTTCCTGAATACATCTTTTGTACTTTCCTTAAAGGGATGGTATTTGCACTTGCACTAGTGTTGAACTTGGCATATAGTGCATGTTGCCCATTCATTTTGAGGTATATCACTTGGATGGAAGTGAAGGCTTCAGGTTTTCTAATGATGTCTCCGTGCTGTTTCAAGTTTACTGTATGTACTGTCTGACAGGTGCCTTCAAGCTATAATGTTGAAGTTAACGCTCAGCATTTGTGGACATGGGTGAGTGTCATGGAGGGAAGTTTGGAAATATCTTTGGCATTATTCCATTACTTCTTCACATGCTGCTACAACAGTGTGTTGCATTTCAGGATTCTCAAGGCAATTGGATTTCTTCCATAATTTAGTCCAGTGTCCTTTTATAGACCAGAACTTGCATATATCATAAGTGTTGGACATTGTCTTGGTGAGTGAGGCAAGCCACATCTCATGCAAGACCTAGACATTGCAGCAACAGTTATTCTAGCATCAAAGCACTTGCAGTTCATGCTGTCCTGCTGCAATTTCTACAAAGTAGTGTCCTCTGTCAAGTAGAGTGTCAATGATATATTCTTTTGGTTTGTCCAGAGGTGTTTTTCTGAAGGATTTGATAGGTGTAGAGACATTGGTCAATTCCATAAGCCTTTCACTGAGTTAACTTTGGTGAAATCATATTCCTATATCTTTGCTTGACACCTGCCTATGAATTGGTTAATTGCGTCACCTGGGCATAATTGATGGTTTGACATAAATGCAAGCCTGTGTATAATAAGATTTACCGAAACTTTAAGCTGATTTTCTAAAATCTGAAAACTAATTGTGGTGTATTTGTGGTTGTTGTCAGAAGTACTGGGTGTTTTATTCTTCTCAATCCTTCAGTTCTCAAAAGGAAAGGAAGTTTGACTGAAACAAAATCAGAAATTTCTGGAAAAACTCAGCAAATCTGGCAGCATCTGTGGAGAGAAAGCAGAGTTAACATTTTAGGTCCAGCGACCCTTCTTCAGACCATTCTGTAGAAGAGTCACTGGACACAAAACGTTAACTCTGCTTTCCCTCCACAGATGCTGCCAGGTCTGTTAAGTTTTTCCAGAAACTTCTGATTTTGCTTCAGTCAAACTTCAGACCATTTTGAAGAAGGGTCGCTGGACCTGATATGTCAATTCTGCTTTCTCTCCACAGGTGCTGCCAGACCTACTGAGTTTTTCCAGCAATTTCTGATTTTGCTTCTGATCTCCAGCATCTGCAGTTCTTTGTTTTTTTCCTTAGGAAGGTTAGATTACCTGTAATTCTTTGTCAGATATCTGCATGTCCAGAAGGTAAAGATTGATTGTTTCTTTAAATAACTGAAGTTCTGACAAAATGTCAATGAATTATCTGTCCATGGTGAGATATTTGCTTTCCAACCTTATTGTACATCTTTATGGCTATAAATTGTACGTTGCAGTGTGTTTTTTTTTGTATTTTTGTTTGCTGTTGGCTTGTCTTCTCTTTTCAATATTAAAACATTTTGTCCACCATTTAAACGTGCAGGCTTATGCCTGTAGGCCTCGTTCTCACTAAAGAAAACGAGTTGTGACATTACACGTACCATTTCTATTTGGCTTTGTGCCTATTTCAAGGGTAAAATGATGGATGCAACTGAATACTGACAACTGGTAAACATTTTTGTTTGCATGAATTTTTTTTTGTAGTATTTGTCTGTTTTCACTCGAGAATTCATTCAATAGTTTTGACCTATCCTTTCCACACCACTTAGAAGCTATTTTTGAAATCAGAGCTTTTTTGGTCCTCTTGTGAAGTGTTTTTTATTTTGAAAGTCAGGGAGAGAGAGTACTCACTGTATTTTGGTGCCTATCTCTAGCCTTTAGTTTTCATTGTAGTAGCTTAGGTTTTGTTGTAGTTGTAACTTCAGCTGTTGAATAGATTTTTGGATGACCATTTGGAAAAAAGACTTCTCAGCACCTGCTATGTTGCTATCACATTTTCAGTCTTTCGGGTCCACGTATTGCCACAAGCTAGCTGTCACCTCTACCTTTTAGTACCAACGTTCTACCATCATCAATGCATGTATGATGTGCTTTGTGATTTTCTATATTTTAGCCTATGTAATGTATACGGCAACGAGTATGGTCCTTTTTACGTATCACTCTTACACAGTTTGGGTTATGTGCATACTGATATTGCGGTACATTACATTCACATAACTGAATGACTGAAGATTTTACAATGGCTCCATTACACAGAAAGGGTGAATGAACAAAAGGCTTTAAACACAATATCATGTGCTGTGATGTCATATAATTGTCCTAAAGTTACGGGTCTGAAATCTCTGCCCATTAATGCTGCATACATCTGCTCTGAGTACATCAGGGAAATTGTCAAGTACATGCTGCAATTCATTGGAAATTATAACAATACTAGATTTAGACCAGTGATTTTCCAATGTCGGCCAAATTTAATTTTCTCATTTTGAAGCCCCAGACGTATAGTCACTCTCAACTGGAAGCCCCCAATAGAAAAGAGAAAAGAGGAAAAGAAATAGGCTGCTGCTGTAAACAAACACCAGCAGCAATTTCGAACAATGATCAGCCCTGAAATAATTAAAAATATTGGTGCCACTAATATGAGAAAATATGCTTTTGATTCCATAGATTGCCATGTCAGTTTAAATCTTTAACAGAACAACACTTATCTTAACAGCCCACAATACCTGTTCTGCTCTTGCACTTCAAGTATTCAGTGTTGCTACAGTAGTATTGGCAAAAAAAAGTCACAGATATTACTATATTATCAGAATATGATTTCCATCACCTCCGTGAGAAAACATGATGAGCAAGTAATTAAGCAGTAATCTGGAAAAGTTGGTCCCTACCCAATTTTCTGCCAATGCTTATCCAGCTTTGTGCCCCTCAAAACTATTGATAGACAGGAGGAAATTGTACTGCTGTGTCAATCCTGGAAAGGTACTCAAGGCTTGCAAAAAAACATTTGTTGGACAGACAGCAAGCTGATATTGATAGTAATGTGGAGATAAGAGACATTCAAGATGGTTAAAACGGTGTTGTGAAACATTGAAAGAGATTGCGTGGGCCCAAAGATTAAGTACATTTTTTTTTATAACAGGATGCAGACAACTGTAGAGACAAGCGTGTGTGGGGTGAATGCATTGTGGGCGTATCAGTGAGTGTCAGTATTTTGATGGCACTCACAGAAACAGATTCAATATTTGAACCATAAGTAATGTTACAAAAATATTGCATCCAAAAAGAGTTATGCAATAGCTCTAGGAACCAACAGTAGGCTGTTGAAAAAATATTATTCATGAATCTTGCTTAGATTTTCCCTTTTTGCTTTTAATATAGAAACTACAGTATTTATCTTTGTAAAGTATTTTTCTCTTGGAAATAAAGTAATTTACAACAAGTTATGTTAAAGAAATCATAACAAAAAAAAAATCTGATCACTTCTTAATGCGTTAAGAAAAGAAATAGTAAAACTACGGAGGAGTAAGCATGGATAAACCAACTCATTTTCAGCACTTCACAAGTTATCATTGTTAAAAGAACATGTCATTGCAACATAAGTACATGCATTTCATCTGATGCCTTTTAGGTCAAAACCTAATAAGATTTCCTGTCCAGGCCTATCACTCAAGATGTCTTCTTTGGTGTTTATTTTTTGTAGCACATAAATATTTTAAGTAATCATTAGTTAAAGAACAATGCTAATTTAAAATGTACTAAGAAGTAATATTTAAGTAAGCAATGTCTGTTTTAAATAACTACACAGTAAAAGTGGTTTCCGGTAGCAAACTTAGACAGTCCAGTTACACAGAAGGCCAGTGAACCTCGAAACTTTGCATTGAAGCTCAAAATGGAATGGATGATGAGGGCAATGTTCTCACCATCTGGGAAATGTTAGGAGTGGGATTTGTGATCAGACAGTCAGCTTTTTTTAAATATGGGAAGCCACTGAAACAATTATGTTTATTCTATTTTGGGTTTCACCATTAGGCACTTGCTCCCATGTTCATGTCTAGATAAGAATTTCCATAAGCAGGCTTAGTCACTTCTGAACTAAAATTAATGCCCTATTCAGTGCCATATATAGGACAGTAAACATATGTTTTTCTGAATCTAGAAATGCAACTCTCCCAGACCAAAGCACACGATCTAAATTACTTGTTCAAATTTAACAATGAAGATAATACATAAAAGCTGAATGATGCAAGCTCCTAAGTGCAAAATACACGGATATATGTAATATTCTCAAACATTATAAAATCCAATTACCAAAAAAGAGCCTTGTTAGATAAAAGTATTTGCTCACAGCATGTGCATATTTTTCGGCACAATTGGGTCTGACACTGGTAGAAACGTCATTGGATCATACTCTTGCCCTAACCTTTTCTCCTGGAAAAGTGAAACAGGCAAGCTCAAATACATCCATTAAAGATAGCTGTCATCACATCTCCCAACACTTTCCTGAACAGGATAATCTTAACCCTTGGTAATATTAGTTGGCAATCAATACTGTAGAATCATAGAATCCCTACAGTATGGAAGCAGTCCATTTGGCCCATGGAGTCCATGATGACCCTCTGAAGGGCATTCCACCACCTAGACACAACCCCCAGCCTATCCCTGTAACCATGGATTTTCCATTGCCAATCCACCTAATCTGCACATCTTTGAACTGTGGGAAGAAACCAGAGCATCCAGAGGAACCTCATGCAGACGCAGGGAGAATGTGCAAACTCCACACAGACATTTGCCCAAGGGTGGAATTGAACCTGGGTCCCTGCTGCTGTGAGGCAGCAGTGCTAACCACTGAGCCACTTTGTCATGCAATGTAGAATTAACAGAAGGGGCTTCAGGAATGTATTGGTATAGAGGCCAAAGCCAGTCCTTTTAGGTCATCCATCAGGTGTAGACAAAACTAGTGGCACAATATGTGTGGAGTTTGTACATTCTCCCTGTGTCTGCATGGATTTCCTCCAGGTGCTCCAGTTCCTCCCACAGTCTAAAGATGTGCAGGTTAAGCGGATTGGCCATGCTAAATTGCCCGTAGTGTTCAGGGGCATGTGGGTTGGGGCTGGAGGAGGTGGGGATTAGCCATAGGAAATGCAGGATTGCAGGTAGGTCTGGGTGGGATGCTCTTCGGAGGGTTGGTGTGGACTCAATGGGCTGAATGGCCCGCTTCCTCACTGTAGGGGTTCATTGAATATGCTAATAAATAAGGTCAGCTCCCTTGCTGGTTGCCATTCCTCCCTCCAAGGCAGGCCAAAAACCTATTCAGCAAGTCTCTGTCTCCAGATTAGATTCCTATAGAAAAGCATCCAGCTTCGATCAGAGGGGTACCTCAGAAGCACACAGGAATCCATTATTACTGAAGGTAGTCACTGACCAGAAAACCTACATCGACAAGGTGACTTATTTCAAAAATCTAGTGTGAAATATCCTCCTCCCAAGAAACGACAGAGAAGGTGGTAGGGGCAGATAGTCAGGGGGGTTGCTGCTGGCGAGAGACCATTCACCCTTTTGCAACCACAAGTATTAAATTCTGAGAAGACAGGCAGACTTCCAAACTAGTAAAAAAGAGTGGTCTGATTGGCTGAGGATGAATGGCAGCACCGATGGGGGAAACAGGGTGTTGGCTTTCAGCTGCCATCCCATGCCCTGCCTCTGACCCTCCCCTCTGCCCACAACATGAAACCATTCCTTGTTACCCACTCTTCATGGAGACTGTATTGTTCTGAAGCAGCATTGCTGGCATCTTTGGGCAAGGCAGGGCATTTCTGTTTGAATTTCAAAACCTTTAAGGTGGATGTTTAATTTCTGACCAATATTTTTTTAAAAAATCAAAAAATTATCCTTCAAAAAGAATTTGAACGACCTTTCAGTCAACTTCAGTGCAAAAAAAAATCAGGTATGATGAAAATAGTGGCTCAGAATTTGTTAACAGTCCATATTGTCATTCTGGTGTAATCCATTTTCATCATCTTTTATCGCCCACAGACTCTTCAGTAGCTTCAGGAGACAGTGAAGTGGATCTTGGAACATTTTCGGAAACATTCTGAGATACTTTATCAAGAGTGAGCCAACACACTAGTGGAGTTGTTTTGTCTACTGCAATAAAACCACTAAGTAATCTAACGAGAAGAGGCTCTTGTCTTAAACAAGTGGTAGTTTCTTATATGATAGCAATTGGATACAAGCTACATTGTTGTGCTAAGCATTGTTATTAAGACTGAAAAATCTTGGAGTATAGGTCTATATTTCTTGAGATCCCAAACTATTTGTCACTCATTTTCTTATGACATAATTATGTTTGGTAGAGCTTAATGCCAACTGAATGGCTTTCACCATGATCAAAAATCCTACAATATAGCAGTAGAGAGAAGTAGCATTATTATTCTAGAGGATAATGTGCCTTTAAAAAAGGAGAATGAACCAGCATAAATATACCACAGAATTTGAAGTATTTAAAGTAAGAAGAACAGAAATAATATTGGTATCAAGATTTAATTTAAGAGATGGACCAAACAGATTACAGAATTGGACATCTTGGAGAAAACACTTCTTAAGAGAATTGTTTCTAAACTTGATGATAAAATTAGAATCTGACTAAGTAAACACATTTTTGCATTTAACTGGTACTGTAGATAATGATCTAGCTCACTGAGACATAAAAGAAATCACAGATGCTTTTGTTAAAGTTCCACAAGCTTTTGCCAATTACTTTAATTTTAAAACAAATAAAATACTTGAAAGAGAAACATTTATCAGAAGAAGAGTCCAGCAGGAATTTATAGATAATGTCATTAACATCTTTTCATGTTGGTGGAAAATATGATCATAGAGGTTTGAAATGAGAATTCTTGAGAAAAGTCAGAAAGAGAAAACATTTTACTGGAATTAGTGATGAGTCTTTGTCAGATTTATTACAGCTCAAAGAAGATTTGATCATGGTGAAAGCCATTCAGTTGGTATTAAGCTCTACCAAACACAATTATTTCATAAGGAAATGAGTGACGAATAGTTTGGGATCTCAAGAAATATAGACCTATACTCCAAGATTTTTCAGTCTTAATAATAATGCTTAGCACAACAATGTAGCTTGTATCCAATTGCTATCATATAAGAAACTACCACTTGTTTAAGACAAGAGCCTCTTCTCGTTAGATTACTTAGTGGTTTTATTGCAGTAGACAAAACAACTCCACTAGTGTGTTGGCTCACTCTTGATAAAGTATCTCAGAATGTCTCCGAAAATGTTTCAAGACCCACTTCACTGTCTCTTGAAGCTACTGAAGAGTCTGTGGACGATAAAAGATGATGAAAATGGATTACACCAGAACCACAATATGGACTGTTAACAAATTCTGAGCCACTATTTTCATCATACCTGATTTTTTTTTGCACTGAAGTTGACTGAAATGTCGTTCAAATTCTTTTTGAAGGATAATTTTTTGATTTTTTAAAAAAATATTGGTCAGAAATTAAACATCCATCTTAAAGGTTTTGAAATTTGTGGTCAAAATGAAGGACTCCGTCCTTCTATTCATTCACAGGATGTGGGTATCACTGGCTATACCAGCATTTATTGCCCTTCCCTATTTGCCCAAAGGGCAATTAAAAGTCAACCTTATCCTATGAATGGAGTCACATGTGGACTAGATCAGGTAGGGATGGCAGTTTCCTTCTCTAAAGTACATTAGTGAACAAGATGGGTTTTCCCAACAACTAATGATAACTTCATGGTTATCATTAAACTCTTAATTCCAGATTTTTACTGAATTCAAATGTCATCATCTGCCATGCCAGGTTTTGAACCACGATCCCTAGAACATTATCTGGATTTCTGTATTAATTGTTTAGTGATTATACCACTAAGCTATCACCTCCCCTTATTATTTGCCTAATGAATGATTCCTGTCCTCATAATGGCTTTGCTGAATGAATCAGATGGTGTGTGGTTTTAAAGCTTTATCCCAATCTCCTAATGCTTTTCCCAAGATAATTCATGCTTTCTGGTATTAGCAATAATCCCTATTGTTTTACAGTTTTAATGAACACTCCATTCTCTTTAATGCTTTCACTGAATGAAACCCATTGTCTCCAGCCTTAATAAACTCTCCCTGCCTTAACCACAGTTCAATTATGGTCTCGCTATCTTACTGTGACCACAGTAGTCTCATTACTTTCTTCTTCCATAATAATCAACCTGCTTAGATTTTTGATTTGTCCCATTATCACTTTAATTCTGCCTTTGTGACATTCCTGGTGCTGTGACCATATTTTCAAATTACTTCTGTCCTTGTTGTAGACATGACTTCTGGTCCCTGCATGACAGTGACAGTCACTATGAGCTCTAAATACTTCACTTACATCTGACTTTCTCAGCCTGCAAATATTCGGCATTTTTTAAAGCTTTCCCCTTGGCAACTAGGGATTTCAATTTTACATTCACTGTCCAGTTGAACCGCAACACAGGACTATTCCTCCGGTTCATCAGCACCCAATACAACCTGCGACTGCTAGATGTGAATATGTTCCATCTCCGTGTAGCTTCTAGCTCATAATCACTTCTGTGCTTCTTTTACAAGATCTGAAATGCTTTCAACATTGACTGTAGATTTTGGCTTGTTGACTCTTGCCATAAGTTGTTCTTGCACAAGCTTCTGGACTGTTCAGTCCTTTCAGCCACCAACTGTCCCCACAAACCGTTCTCTTAAAGCTCTGAGCTGATTGGAATGTACACTGCTGTCTACGTTTCTGTGTGGCGCAGCTAAACCAAATTACAATCTGCATCACTGATCACCACATTGTATGAGTTATCTAGACCCTTGTTCACTCCACAGTAGATTTACTACTACTCTCCTGCTTTTAGAATGGTAGTTTCAGAGCCTGTTTGTCAAATGCGGCAGAAGAGAACCATTGGATAGCCTAATGAGAAGAGACTCTTGTCACAATCAAGATATGATTAATTGGATGTGTGATGTAAACGGTGTAAACTATTGCAAGCCCTGTACTCCGGGTTAGAGAAAGACATGAGCTTTCTATGTTAAAGCTTTCTATGTTTTTCTGATGAAGGATCTAGGCCCGAAACGTCAGCCTTCCTGCTCCTATGATGCTGCTTGGCCTGCTGTGTTCATCCAGCTCCACACCTTGTTATCTCAGATTCTCCAGCATCTGCAGTTCCTACTATCTCTGAGCTTTCTATGTGTCTGATGCTAAGAATTAACTTGTAAGCATCGCGTTAGCCATGGTATTTTCTTTTAAAAACAGTTTTGAGGCCACCTTTGGAATGAATGGGTTTTTCTGTACATTGATGTGGTTTTATGACTGAACAAGATAAACAAGTTTCAGTTTAGAAGGTCAGAAGAAGATATTTTTAAAGCTTAAGGAAAATAACCATTGCTTAAAGACAGGCTTTTTTAAATTTTACTTTGAGTAGTCTTGTAAAGTCCTTGGATGAAGATGGTCATATAAACAAATGGTCCGGAGAAGGGAAAAAATGTAGTGAAGGCAGATTACTCTAGAGTTAGTAACAAAACAGAAATTGCTGGAAAAACTCAGCAGGTCTGGCATCATCTTGGAGAGAAAGCAGAGTTAACATTTCGAGTCTGTAAACCTTCTTCAGAAATTGTTTTAGCTTGGAAAATGTGAGTATATATGCTGTAGATGGGGTGGGAGGGGTAGTAATCGATAGGCAGGGATGGTGCCCACAGAAAGAGAAAAACAGTTGGGCAGACAAAGGAATGGGTAAAGGTCAGCCTGGGAGAATCTATAAGTGGTAATGGGATGTTTGTGATGACAGCCCACGTGATGACAAGGGCTGGTGTGTGGGGGTTGGTATAAGGTGCACAGGCCCTAAAATGATTGAACTGGATATTGAATCCTGAAGGGTGCAGGGCCTGCAAGCAAAAAATGAGATGCTTCGCTGGAGCATTGCAGCAGGTCTGGGACAGAGGTTGGCCATGGAACACGGTGGTGTGTTGTTAAGGCAGACAATCAGAAGCTCAGGGTCATTTCCATGGACAGAATGTAGGTGTTCTGCAAAGTGGTCACCCAGTCTGCACTTTGTCTCCCCAGTGTAAAGGAGACCACATTCTGAGCAGTTAGCACAGTAAGATTGAGTGAAGTGCAGGTAAATTGTTGCTTCACCTGGAAGGTTTGTCTGGGGCCTTGGATAGTGAGGAGGGATGAAGTAGGTGTTGCACCTTTTGCAATTGATGCCGTGCATGTGATGATGCCGTGGGGCTGTGGGGAGGTGTTGAGTGTCGAGGAGGAGTGGACCAAGTGTCTTAGAGGGAACGGTCCTTATTGAATGCTGATAATGAAGGGAAGGGGAATAATCATTTGGTGGTGTCATCCAGCTGGTGGTGGCAGAAATGATGCCCAATGACCTTTTGGACGCTGGGGAGATGGAAAGTGAGGACTGGGGGACCTATTGCTGTTGTGCGAGGGAGGTGAGGGGGTGAGGGCTGAAGTATGAGAAATGGATCAGACACGACTGAGGGCCCTGCAAATCATGGTGGTGGAGAATCCTCAGTTGAGGAAGAAGGTGGACAACATCGGAACAGATGCAACAGAGACGGAGTAACTGAAGGAATGGAAAAGAGTCTTTACAGGGAGTGGGATGAGAGAATGCATAGTATAGCTAACTGTGGGAGTTGATGGGTTTGTAGTGTAATTGGTGGCCAGCCTATCCCCAGAAATGGAAACAGATGTCAAAGAAGTGAAGGGAGGAATCAGAGATGAATCGGTGAAGGTGTGGGCAGGGAAGCAAAATTGATAAACTTTTCCAATTCCAGACAAAAGAAGGAAGAAGTAACAATTATGTCATCGATGTACCAGAGAAAGAGTTGTGGGCAGGGGCCTAAGTAGGATTGCAACAGGGAATGTTCCATGTCGCCCATGAAAAGACAGGCATCACTCAGGCTTAGAGTCAGTGTTAGTTCCAGACCAGAAGTGTTGGAATAAAGCCTTGAAGTAGGAATGTAAAGTTGTGTATATTTATGTTCAGGTGTGCATAGTAACTCCTGAATGATGATATCTGTAGTTCTAGCCTATAAATGAAATGACTTAAACCTACCGAGGTGCTAGAGACAAGGACGCTGGTGTGAGGACAGTACAGGTGGTGTTTTAGAGTATTATATAAAGTGTGTTTTCACTGCAGGGGTGTGTATGCATACGGTTCAAATGTATTGTTTTTGTTCCTATCAATTTATAGAGGAGTCTTTGGAATTAATGGGATTATACTTCTGATCTTTGTGTTTAAAAATCTTTGCATTTGTGTTATAAGTAGATTGTCTGATTTAACAAAAATCTGCAAGATCATGTGCTTATGTTTCAGTGAGAAACAACTTTATTAAAATCAAAACAAATCATAATATGATCCATGAAGCCAGTTTTCAGTTTGGGATCTGACTTATTCAGTGACATCAACTGGAATCATAAGTTACATTGGTATAATAGGCATTGTTACTGAGGCTGAGGAAATCTGGATGGTAGGTCTTTGAGATTCAGAGCTGTCCTCCCCATTCAAATTCTTATGAGTCGTGATGTCCAAGCCATTATCTATGCCACTGTACGATTTTGTCACTCATCTTTCTGCATCAGTTCAAGTAACAAACACTACAGTCTTTAGAATTATTGCTGTTAATAAGAGTAAACTGTTCAATTTTTTGCAAAGTGTGTAAAGTACATCTCAAGATGTTGAATTGCTAATCTAAAAGGCAGCATTACCAATTAAGACTAATTCCCTGTGCGTTTTTATTACATAAGATAGATGTGCTCTGCAGAAGGACTTTTTCACATTAAACCTTAGTCGCGTGCATGTGGAAAATAAAAGCTTTAACACTGAAAATAATTTATCTTTTTGAATCATTGAAAAAGAAAAAGATATTTGAAAGTTTAGAATCAGGACTGCAATGTATAATCTCACCAAACGAGACTCTACACTGGTTTAATCTTGGCACTGCTATAAAAAAAATGACACTTTTATTGTCTGCAATACGTATTCATCAATTTTGTACATATTTAAGTCGTGCAAAAAAAATCGCGTTTTTAAAACTGTTCTCCTTCATTCAGTGAAATAAACGTCAGTTTTACCAAAGAATGTAAATTGTAATATTTGCATCTGGGCACTAGTCAGAAAAAATGTGAAGAAATGGCATTATGAAACATGCTCGGCATTACTCCAGGATAGAAACCACTATCACAGGATGTGTCCTTCAATATCAGGTGACCCTCCCATTCAATACATGTTCAATTTAGATCGCTTAGAACTAAGAAGTATGTGGCAGTTTGTAAAGCAGACTTACGGTCTTTGAGACCAAATATGTCTCCGAGTTAACAGATGTCAATGAAAAATGATCTGCTGTTCATCTACCTTCACTGACTTGATTAGTAACCCATATCTTTTGAGGCAGCATGTAATATTTTGACATGTCAGATGACTGCACAAAGTAACCAAATAAAACAACTACATTTATGAGGGTAAAAAGGAATGATTTCCTCTCCTGCAAAGTGTGTTATTTTGCAGCGCATAAAATTAAGTATACTGTATATAACTTCAATTATTTTGCTCCCCAGACTCCAAGTACAGATATGATAAACGCTTTGCAAGTGGGGAGATGCCTACTAGAAACAGGATATATATGTATATGCTGCACTTTAAATTCCTTTCCCCTTTCCCTAGCCTAATCTCGATTATAAGCACAGTTCTCAATTGTGAGACGTGCCTTCTGAAGGAAAATGACTAACAGAAGAAAATGTGCAACTTAGCCATGAAGACCAGAAGCATCTCAGGTACAATTATGCTTAGCTGGTAGTTGAGATGCTACAAAGGGCATCAGTGACATTGGGTTAGGGAGATGGAGATCAATAATGCTTCCAGCTGTTGACATCAATGTGCTGATCTTTGTTGAAAAATAAGCGTGTTCACTTCAAATAAGGACATTAATTAGTTGACTATGATCTGTTGGTTAAACAGGTTGATAACATTTGCAACCATGTATAATAATAGTCACTGCTTAGTTGATCATGCTGTCAAATAGGCACCAAGATCAACATTGCATTACATCCTGCATTCCACAGCAAAGACACTTGTTTGATTCCTGAAGGTCTTGCTGCTGGCCAATGGAAGCCACATTATCCAGTATTGGCAATCTGCAGCTTCCATTGCCAGATTTTTCGGGTCAAGCAGCCAAATGCTTTTGTTTGGGAGTGTACCGGGAATTCACTTCAGAAGCCAGAACAGCTGACTGAGCTTTGCTGGTAAGAAAGAGTGTTTCTCTCCCTTCAGCAAACAAAAGAACCTGCTCTTTTCCACAGCTCATCACTCACCATTGTCCTTAGTGAAGGCCACAACCAACTCTAATGATGATGTTCTTCTGTGATCACACTCAACCAATTGAAGACCAGAATACGGCAGTACAGACTTTGTGGAGGCTATAACTTCTGCCATCCCCAATTCCATGAAATTGAAAGTCTTACAGAAAGTGGAACTTGATTGCAAGGCTGAGGCCCTGGTATATTGGTGACCCCAGCTGAGTTTGCGATCACTTTTGCCGACACCTCTTTAAAGTAATAGGAGGAATCTGCTGGAAATATTAAGGGCTTATAAGAACCATTACTTTTGTTCTCTTTTCTCGCTGTAAATCTGCTGGCTTGTTTAATACAGCGCATGACTCTTTGGCAGGCATTTCAAATGTTGTCTTCTGAAAAGTGTGTTGAAGTTGAATCTGAGTTGAAAACTTAAATTGTTTTCACTTCCTTGGTAATTCCATCAGCATTTTTCAGACCACATTATTCCTCACTGTTATATCTAACAGTTCTTTCACCTGCCGGGGCTTGATCCATTTTTAAAAAGCAACAGTCATGTTCAATTTTACTTACTACAATTCCATTTCCTGCAAAATGTTAAGAATAGCAATTCCTCTAGGATAACAAGTCACGCAGATTGAGAAAAGGATCATTCTTTTGATCAGATAGGAAATTGGAGTTCTCTAATATCTCAGACATCCTATTTACACCCATCTCCACTGCTTGGCCCAACATTTGTAAATTTAGACAGTCCATAGAATCCCCTACAGTGTGGAAACAGGCCCTTTGGCCCAACAAGTCCACACTGACCCTCAGAGAATCCCACCCAGACCTATTCCCCAAACCCACCTAATCTACACATCCCTGAACACTATGGGCAATTTAGCATGGCCAATCCACCTAGCCTGCACATCTTTGGACTGTGGGAGGAAACTCATGCAGACATGGGGAGAATGTGCAAACTCCATACAGACAGCCGGCTGAAGGTGGAATCGAACCCAAGTCCCTGGTGCTGTGAGGCAGCTGTGCTAACCACTGAGCTGCCCCCTGCATACATGTTTCTGGTGACATCTGTCATTATCATCAGCATTTCTTCGCTGAGCTGTGTTCACTTGCTGAAATTGACCTGCAGATAAGGGCTAGCACATGTGGATGGTTCTTCCCATGGGTAGGAAGATCACTACCTCATAAACCTTAATAGTCAAAGCTCCTCCAAGTGGCAGCTGGTCAGTAGGTGACAGCACAATATTGGACAGAAGGAGGCTGCTGCCAGGATCTGAGGAATGGCCACTGTCACACAGAAATCATTCCATCACCGTGAACAGGTTAAACCATGGACATTCCCCTCCTAACTAAGGGTGTACCAACATCCCACAAACTGCACTGGTTTAAGGAGGTGGCTGACCGTCACCTCCTTAAGGGCAATTAGGCATGGACAATAAATGCACACTCAGCCAGCAATGGCTATGTTCTATGAAAGAATTTTTTTTCAAAGTCACTTGGAGGGGCTGGGAAGTGACTCAATATCAAAGTGAAGATAGGCAGTGGTGGGCAAAATCGAAAGATTTCTTCGGTGTCCTAAAGGAGCACTGCTGCTCCCATTTCTCTGGCTAAATTGTGCGCAGTGGACAGTATAATTGTCCGCTCTACTATCGACATTTCGGAATTCTTGACTTTTGCATGTTAGTTGAAATTTTTTCGTCCTGTATCTTTTTGCCAGTGGTTGATTGGCAGCACTCAGAGTGAGAGAATTTTTGTCCTGTGTCCTTGTGACTGATTTGCTGGCTAGTTGGCTTCTTGCATGCACAGCGAGAGCCCTTTCCCTTAGCACAAGGCTGCCTTGTGGCTGCTTCTTTGATCATGACCTTCATAGTACGCCAATGCCCGAACCCAGGCCACTATGCATGAACGTCCATTCGCTAGCACACTTTCCTTCAATGGCACACCTTCTCCCACTAGCACATACAGATCAGGGTTGCAATCAGACTCTAAACCATTTTAAATATATTTATGGAAGGGTAAAACACAAATAAAATGTCTGCAACTGGTGGATTTCCAATGAGGGGAGAAGGAGATAGTCAGCTCCTTCATTATTGGTTCCTACAACATCTCTCACTGTTGGAAGTTTCCATGACATTCTACTGGTGTGATATTCCATGGGTGCCACGGAGGATTCTACCAAAAAGCTCTGAATTTATACCTCGTAATTTTTTTGTCTATAGAAGTCCTCTTTTAAAAGTGTACACTTTGGAATTAAATGTTAAAGAAAAATGCCCATAGAACAATGGGGTTCTGATCCATCATCGTGTCAGATCCTCGTCAAGACATAAATTGGAAGCATGTGTGATAAAAGGAAATAGCATATACTTTGTTCATGCAGTCTGCTGTGAAAGAATGCTAACAGCTTAACTGAGCCCTTGTCATGTAGTCCTTTAACACGATTACAAAATAAACAATTTTCATCCTTTTAAAAATCAAAGAACTGTGGATACTGGGAATCAGAAATAAAAAGAGAAAATGCTGGAAAAGTGCAGCAGGTCTGGCAGTGTCTGTGGAGAGTTTGTTTTGGGACCAGTGACCCTTCTTCAGAACTTCTTTTTTTGTCCTGCGGGAGGGTCACTGGACCCAAAATGTTGACACTGCTTTCTCTCTGCAGATGCTGCTAGGCCTGCTGAGACTTTTCAGCAATTTCTGTTTTGTTCATGTTAAATCGTAGCTACGCTGTAATTATATGTCATTAAATAAATTTGAAGCTCATGAAATAACTTCACAGAGGCCAGTGTCCTGTCACTGAGTTACCCTTTATTTACACATGGGAAGTCCTTGACACTGAGAACTGGCTCTGAAGAAGCTGGATCAGAGTAAACAGAGCCTCTGACTCCTGTTTATATCTGCCAGCCAGGGCTCCCTGATTGGGGCTGTTGATTGGACCAGGTTAACAGCTCCAATCAGAGTACTCATTCTTTGAGGTCCACCTAGCTAACAATTACGACATCCCTCCTCCTCTGAGGCTGGTTCTTTTTTCTTTCTTTTTTGTGTGTAGCCTCTCCTGGGGCGTTTTAACACCAGGTCAAATTCCTCCAACTCTGCTTCTCATCCAGGTGGTGTGTAACACAAAATAGCTCACCTCTTGTACTCAGAGCATCTCAGAAACAATTCATTCCTCTCCTCAGGTGGCAAAAATGTTGAGGCAGTAATTTCTGACACATCCATTTCAGATTCTGAGGTACCTTCAATGCTTGATGGAGAGGGAGAATCCATGCATTCTAGAACTGTTGGAAAGGCAGTGGAGGAGACGGGCACTTTTGCTCCGGCACCATTTGCAAGTTTGCAGTAATCATATGGTCCACGTGCTTGTTCAGGACCATCGCTCGTACTCAAACTTTATACATCACTGGACCTGACCTCATGTCAACCATGCTTCTTACCCATGCAGAGCCATTCCTGTGGTTCCCACACCAAACTCTGTCCCCTAAACTAAACTGTCTCTCTCACTTAGTGGCTTCTTGTGTCTGACATTGGCGTTCCTAACGCTGTTTCACCCTTCCCCATCCAGGTTCAGGAAAATCAGGTTTAACCTGGTGCGGAGTCTTCTCTCCATTAGTAACTCTGCTGGAGTTATCCCTGTAGTTGCGTGAGGGGTGAACCTATAATCAAATAGGAACCGGGACAATTAGGTACCTAGTGAAGCTATCGGCTGTTTCTTTAAATCTGCCTTCAAAGTTTGAACTTTCTGCTAGACTATTGGATGATGGATGGTACGGATCTTTCCTTATATGACGAATACCATTTGACTTTAGGAAATAGTCAAATTCCCTGCTGGTAAATAATGGCCCGTTAAATGTGACCAACACTTCAGGGTGTCCATGTATTGTAAAAGATGATGCAGTTTTACTATCATCGTCCCCGTGTTTGACAAATGAACTCGATGTGCATCCAACCACTTTGAGTAGGTATTCACAATGACTAAGAGCATTGACCCCATGAACAGACCAGCGTAGCTGACGTGTAAATGAGTTCAGTGTTTACCCAGCCACCCCTATGAATGTGGGGGAGCTGCTGACAGTAATTTTTGTCCTTTTTGGCACCCTGGGCAGTGGCCCACCAATGCAGCTATGTCTGCGTCCAATCCTGGCCACCTTCTTGCCAATGTTTTCAATGTCAAAACTCCTGGATGATCCTGCAGGAGTTCAGCCAGTATCTAGTGGTGACCTTTGCTCGGGACAATCACTTGTGCTGCCCATAACAATATGCTGTCCACTGCTGTGATCTGGCATCTGCAGGTCCAAAAAGGTTTCAGTTCTGGTTGTGGCAGTCCCCCATCACCACCAGCTGTTTTGAATTTTGCCAGGACCGGATCTTTCTGTGTCCAAAATCTGATATTGTCAGCTGTGACTAGAAGCTTGTCCAGGAAATTTAAAATAATTATGGACTTTTCCAGTGGCAATATCAGCCAGTGGGAGGCAGCTGAATGCATCCACATTTGCTACTTGGCCTCCCGGCCAGTGCTCCAATTTGTACACACTTAGTACTGGAGCCCACTGCTGAATTCAGCCTGAAGCTAGGGGCAGCACTGACTTGTCCACTTTTAAGCAGACCTAACAGGTGTTTGTGTCCATTATTATCACAAATGTATGTCTGTACAGCTATTGGTGGAAACCTTCCTTTTCTATCTAGGTTTATTTAGGCTCTGCATTTACAAAGTCCCGGATGCATATGCTATCGGGCATTCCTCTCCATTGGGCCACCTATGAAGGGGAGGTGATGGCCTAGTGGTATTATCGCTGGACTGTTAATTCAGAGACCCAGATAATGTTCTGGGGACCTGGATTTGAATCCTACCATGGCAGATTGTGGAATTTGAATTCAATAAAATATCTGGAATTAAGAGTCAAACGATGACCGTGAATCCATTCTCGATTGTTGGGGAAAAACCCATCTGGTTCGCTAATGTCCTTTAGGGAAGGAAACTGCCATCCTTACATGGTCTGGCTTACATGTGACTCCAGACCCTCAGCAATGTGTTTCACTCTGAACTGCCCTCTGGGTAATAAATGCTGCCTCAGCCAGCTACACCCTCATCCCATGAATGAATTAAAAAAAGCTAATACTACCTCGATGCTATACGGGGAGGCATCGAATATCAATAGCTGATCTCATTTGGGATCATTGTGTGTTAACACCTTAGAAGATGACAGCTGTTTCTTCACTTCCTTGATGCCTATGCCTTGGCTACATGGCCATTTACAAGACTGACCCCTTTTTTTCAAGGGTTGATGCAAAGATGCTAGGATGGAGGCCAGGTTATGTCTAAACTCTCCGTCATAAATCACCAGCCCAAGAATAGCTCCAGTACAGACGTGGGAGCCCGGGCATCTTTGATTGCCCTCAATAAAAACTGAAAGAACTGCAGATGCTGTAAATCAGGAACAAAAACAGAAGTTGCTGGAAAAGTTCGGCAGGTCTGGCAGCATCAGAGTTAACATTTCAGGTCCAGTGACCCTTCCTCAGAACTGACCCTCAGTTCTGAGGAAGGGTCACCAGATTGAAAACATTAACTTTGATTGCCCTCACTTTATCTTACAATGGATGTAACCTGGTCTTTTGTAGCCCAAGCAGGTGCCTGGAATACACATTTTTCTCTTCTAAGGAGTATACCCACCTAGGAGAAACATCTAAGGACTGTGTCCAAGTTCTCTAAATGCTTCTTATTTGTCCTCCCTATTATCAGCCATGTCATCTAGATAAATTGTAGCCTGGGGTAGACCTTGTAAGATTGCACAGGGTGATGGATACCCCTAATGGCAGTCTTGTATTTTGGTGCAAACTCTTTATGAGCATTAATTGTACCATACTTCTGGGAATCTTCATTGAACTGCAGTCGCAAGTACACATGGCTCATGTCCAGCTTTGTGAAACACAGCCCCCCTGCCAACTTGTCATATAAATCCTCTATGTGAGGGATTGGGTATTTACCCAGCTGCAAAAAGCAGTTTACTGTTTGTTTAAAATTCCCACCAAGGCGAACCGGCTTGTTGGGCTTCACAATTATTAAGACTGGTGGTGCCCATTCTGCAACCTGTACGTGTTTGATGATTCTTTTGTTTTCTAAAGTTCTGATTTCTGCCTTTTACCAATAACGTAAATGGCACTGGGCAGCCTTGCAGAATCAAGGAATTGCTTCCTGGTCAACATGCAGGTGGCCTTGACCCCTTTGATAGTCCCTGGACCTTCCTCAAAAACTTCCAGGTATTTAATTAGGACTTCATTCAGGCTGCCAATTTCTAATTGAAATAGGTTGAGACATTCTCGGTGAATCTTTCTCAATCAATTTCACCCTATCAAGCTTGGGCCTGAGCCTTTTACTACAATCAGTGGTAACTGAACCAGCTGCTTCTCATAAGAGACAGGAACTGAAGTTGTATCGTTAATCTGTAAAGGTTGCCCAGTATAGGTTCTCAGTCCAGCCGAGGTCTTGCTCTAACTAAAAGGTTAAAGATTGGTTCTGCCACACTGAAACAGCCACACCGGTATTGACCTCCATTAAAACCGGGTGGCGATTTAACCAGAGGTTTATTTTGGTTGGTTCTGATTCGGATGTGATGAAGCAATTTAACTGTTCCAAACCAGATGTAGGTGGACTTTCCAGAGTGTGCACTCTCCTGGATACCGACCTATGACTTCTCTTACTTCACTTAGTTCTAGTTGGACTCTTTTGCTGTCTCATCTTTGCATACCAGCAGCAACTACAATGGCTTGCCGGCCTGGATCCTGAAGAAAATTTTAATTTTTGGCCAAGGATTGGCTTTGTTTTGGGGTTTTGCTGTGGGCTGACCTAAAGTCCCTTTGTTCAGGATATGTCCTGAGTGAGGTTATGTAATTGCCTTCACTCAAGTGGTGTTCTCCAAGCTCAGTTAGAGTGGTGAGGGTATCCACTTCCATCGGAATACCCTGGAACTCATATGCTCCACTTGCTGCAATTCCAGTGACAAAGCCAGTTTAGTGTCTGAAGTCCAGTTGAGCTTCAGCTAGGAGGTGCTTTTGCATGGTTACATCATTAATCCCACGTATGAAACAGTCTCTCAGCATCTCATTAAGGGTTAAACCAAAGTCACATGTCTCTGTCTGTCATCTTAACCTACTCAAAAATCCCGATACAGATTCACCTGGTTCTCAAATTGCTGAGTAGTGTCTCAGAATTAGAGGAGGCTTGGGGTCATAATATTCCTTAACTAAATCCGGCAGCTCTTGAAAGGTTTTCATATCTGGTGCCTCGGGGAAAGTTAGGCTCCTAATAACAGAAATAGCTGTGGGTCCCCAAGCCATCAGAATTACCCGTTGCTTTTTATCCGCCCCAATGTCACTTGCCCAGAAAAAATAATGCATTCCTCCCACATACTGATCCCAGTCTTCAATAGCAGGATTGAATGAGTCAAGCTTCCCAAATAATGGCATGATGCCAGAAATGCTCACACCCAAACTCAAACACGTACCTGTTGCGAGTGAGTTTCTTCAGGAGTGTGCTTTTCTCTCATTGCCACTGAAATAACTTCAGAGCATGGTATCCTGTCATCAAGTCACCCTTAATTTACATGTGAAGAGTCTTAACAGTGCCCCAATTCCCTCAGAGCCAGCTCTCAGAGTGAACAGAACCTCCTGTTTATATCTGTCAGCCAGGGCTCCCTGATTAGACCGTATTAGTAGCCCTAATCAGGGAACCCATATTCCAAGAGGTCTGCCTAGCTGACCTCGTTACATTCACTACAGCTTGTATGAACATTTGTATCATGTTGCCATCAATTTTTTGAAGAGGTTAAAACTGAATCTTCTATGAAGTTAACCTTTAAAATGTTACAATATTTATTGTGCCAATGGTACAGACTGATGCAGCAGCGTAAGAATAGATTAAGTTAAACCCTGTTACATTGTAGTGTATCAATACAAATGCATGATAGAATTAATTGTTGGGGAATGAACCATTTCACCATACATTGGTCATTTTAGACATACTGTTTTGATCAACTTATTTTTCTCCTTTTGTGCAAAAGTTGATTCATAGTTCAAAACTATTTTCAGATTCCAGGATGTAAACCATTTCTTGGATTGATTTAAGTTTTAACATGGTTCACAATAAACCTGTTTCTGTGTATTTTCACAGCAAAACTAATTCAGATCAATGTCTTTAAAATCTGATGGCTATAAGAAGTGATTTGAATGATTCTAGTCAGCATAGGAGAACTATTTTAGATTGATATGAGCTGAGATTCTACCAAAGAAAGCCAACAGCTTTAAATTGGTGTATAACTCAACTGGTTATTTACAATCAGATTCAACTCGATCTGGGTTTGTACAATGTCTCTGATTTGAAATATTGACTCAGGTTAGTCTATATTAAACACCACTGAATGGAAGATTTCAAACTTTACATGACTTGTTTAGACATTCTGAACCATACATCAGTAAACAGGAACAGAAAGATACACAGCAGTCAGTAAAGCATGCTTAGCCTTCATTTGGCCACGTGCCATGGTTGTAAAGATGACGCCATTTAGAATATACAGGGCTGTTTTGAGCGAGCACTCTCTTTCCCTAAAGTTAAGTAGTTTTGACAAGTAACTCATCTACAGCCATTCCACACAGCTTTTTTGTCATTTGCATTCTCATTATAATAATGTGATTTTACAATGTGGAAAGTGGAAGTACTCACAGCCTTGTAAAACCACTGCATTCTACTCAGGGTGACAATTCAACACAACTTGACAGCAGACGGAATGCAAGATCCATGATTGGCATTTTAACCAACTATAAGTGAATTGTGAATACCAACTTCACATCACAAATCATAGCAATAAAGCAATTGAACTTCCTCTTTTAAGTTGATTTGATATATGCTGGGTGGTACTAAAAAAGACATTTATATCTGATAGAAATCTAAGCAGGGTTTTACTTCTGCAGGGGAGGAGGGATTTGGAATATATCAAAACAGGAGGGTGCACCCACATACAATTTTGTTGGCGAAGAAAATTGTAATTAGAAAAGGAGCACAGCAACTACAAACTATGAAAAATAGACAGTAAAATAATCATTAATAGCTGCTTAAAGACAGGCTTCTTTCCTTTGTCTCTTTTAGAGGCAGGCAACAAGCATGCGTTACGGAGACAATGTATTCTGTGTGCTTCTTCTATCTTAGTGCAATTAGATCAAAGGATACTCTCTAGAGTTCATTTTTCAAAGCTACAGCCAATCTGATGTTCACTAATCTGATATCAAAACAAAAGGAAATCAAATAATAAAGTATTAACATCTGCAGTAATTTTGAACTTAATGTGTCCTAATTCAACCTAGAAGAAAATACACAAAGCACATCAATAAGACAAAAAGGTTGGGCTCCATTGAGGTTAAGCTATCTACTTTTGTTTTGTGGGAAAGTAGTGAAGAGCCCAATTTTTAAAAATCTACACTTTTTTTGTCTGAGCTTCCTTCCTCTCGTTGCAACGTGATAAAATTCTGATTTTTCAAAAGTTCATCATTTTTGACAGCATTGTAGAAAAAGATGGGCACATTGTGCAATTGCACCAATAAGAAGTGTCCTACAAATGTTTGAAAACATGACACAAATAGCCACCACATTGCAAGGGATTATGATTGATTTCATATAAAGCAATAGCAAAGTGTCAAAGGAATATTCTTCACTATGGCATTCATCCAGATTCTGGAGGAAGAAACTGACATTCTGGTGCAAGAGTTTCTCCAGTATGTTAAATATTGAAATTCATATATCTGATCGTGGAATACATACACTGTAGCACATAGTGAAATATATACATAATATTGTGAAACAAGGAGAGATCATGCATTATAAGTCAGAATGCACATGTGTTATACATTAATTTTAGTTATTCTACTATCACAATGCAAGGAATGAGGAAACGAGACTATTAATGAGGAGTCATCTGAGAGGAATAAGCCATTTCTGTATGGGGTTACAGGAACTCACATTAAATGGTTTTTGAAATCCCTATAGCACTCAGGATGTAAATATGGAATAATAGCTTCTTAAATTAGGAAATAGACAATTCCTCAAGTATTACCCTGACATTAGGAAGAGTAATGTCAGCACATATGTTTAATTTCATTTTGTAATATCCACATGTTCTGACGATGATACATTTTTTTCACACTGTGGTCTGTGTATTTCAACATCTGACATATGCATTTCATTACATAGTATATGTGACGGTTTTGCACGATGCATATATCTGCTGATTTTCAATTTAAAAAGTCCTGAATGCTGCCACATATAGTTCTCTCAATTGCAAGCCTGCATATAACCGTTGTGAATGCATTCAAAGTTAAAGCAGTCAGAAGCTGTTTTCAAATGAGTCTGTGATTTGTGGTGGGGGAGATAAATCTCTAAATAGCACCTGGGGGAGTAGATGGAACTGAATTTCCACAAATGTGAAGGTATTTTGTTGAAAAACGGTTTTAGCTAATTTGTGCAGTAAGACTTGGAAATTTGTGAAAATCCCCAAATAGAAATATGTCTCTCCTGATTCCTCTATAATATTCACATCCAGAAAACTGAACGTGTCTTTTGGAAATAAGCTCCTAAGCTGCTAATTCTACCTTGTTTGTGTATTGTTAAATTAAAAAAAGTAACTCATGACTTGAGAAAAGTTTGTTTTTGTAATGTTGCCGGAAACTTTGCAATACATGCTATTTTGTAAGGCTTCAGAGGACATGTGATTTAGATCTAAAGTTCAAGGAACTAATTTCTTTTAAGAAACATTCGTCATGATAATTCATAACAAAAAACTTTGTGAGTGCATTAGCCCTGATTTGTTGCTAGTGATATTTACATATTGGGCAGTTACAGGTTTTAGTCCTAAACCAACTCCAGCGCTGGAAATTCATTTTCGTATTTTTCAAAAAACGGCATGGGCAAATATTTTCTGTTGGTGATAACTAAGCAGCAAGGTATTTATAAGGACCAGGATTAGATATTGGTCAATATAACATGCAGAGTAAATAGATCCCCATGGTCAATGAATATCATACTTTTATGTCATTACTTAGCTTATAAAACCTTGTTTTAGCCACAGTTATCAATCCATTTCATTGATCAATTTGATTCATTAAATTAGTAAAATGCATACCTTCCTGAATTCATGATTGC
>NC_063346.1:30891018-30936018 GCF_021869965.1 Rhincodon typus | reverse complement strand
CATTAGCAAGCTGATTTTCATGGCAAAGAATTAAAATAACCAGTAATGTTTGTCATACTGCCTGATTGGAAAATTTTAAGAAGTTAAAAAGTTAAATAAAGATCCAAAATATGGGGAAGGTAGAAGGCGAAAATGGAGAGAAACTAGGAAGATATACCTGAAGGAAATTATTTTTTGTCATATTACCCTCAATTTATTCACTGAACAAGATCTACAAAAACACGTTTGCCTTGTTTTAGGAAGGATTTTGTTAAATTGGAGAAGGTCCAGAAAAGATATACCAGAATGTTGCCGTGAATGAAGGGTTTGAGTTATAAAAATAGGTTGGATAGGCTAGGACTTTTTTCACTGGAGCATAGGAGGTTGAGGGGTGCCTTTAGATGTTTATAAAATCATTAGGGGCATTGAAAAGTTGAATAGCAAGGATCTTTTCCACGAGATGGGGAGTTCAAAACTAGGAATGAGAGGAGAAAGTTTTAAAAAGGACATGAGAGGCAACTTTTCTTATACCGAGAATGGTTCGTGTATGGAATGAACTTCCAGAGGAAATGATGGATGCAGGTATAGTTACCGCATTTAAAAGACATTAGGATAAGTTAATAGGAAAGGTTTGGAAGGATATGGGCAAAACACAGGCGAGTGGGACTAGTTTAGTTTGGGAACATGGTTGGCGTGGACTAATTGGACCAAAGGGTCTGTTTCCATGCAGTATGACTCTAAGATCAATATTTATACTGCTAAGTAAATTAATGGAGTTTGCACTCATGAGGTCTCAATGATGGAAAGACTTCACAAATTAAACTTTATTAATAAAGTAGTACTGCCTGTTGTTAGCTAGTGGTACTTATGTGTACATGACACAATTGACATCTTAAATGAACAACAAAACAATCCATAACATGAAGAACATCTATGCCAAATTTTTCTAAAATTAAATTGTTGCAAATGGCCTATGTTCTGTTCATTGTACTTGAGGTAACAACTTTTAGCATCAAACCTGTACATGTGCAAATTTTTGTGTTGTACTTTCCAAAGCTGATAATAAATGTCCCAGTCATAAAACAGCATAAAAGTCGCTACAGCACAGATAGCGTCCTTTCTAATCAAGCAAGAAAAAATTCATTAAACAAAGCTACAATTGATTCACTGGACATTTGAAAAGAACAAATCAAAATCAGTAGTGAGCAAGATTTTTTTTTGAAAATCATTTAATTCATCATAGTGCTATATAACGATAGAAAGGTTACAACACAGAAGGAGGCAATTTGGTCCATCTTGTGTGCACTAGCTGAACAAACCAGCCACCCATTCCAATCCCACTCTCCAGCACTCGGTCCGCAGCTCTACTTGTCACAATGCCCCCGATGCAAATCCAGAGTCCTATTACAGAATTTGAGAGTTTCTGCGTCAACTAATAAACTGAGCACCAAATTCTACATCTGCTAATGTGGTATACTGTATCCGCTGTTCCCGATGTGGCCTCCTCTACATCGAGGAAACCAAGCGGAGG
Source organism: Rhincodon typus (assembly GCF_021869965.1). Classification (NCBI taxonomy): domain Eukaryota; kingdom Metazoa; phylum Chordata; class Chondrichthyes; order Orectolobiformes; family Rhincodontidae; genus Rhincodon; species Rhincodon typus. Next base: position 30,934,508 of record NC_063346.1, on the reverse strand, counting down.
CTTGGGGACCGCTTTGTGGAACACCTACGCTCAGTTTGCGACAAACAACTGCACCTCCCAGTCGCGAACCATTTCAACTCCCCCTCCCACTCCTTGGACGACATGTCCATCCTGGGCCTCCTGCAGTGCCACAACAATGCCACCCGAAGGTTGCAGGAACAGCACCTCGTATTTCGCTTGGGAACCCTGCAGCCCAATGGTATCAATGTGGACTTCACAAGCTTCAAAATCTCCCCTCCCCCCACCCCGACCCCGACCCCATCCCAAAACCAGCCCAGCTCGTCCCCGCCTCCCTAACCTGTCCTTCCTCCCACCTATCCACTTCTCCCACCTCAAGTCCCACCCCCATCTCCTACCTACCAGCCTCATCCCTCCTCCTTGACCTGTCCGTCCTCCCTGGACTGACCTATCCCCTCCCTAACTCCCCACCTACACTGACCTTTACTGGCTCCAGCCCCACCTCTTTCACCTGTCTGTCTCCTCTCCACCTATCTTCTCCTTTATCCATCTTCTATCCGTCTCCCCCTCTCTCCTTATTTATTTCAGAATCCCCTTTCCCTCCCCCATTTCTGAAGAAGGGTCTACACCCGAAACGTCAGCTTTCCTGCTCCTCTGATGCTGCTTGGCTGCTGTATTCATCCAACTCTACACCTTGTCTCCTCTGGGTGGAAAGGTTTTCCTCACGACCCCACTAATCCTACTCCAAAATCACTCTAAATCTGTGCTCCTTGTAATTGGCCACTCCAATAGGACAATCAGGTCTTTCCTGTCTACCCTATTCAAAACACATTGTATTGTATCTCTCGGCCTCCTCTGTTCTAAGGGAAACAACTCTAGCCTATCCAACTTTTCCTCATAGCTGCAAACTTTGTTAACCAAACTAAGCACTGATGACAGAAATTAATTTGTATCATAATAAAAGTTATAAAGTTTAAAAAATATAACTAAACCTACCTTGACAATGGCATTTTTAACATGCACTTGTAGGAGGTGGGCATCGCTCGCACATCCAGCCCTTTTGCCCATTCCTAAATGCCCATGGAAGGTACAGGTGAGCACCTTCTTGATGTCACTCTGGTGGAGGTACTCTCACAGTGCTCTAAGGAGGTAATGATAAAGAGATGGTAACGTGACTCCGAGTCAGGCATTTTAATGATGGTAATAATGGGATGGCGTATATTACCAGAAATCATGGGCCCTGGCGCTGCTCTTAGCCTGGGCCCTGATCCACTCTCAGTCAGCCCACTCCAGGAGAGGAGACTGGACAGCAGCGGCCTAGTTGGAGGTTGTCACCTGGGTCAGTGTGGTCTCCACAATCTGGAATAAAGCCACAAGAAACTCAATGACCTTCTCTGTTCCACTGGGGTAAGTGCCAAACTTCTCTCTGCTATTTCACACTCACTGTATCTCTGTTCCTGCATCCGTCTCCCACTCAGGCTCATTGTCTGTCACTTTCAGTATTGCATGCAATATTGTCCTTCAATCAATCTCACCACATCTCCCAAACTACCAACACTATTAACTCTGCACAATATCTGCGCAGCCTACTCCTCACCTGGAAAATCTCACCACCTTATGACCACCTGCACCATGTACATACACAACTAGCTGTGCTGACCACAGTCAAAAATCACTCAATTCATCCTTCCCTGTCATTCTACGAGAAAGCAGCCCAGACGGGGTGGAAAGAGCCAGGATGGGTGGAGGGGCACCCAACATCAGGCTCCACCCCCACAACAACAAGAGAATCCTGGCCTTTGCAGGAGAAGGAAGGGGGCCACTCCTTTGGGGTTGCTGAAACACCTATGTCCCACAGACCAAGTAAGTGCCTTAGAATAGAATCAAAGAACTTTACACTAAGAAGGAGGCCATTTGACCCATTGTGTCTGTACCAGCTCTCGAAAGAGCTACCCGGCGAGTCCCATTCTCCAGCTCACTCTTCACTCCACTCTCACAGGAACCCAGTTGTCACTTCTAACCACTGGTTGTAATGTCTTGTCTCCCTTGTGTCTCGCACATGCTGGTGTTATGTCTTATAGCCCCTGTGGAGAAATGGGCTGTTCCACCAGGAGCCACATCTTTGTCCTCGGAGGTAGAGAAACGAGAGGCCCCCAGAGGAGAAATTGCCAAGGCTGCCTTCTGTTTCAGCTGTGCTTGCAGCCATTTTCGTTCACTTTGCATTGTTCTGATTTCCAGTATAGTGGAAACTGACAGCAACCATTCTTCTGACAGTGGTTTCCAAGCCTCTGACAGATGCCTCAGAACATTGAGATCCCCTTCTGGATAGCCCTTCCCATATACCCCATAGGCTTCAAACGTCCCCAGGTTCCCACCCAATCCATCTATAAGAGCCTACATGTGCCTACCTAACCCCCACAGCCTGGTGTGGTCCTATACTGTGCCACCCTGGCCATGTTGCTACATTACCCTATTTCCATCAATATTTTACCACATCCCCCTCCTAAAAATACAATGGCACCCCTTCACAGTTGTCACCCTCTCAACCTGCATCCCCAACCCCACGAATAGATTCCTAAGTTTCCCTCACGCAGCAGCTTAACCACCTCTAACACCCAGCCCCGTCTCCCCCAGCTCCCTTTCCTCATGAGGAGCAGTTGAATAGCTTGGGCTTCTATTCACCGGGCTTCAGAAGAATGAGGGGGATCTGATTGAGGTATATGAAAGGCTAAGGGGGATTGATAAGTTTGATGCTGAACAGATGTTCCTCCTTCTGGGACAGTCTCAGATAAGAAGCCATAGCTATGGAGTGAGAGGAGGTAGGTTCAAAACAGAGGAGAAACTATTTCTCTCAGAGGGTTGTGAATCTTTGGAACTCACTGACCCAGATTGCGGTGGAGATAGAATCAATCAACAGATTCAAGAAAGAAATCCATGTATTTCTGATGAAAAGCAGGATAAAAGGCTGTGGGGAGCAGGCAGGAAAGTGGAGTTGAGACCAGGACAAGATCAGCCATCATCATGTTCTCTGGCGCAGGTGGCTTGAAGGACTGAATTGCATACTCCTGCTCCTAATTCCTATGTTCTTATGTTTGTTCTCTGGATTGACCTGGCAAACAGGCAGCAACTCAAAACAGAAATCTAAGTTATCATTTAGGATCCGATGACCCTTCCTCAGATTTCTCTTCACAGTTGCTGCCAGACCTGCTGAGCTTTTCCAGCAACTTCTGTTTTTGTTTCTGATTTACAGCATTTGCAATTGTTTTGGTTTTAACTATAAGCCAAATTGCACATGGTGCAGATGTGAGTTGGACGAAGCAAGATGTGTCATTAATAAGGTCATCAATAAGCAATTATCCCCCTTAATAGACAACTCGCTGCTGCGTAGGAGAATCTCACCTTGACTTTCAGAATTGATTTAAAAGATGCAGCAAGTTGCTCCTGACATTGAGATCAGTTTTGCTGGATTTCCCATGCAATTTCTCACCAAAATCAGATCCCAATAAGAACCAATATACATTAAGCATAAATTAACAGGCAAATAATTCTTCAGATAAAAAGGAAAATTTCTCATTGAATAGTCTATCAAACAAAGATAGGTCCTACATAAACATAAGCATCTGCATCTCTCCAGGAACATGATGTAGCTACACAGTTTCACAAGATGTTGTTCCTTATTAGCCAAGAGTCCTATTCACTTGATTTCACCTTTGAGTACAATTAACATCGATAATATACACCTCTATGAACTTCTCTCCCTTGAGTCAGGATACTCAGAGGTGTAGCTTCTCAGGATTCCTTTCCAACCTATCAACCAATGTATTATCGATTCATGATTTCGCCACATCTGGGAAAACACCCAGCTCATCATCTCTGAAAGGTTCACATAATATTCCAGTTTTTAGAACTTATGAACCAGCTCTCATAGTACTTTCAGGAGTTTCTGTCTCCTTTTTTCCCAACCAGGAAAATGGATATTTTCCTGAGGGTGATTTCTTTCTTCTCAAAAGGCTGAGTATTCCTCTATTGTCTCTGTTTGGTTTATTTTGTGCTTAAATCTTTGCACTTATCACCACCACTTTTCAGCTTCTCTGCTTACACCTTTCTGTCATGTCTGCCAATCTTATGGTTTCTTTCTTAACTTCCTTTTCTGTTGGTACTACTTCCAGATCAAGGGTCATTAGGTCATGTCAATCAATATTTCTTGTTATCCAAGAAAAATACAATTGCTTCCTTTGAAATTAATGTACACTCTTAAAAGTCATTTTCATAAATTCTTAAAAACACAGATTTTACAGAACTTTTAAATAAATAACCGATTTTCCTTATTGTGTTGTTTTCAAGTCAAAGGCAGACATGATGGTGTTGAGATTTCTGGTTGATTTTGGAACAACATTCATCCAGCCAAGCAGGGAGAATTCCATTGCTCACCTGAATTGTGTCAATGTTGGAAAGATTCTGGGGAACCAATTCGTGCATAATTCACTGGGCAATACCTAAATTTCAAACTGCTTTTGTAGCCACAGTATTCATGTGGCTGATACATTAAGGTTTCTGGTCAGTAATGACTCCTTGGATGTTGCTCTGGGTGACTCAGCAATGCTCATGCCATTTAATGCCAAAGGGAGGTGGTTATATTTTCTCTTGTCGGAGATGGTCAATTCCTGACACTACTGTGACGCAGAAGTTACTTGTCACTTATCAGCCAAAGGCTGAATGGTATCCAGTTCATATTGCTTGTCGACACAAACTGCTTCATTATCTGAACAGTTTCAAATGGTACTGAACACTGTACGATAATCAGCAAACATCACTACTTCTGACTTGATGACGAAGGGAAAATAATTGATGAAAATGGTTAGACCCGGAAACCACACTGGTGAACTCCTGCAGCAATGTCCTGAAATTGAGCAGACTAGCCTCCAACAATGATGGCAATCTTCTTTTGTTCTAGGTATGACTCCAAGCAGTGAAGAGATTTTCTCCTGATTCTCATTGACATCAATTATACTCAACATCCTTAATATCACGCTAAGTCAAATGCTGCCTTGATATCAGGTGTAGAAATTCCCACCTTGCATCTTGAGTTTAGCTCATTTTTCCATCTTTGGGCTAAAGCTGTAATGAAGTCTAAAGCTGACAGAAGAGGTGGAACCCAATCGGAGCATCAAAAAGTAGGTTATAGGATGTTGATAGTTGGGAGTAGACTGGTAATTCACTGGTTTAGATTGACCCTGCTTTTCTTGAACAGAACATATGTTAGCAATTTTCAACTTTGACAGATAAATGCCAGTGTTTTAGTCATACTGAAAGCTTGGCTAGAAGTTCAGCTACCTCTAGAGCTTAAGTCTTCAACACTATGTCTGAACGTTGTCAGACCGTAAAGCCTTTGCTGGATCCAGTGTGCTCAGCTGTATCTTGATATTACATGGAGTAAACTGAATTGGCTAAAGACTGAAATCTGTCATTGTGGGGCTTCAGCAGGAAGACAAGATTATTCAGGTTGAAGATGCCTGCAAATGAGTAAGCCTTGTCTTTTGTTGTCATGTACTAGACTTTGCCATCATTGCAAATGGGATTGTTCATGGGCTGCCTTTGCCCCATCAATTGTTTAATTGTCTAACACCATTCATGGCTGTATACAGCAAGACTGCAAACCACCATTGCTTGCCGCATAATTTAGCGCTGTGTATTATATGTTGTTGCCATAGTTTAACATGCATATTGACCCATGTTGTAGCTTCAGCATGTTTATATCTTAATTTTTATGTGTTTTTTTTTGTTGTTTTGAGTTGTTAGGTTTGTTCTGAATCTAATCCACAGTGGCTGATTCTGGGAGAATGACTATGTTATCTTGTAGCTTGACTGGTCTATGGAAGAGCTCTCCAAAATTTGGCACAAGTCCATTTGCATTGGGAGGATTTGTAAGGGTTGGCTAGGCTGGGTGTGCCTTTGCTTTGTGTTAATCCAATGCTCAGGTCAATGATGGTGGCATCACTCAATTTTATTCTTCTTGCAGTTTTTATGCAGCTGCTGATACTAAAAGACTATTGGACCATAAGGATTAGGAACAGGAGTAAGCAATTTGACCTCTTGAGCCTGTTCCATGGTTCAACAGGATCATGGCTGATCTGACATTTCTTATGTCCACTTTTCTGCCTTTTCCCTAGAATTCTTGATTCCCCATCTGATCAAGATCCATCTATCTCAGCCTTAAATATTAATAAGAATCTGCTTCCACAGCTCTCTGTGACAAGGAGTTCCAAAGACTCTCACTATCAGAACAGAAATTCCTCCTCATCTTAGCCCTTAAATTGGCATCCCTTTATTCTGAGACTATGCCCTCTCGTCCTAGACTGTCCCATTCTCTGAGTATTTTGTTTGGCCATTTCTGAAGGACTTAAGAGTTGACCATATTGCAGTGCGCCTGGAGTCTCATATTGACCTTACCAGGTAAAGCTGGCAGATTTCCTTCAATGAAGGACATTAATGGACCTGTTGAATGTCAACATTTAATAAAATTACCCTATGTAAAATGGTGGGTATGTCCCTTGTGAAACACTTCAGGGTTTCACAGCCGTAATGATTAACTGCAGAGACTCAAGATAGCAACAAGTCCCACCATGCATCTTTTCATTTAATTTTGAGAAAATCCTAAAGACTGACAACAAGACTCATCATTCACAAAGCTGGCCAGAACTTGCTGCTTGCCAACTCATCTCTCCAATTAAAAATAAGTTAGGACATAGACCCTAGGGAAGTCATTTCTAAAATATATTGAACACATCAATGGCAAAGTGAAGCATAAAATCATCAACATTTATTGAAGTGATTTTATTGAAAGAAATTGAATTATTCTGACGGAAGCTTTTTTAAAAAAAAATTGTTCTCAGTATGTTAGGAAGTGAAAAATACTGGCAAGGCTGTGTTTATTATCCATTTACAACTTACCTTAAAAAGGTGATGGCTATATTTATCACAGGAAGATCTTCCAGTGATAGTGCTCCCATGATGGTACTTTGTAGGGAATTCCAGGATATTCATTGCACGGTAATAAGGAAAAGTGATATAATTCTAAATCAGGATGATGTGTGATAGAGTCATAGAGACATATAGATATACAGCATGGAAACAGACCCCTTAGTCCAACTTGTCCATGCTGACCAGATATCCTAAACAAATCTAGTCCCATTTGCGAGCATTTGGTCCATATCCCTCTAAACCCTTCCTATTCAAATACCCATCCAGAATCCTTTTAAATGTTGTAATTGTACCTGCCTCCACCACTTCTTCTGGCAGCTCATTCCATACACGGACCACCCTCTGGGTGAAAAAGTTGCCCCTTAGGTCCCTTTTAAATCTTGCCCCTCTCACATTAAATCTATGCCCTCTACTTTTGGACTCCTCCACTCCAGGGACAAGACCCTTTCAAGTTTCACAACATTGTTCCTATAGCAGGGAGACTCGAATTGAATGCAGAAGTGGCCTAACCAATGTCCTGTACAGCCGTAACATAACCTCCCAACTCTATACTCAATGCATTGTAATGTGGACAGACTTTTGGAGAACGGGGAGCTCCTATGTTTTGCTTTGTTGTACACCTGACCATTAAAACTTGAATATCAAATCTCAAATTGCAGCCTTTATATTTTCAATGGAGTTTAAACGATCAGAACAGGTACTTTTTGTTTAGTTATTTATTAACTGCAACTTCAGGAAAAGCTGCAACGTTAATACTTTGGCTTAGGTTATGAATAAAAGATTGGAATTTAATTTGGAATTTATTGAATGTTCTGTTTAGTACATAAGGAGTGTAATGGGGATATTGGGGAAAAGAAGAAGGATCAAAATAGCCAAGAGTAAGCCAGATAGAGAGTAAAGACCAGCTCTTTACATTCTGAAAATGTTATTTATGTAACAGCAGTATATTGCCTTATCTTTCTGTAGAGAGTAATCCTATTTATTTTCAAGGAATCAATCGTAGAATCTCTGGGAAGATGGCCTATCAACATTGCTCCAAATTCATTCATTTTTGAAACAGAAAAGTGTAATGAGATCAAAGTGGGATTACATTGACTGGCTCATCACACACCTGGCAGCAGCATCTAGACCTTAATATCAAAGCAATTAATACATCTTTTCATGAGCATTTCTTGTAGCCATTAACCATCAAAGTGAGCAAATAGAGGAAGAATTTAATACTCTCCTCTGAGGTAGGTTTGGAGGTAAAGCTGGAGATGGCATTTATTTAGGTCGTAAGGTGCCAGATGGGTAACCCACCATCTTCCCACACTCCAGCTGTCTACCATCCTTTGTAAAACTCATGCCTTAATTCATCCAGCCACATTTCCACATTCCATTCTCAACGTAATGAAAACATAAACCATTATAGAATTTATAGGAAAAAAATTAAAATTACTCATGAAAAAGCATTTTCTCAACTGTCAATACATTCTTAATCATATGACATATTTCTAGTATCTTACAGATAGTGTTCAATACAAAGAAGACAATGTAATTGCAAATATGATACATACCTTTTCACAATGCATTGATACAACAGACAGTTGTCTTCTTTTACCTTGTTTAAAGCTTGGTATGTTAATGCAGTTCTTCCAGGACTGTTACTATGTGGGACTTGAAGGTGATAGCGACTGCTAATGACATTTCTTCTCACTTACTGGATCGTTGGATGACCTTCCTTACATGGTCCCAAATAACTTCTCACCATTTCCTTTATTTGACCTACTAAACCTTTATAAAGGAGTCTTAAGTCTAACTTTAATACTGCAACAGCGTCAGGCACCCATCTTGTGGATACTCTACAATGGCCTTGTCCCTGATGTCACACTATGGTCCTGCCATATTAAGCTGGTGCAGTCACTCAGATGCTGATGTACCACTGATTTCAGCTTCTTTTCATCTCACCAATATCAACATCTAATAAAAATTACTAAAGTCAGCCCTGAATTCTGTGATAAGCCTAGCCACAAGAAAAGGAAAAAATGAGATCAGAATGGAATTACACATCTTGGCCCGAGACCCGTCTGACAAGAACAGCCTGGTCTTAATATCTAAGCAATTAATATATTCTATCGTGAACATTTCTGCAGCCACTAATCATCAAAATGAGGGACTGAGGGAAAAATTTAAAGCCCTCCTCTGAAGCAGGCTTGGAGGCAAGGCTGACATTTAATTAGGTTGGAAGTTACCGATTGAGAAACTTATCATTTTCCCACCTCTGCTCAAATTCAACCTGGAATAGGAATCCTTGTGGACAGACCTCCTATCCTGCTGGTAATTGATGTCCTTACATGGACAACTAATGCCTACTTAAGGCCCTCATCTTGTACCCTTTTTCTGACCCTCACTTTGCAGCCGCTGACTATCAATCACCTGCAGATTGGAGTCCTTTGTTGATTTTGGACTTTTGTTTAAAATCTCTGCCTTGCCAGTAGCAACCATCTTTTCATGGTACTGCCTGTAATGAAGGTGGGCTGGCATCTCTTGCCGGTCAGGATTTATGCCTCCAGTGTCTTTGAACCCTTGAAAGACTGGCATCGATTACACGGAGACTCCTCCAAAAGGAGCTGATAGGAGGCTCTTGCTTTGCTCCCCAGCTGCTGGATGAGACCCGAGTCCCATTGAGTAAATATTCCCCCAGAAATGTCCAATTGTCTTTTTTGAATATGGCTTATTTAACCTTAGTAGGTAATGCATCTGCCCAGTGTGGAGCCAAGCAATGCCGATCCATTCAGCTGATAAAAGCTGGGACACAGATAGTGGTTTTACAATTAGCCTCAGTGTTCCTAGAATGGGGAGTAGAAATCAGTGTTGCTGTACTGATTGCTGCAATTGACCAGTGTTGGAACCCCTGATTGGTGAATATCATATAAACATGAAGTCGGGTACAACATAATGTCCCTACAGTTGTTCAGTCTGCCAACCTTCATTACTTAGGCTCAAACAGATAAAAAGTTGAATTATGTGAGGTACTGGAGGGCAGTGGAGATGATATGTTTTGGGTTTAGAAAAAAAGTTGGAGAGAAAAATTATTAAGCAATGTTTGCTCATGTATATAAGAGAATGTTAAAGGTACTGCATTTTTCTTACACTTGCAATACTTTTTTCATCAGTAAAGCGAAACAGATGAAGATGAAGTTTATTGATAACAACAGCAATATATTTACATTAGTTCGAAGGAAGTGCAACCTCAAGGCTCCCCCATGCCTACAGAACTGTAAAGTATTTCGGTGGCACAGGAAAGTTGAGAGAATACAATGTCCAAACTGAGACAATTCTTTCTAAGAAATATTATGGTACTTTCATGAATTGTTAACAAAAAAGAATCATACAGGCGAAAACCCCTCAGATTTAGTCTTCCCACTCTTCCAAAGAAACACAATCTCCTTGATATTGATTTTGAGATCTGGGCACTCAGTGCAAAAGCACAGCTACAATGAAAAGGAAGGTTGCATGTTCTTATTTTTAATCGTATGTTTATTCCACATTGTTTTAGTAATTTGATGCTTGAATATGGCAGCATTAAATTATTATTCATGATTGGCCAGGAATAACACAATAATATGTTCAGCATGAAAAATGGTGTTTGAACTGTACTAATATCACCATGAAAACCTTGGGTTTAAAAATCATTTTTTGTTAATACAAAACCACATCTTTCAAGATACTTATGTTGTACTGACGTTTTATCACTGCACAACTTCTCATAAAGCAAACTTTACAGATAATTTGATAACCGTAGTGTGACCCCTTGAGCAGCAACAATATTAATGGGAGCAGCAGAAAATGCATGCGGTAATAATTATACCTGTCTAATTGCAGAGAAATCATGAACACTCACATCATGGCGGTTTGCAAGCAAAAAAACAAGCCTCTCTCACACCTCTAGGGTTTTTCAGAAAAATACTGCAGCAACATTCGCAAAATTACACTGATGAAAGCCATTCGTGCTAATTTAACACATATTGCTTATCTTCACTCACTAAGAACAAACATATCTGATAGCTTTCTTTCAGGCTTGCATGCAGAATACACATACAGGATGATCTTCCAGCATAGGGTGCTAATTGATATTATTTTTGCAAAGATAACATGCAGCTTGTTGCCGTTCAATTCAGGGTTCCATAAATAGTACGTTTTTGCACAAGTATTCACATGCCACAAATGATCTTTCTTATATTTCAAAATCTGCACTGGTGAAAGTATTACTAGATGTTAAAATTCCAATGTATTAAATCATTGGCCTCAGGTAAAAGTGGCTGTAGGGAATGCCCTGTAAGATGCCACATCAAAGAAGAACGATGGTGGCACCTAATTACAATGGTGCAATGTGCTGCTTTATGTAATTGGTCTGTATAGTCTTCTATTCTAATTTACTCTACACCGAAATTATGATAATCAAGACAAGCAGAACAGACTGCCCTGTAAAAGGCCCTACTTCTGACACTAGTTAATGCCTGATTATGACAACTAAATCAAAGACGTGACTGAAGAGATCATGCAATAGATCAAAGCATTTTATTTTAAAACTGGGTTGAGAGAAAGAAGCAAGTATGCAAAGCATGCAGTCACCTTGTGTATTATGTACCTGTTGAAATCATAATCTTACTCCAAATGTGCGTGCATGATGCGACAAATGATTATCTCGTCTAAAAGCAACTAATTTTTAAATTGGTCAGAATAATTCAAATCTCTACAACCGAGTTGCTGCTGGGGTAAAGTTAACCAGTCCATTTTTTCTGGGGCATTTGCTTTGATTGAATCCAAACTGGATAAAATGATCAAGAATCAAATAAAAAGTCACCATTCCTATTTAAGTATCCAATTATCAGGTCACCCAACCTTAGTGTTGTGTTACATAAAGAAATGTGGTCTCCTGGCCCATTATTGAACTTACTGGGTGAATTATAATGAAGTTCATTTGTATGTGATACATAGCCAAGAAAATGTGTGTAAGTCAGTATAAATTAAGTGGAGAAAGGTGACTGAATCCAGACCATTTCCACACAAACAGGAATTGGAAGCAGAGGAAATACCCTGTTCTCAGTGATGATTCTGGCATGCAGCACTGAACTGGCTGAGCTATGATAAAGACAAAGAGGTCAACTACATAACAAATTCAGGAAGAAACCAGTCAGAAAGCCTCACAACCGTGCCCGGTAATATATTGTCTCACAAATCTTTTGCTCATTATTCTAAATGATGGCTTTTAAAACAAAAAATACAACAGTACTTTATTTGTCTACCAGGTTTTACCCAAAATTGGATGTCGAAAACAGGAAGAGCGATATATAGTTTAAATGAATTAATGGCTAACATTACACCCACAGAACACACCAATAAGACTTTCATTTGCAATCCATATATTGCAACTATCAAAGAGCATTTAGGTTTCCTCTGTTTAAGTAATAACTAACTTGTAGGCACATTTAAATGCCATGGCTTGTACCCTCTATAGATTGACTAAAACAGGATACAGGGTTTCACTGTCCACCTTAGTCTCAAGTGAAAGTGCTTTGTATCTAGAATTCTTGTCAGTAGAAGTACAGGTCAATTTCTCACAGTATAATATGTCTCTTGACTCCTCTAACAAACTGCTTCTGTTTCCCTATGGATTTTTTCTATAATGCAATCCTAACCTCACTATATCATGCGATTCCACAGGCTCACAAGCAACACATTATGAGCACGGTCTATTCATTTATTCCTGATGTTAAAAATGTGCACAGAAACTACTGAGGAAATAGCCATTAAAACTGGTGGTCATTTTGAAGGAAAATTCCTTTCCATAATAAACATAGATGTGGGGGTGGGGGGTGTGGTGGTGGCGGGGAATCACAAATGTGAAGTATTTCACTAACAGGGAATTAGCAATCAAATATGTGAAGACAGTTAAATTGACGATTGAGTAACTGCGGAGTCAAAAAGATAATGTCACAAAAAGTCAACAGTGAGTTAAGGTTAGAAATGCAACCAAATTCAGACTGTCAGTTTTATGGGAAAATAAAAGGAAGACTGAAAATATTGTACTTCTGTCTTTGGTGGTGAAGGTAGCTATCAACAGTGAGTGAGCAATGGTTAAGACAAGACAAAGAGATTAACTTCACAAAAAGTCTATTACTGAACAAGAAAAACACATATGGAGTCTGACACAACATGAAGAAATACTTCATTCTGAAGTAATGGGGCCACCAAACAACAGCAGCTGAGCAATTTTGAAGACAAAGAGATCATTTCTAGAAAGAGGAAGCCCACAAATGTCAGCCTTTCTACATCTGTACGAATACTAATGGATGGAATGCTTGTGGATTTCAAAATTATTTAATGGTGATTACTTTGTCCTGTCTATGTAAAGGACAGCACTTTTGTGAGAAAGATTTGAATAAAGAACAATATAAAAGTGAGAAAAATTGACAACTAGAGATCTATTCCTGCTACTTGTTCCTGCATTATTGGATTGGAATTACTTTCTAGAGACCCCTGAATCTATTAGTTCATATAGCTCACTCAAATGTGAATTACTGACAATATTACTTGGATTATATTCTTGACTTTTATCGCAATTTTGACTGTAATGCATAGATGGATCTGCTGTTCACTGAGGGGTCTTAATGTAGGTCTCCTAATAATTTACTTTTAGTGTGAACAGAGAACCTTCTGTTCATCACCAGAATGGTCAAACCATTTCATCATTTTATAACTTTGAAAGATGAGAACAGGAAAAGGAATACTAATAGAGTTGGGATGTGTCTCATTGAATTTTTGCTGTTTCATGAGGCATCTTACCATAACTATGTGAGTAGGCTCCTCCCTGCATCCTCTTTATTCTGTAAACATGGGAACACTACTTCTGACTCACTCCAGCACATCCCACTAGCATCTGCAGCCTCCATATCAGCAGCTGTGGCATGTTCTAAACTACCCCTCATGCATGGAAACTAAGCCTGTTTCCAAAACAATATGCTCTGTGGTGTGAAAACTTTGTAGGATGTAGGATATCCTGGACTTCCATGTTTCCCACCAAAAACTCTGACAGTGTCCTTGGAAAACATATTGCTGTCAATATTGATTTGATTCTTTCCCAGGATCACAGAGATATTAAACTTGCTATCTCAGTCTAAGTACTGTACCTGTCAATGACCTAACAAATGTCTCCTTGCGCCAATCTATTTGCCCAATGTGGAGTCATATTTAATCATCTGCCTGAATGTTAAACCTACCATCAAGTTAACTAATGAAATGAACTAAACCGTAACAATGAAGAAGCATTGTCCAGCAGGTGCAGCATAACAATAACAAAAATAGGGAAGGGTAGGAAGAGAGGGAGGAGATTACACTAAAACAGAGTTGAAGGGGACCTGACTGAATATTGGAAAAAGTCAGCAAATAGGTCAAGGCCCCATAAATGGATTTTGAGTATTCTTCAGATAACAAACAGAGAGCCAATAAATTATCCCCAAAGTTTTCTCTTTTATTTAGAATTGCTAACCAAGGACTTTGATCAGATGGGCAAATGGCTGAGGAGTGGCAGATGGATTTTAATTCAGATAAATGTGAGGTGCTGCATTTTAGTAAGGTAAATCAGGGCAGGACTTATATACTAAATGACAAGGCCGTGGGGAGTGTTGCCAAACAAAGAGACTTAGGGGTGCAGTTTCATATTTCCTTGAAAGTGGAGTTGCAGGTAGACAGAGTGGTGAAGATTGCCTTTGGCATGCTTACTTTTATTGTTCAGTGCATTGAGTATAGGAGTTGGGAGGTAATGTTGCATCTGTACCAGACATCGGTTAGGCCAATTTTGGAATACTGCCTTCAATTCAAGCCTCCCTACCATAAGAAGGATGTTGTGAACCTTGAAAGGGTTCAGAAAAGATTTACAAGGACATTGCCAGGGTTGGAGGTTTGAGCTATAGGGAGAGGCTGAATAGACTGGGGCTATTTTCCCTACAGCGTCAGAGGCTGAGGGGTGACCTTATAGAGGCTTATAAAGTCATGAGGGGCACGGAGAGAGTATAGGTAAGTTATTTTCCCCAGGGTGAGGCAGCCCAAATCAAGAGGGTTTAGGTTAAGGTGAGAGAGGTAAAATTTAAAAAGGACCTGAGGGGAACGTTTTCACACAGAGAGTGGTGCGTGTATGGAATGAACCGCCAGAGGAAGTGGTGGAGGCTGGTACAATTACAACATTTAAAAGGCATCTGGATGGGTATATGAATGGGAATGGTTTAGAGGGATATGGACCAAATGCTGCCAAATGGGACTAAGTTGGCTTAGGGTACATGGTCAGCATTAATTAGCCTCCATATGATTTAATGACTCTAAGTAAAAGAAATAATAAAAATAGCTCATGAATTGAAGATTCAGAAAGGCTCAAACCGTGGAAAGGGGTAGTCCATGAGGACATCATTCAGACATAATCACAGTCCCCATTTTTTTGCAAGTGTTGGATCATCTTCACATAAATGGTGGTGACGGAAATTGATTTTACTCCAGTTTGTGATAGCTAAAAAATGTCTGCTGATGCATCTGCCTATTTTTCAAAATTACGAACAGCTTTAACAGCCTGCTGGAGACTGTTAATGTGTACAGTGAGTCTGTCAACAGGCAGTTATGATTGTTTTGCATGGAAATAAGCTGTTTTTCTGGAATTCCAAGTGGATGTCAATCTGAAAATTCCAGAGCCACTACCCAGTTGAATCTTACTTTTTGTTTTGATTTTCCTTATGAAGATATTCACTTTTTTCCCCCTCCTTGATATGCTTTGCTCCCCTCTGGACAATATTCACTTATCTGGAGATGTTGGTCCACAGAAAGACAAACAAAAGGATTCTGTGACAGAATGGATAACTCACCAGGCATTCTATTGGGCCTTAGTTTCATTAATATCATACAGTTTGTCAAAAAGAAAAACCTAGTCACTGGGTAAGTCCTTGAATGGATACAGTTAGGTAAAGGAGGGTGAGTAGCAGTGGCCAGCAATTGGGGAAGATGGTTTTTGGAATTGGAGAGGGAAGAGACTGAAATCAGAAGTATAAAACGAGGGGAGTAGGGAAGTAAAGGAGACAAGCATCCACTCTACGTTCACAAGTTGTGATCGAATACTCCTCCTCATCACAAATTGCATTCAAGTAAATATTTATAGGCAATCAATTATTGCAAACTTACATTGAACCATTTATTTTAATATGCACTGACTAGTCTATTTCAAATTTGGGCGGTAGATTATTTTTGCCTCCACCAATTTGATGGCAGCATATTTTGGCTGAAATTGAGCATGTGTTAATGGACAAGACCAAACCCCCTCAAAATATATCAAGGAGATAGCCGAGAACTTTATATTTTATTTAAAGGCAAGAATAAGGCACTATGTTCCAGGTGTGACTAGGCTTTAAGCCAAACACACTTTATTCTTACAACACAACTGAACAAAAGAAATTGGCATAATTAAAATAATTAACAACAAAATATATTACCTAACTATAATCGTCATCTGTTCTATAGCAGCATCCCATAAACATACCTTTGGCAAAGGCAAAATCAGCAAAACAGATTTTTCCCATGTGCAGACTCCCTTGTGGTCTAGCAGAAAAGGAACACTGAATGAACCAATCTAGCA
This sequence comes from Rhincodon typus, assembly GCF_021869965.1. Classification (NCBI taxonomy): domain Eukaryota; kingdom Metazoa; phylum Chordata; class Chondrichthyes; order Orectolobiformes; family Rhincodontidae; genus Rhincodon; species Rhincodon typus. Next base: position 30,917,914 of record NC_063346.1, on the reverse strand, counting down.
GCAGGAAAGAACTCCAGATTTCGTTGCAGAAGTGAGACAGATGTATCTATCAACTTCAACATCCAGTACCAAAGTCCAACTGAAAGCAAAACTAAACCCAGGGTCTATGTGAGCTTGACTCCACCCACTTATGCTTATATTATGTAATTTCAAAAAACAATCGGAGCTTAAAGCTGTTTACCCACTGCTTCCAAAGCAGACATTCTGTCTCCACTGTGGCAGCACCCCTCTGCAAGAGAAACAGCACAGAACAAATCTCTCTTAAAGGTACACCAATATCTCACATGTGCTTTTGGTTCACTACATTGGAGACTATCTAGATCATTTTCTCCTCACTGGATCAGAGATCTGGGTCACTAACACCGAGCCTTGCTTCATGTCTAGTCAGCAGATATCAGCATAATATTTGGTGGGAAGAAAATCACAGCCAAGCACAATCTTGATATCATAGGACATATGCACTTTAGGAGCCTATGGTCACCAGTTAGCAACTGAGAGATGTAACCCTTATTGCAAGTTGGGTTGACTGAGCAAGCTAAACTGAGTTGCTTCTCTTTTTGCTTAGTTTAGAATTCACCCATATTGACATTGAAATTCACACTTTATTTTGCAATGGAAGAACTTGCATTTATTTTAATGTTCTCAAAATGTTCCCAAAATGCTTTAAAGTGAGTAAATTACTTTGAAGTGCACCTTGGAACAGTCGCCAAGATAAATGTGGCAGCCAATTGGCAAACACATAGTTCCACAAACTGCAAATGAATGACCAGGTGATTTCTGTTTGTGCTTATTGAAGGATGAATGTTAGGGAGGAGAAGTCAGTGCTTTTCTTTGAATTGTGCTGAGAAATCTTTTATGACCACCTGATACATTGGTTCAGTGTTCCACCTCAAGAATGGTACATCTAACAACACAAATGTCAGCCTAGATTATCTGCACAGGTCTATGTTAGAGCTTGAACCCAAATCCATCAGCGTGCTGCGAACTGAGACAAGGTGACATTATTGTAATATGTAAAAAAAAAATTATCAAATTCACTATAATGTTGTTGATACTTTAGTGGAGAGGAGCTTGAACAATTCTACCTGTTAATGATAGAGTGATTCCCTTTGAAACTTCTAAATGTCAAAATCTCCAATTCTGATTTTAGATGAATTATAAAACATAGCAATATGTACAACTGATATGAAATCGTGTCAATATTTTACTTCATGTACAAAAGCTGAGTAGTATTAATATATTACTTTATTTAAAGTAATCTTTAATGGAGATGACAAGAGCATCAAAGGCCAACTGGAATGCTGACAGGAGCCTCTCGCTACCTCTTTCTGAGAAGGCCTTTCAAATTAATATGATGTAGTAGCCCTTTCCTGGACGCAACAGCTGACAATCTCACGCCCGGATGCTGCTGACCATCAGGGAAATAGTGGCTGCATCAGGTAATGCGCCCAGACGAGATCTGGGAATGCTGAGGGATACAGATGAGTGAAGGCAGCATGGAAGTTGTAGGGCGAGAGCTGCAATGGTGTGGGGGGTTCAGCAGCAACAGTAGGAAATGGCTTTCACTGGGCTCACTCTTTCACCTTCTGTGTTTCTCAATCCCTTTGTTTGCCAGACTTACCTGGTTGAATATCAATGGCTACAGGATGCCCCCACCTCCAAAATGGCCTCAGGAAAGGGCATAAAATTTGTCCATGGTCCCTGGGTAAAATGCTAAAATCAGATCATAACTAAAAGTGAAAGTGCACTGAAGATGCAATATCTTTTGTTGTTGAAAGAAACATATTTTCAAGTAATGTGAACTGAATAAGTAATTCATTCTGTTGGTTAAATCTCTGCTCCTTTACATTTTTATCTGACTTACTGAAATCATGTGGTGTGAGCTTGGAATTGTATCGCCTTGATGATTGGAGATTTATAAATGTCACCAATGGATAACCTTTGTGTTTACTCCCTATTTTGCCTTAGTGACTAAGGCCTTTGTTTGTAAGCAATGTTAACCATCATCAATACATGCCACCTTTATGAATGCATTACAATGTATAACGTCTAACTCAATGGCCAATATGCACTGCTGTGGGATTCCTTGCAATCGTAACTGTTTTACTTGCTGTTTCATGCCAAGAAATTGTAATAGAAGTATGTTACAGATGTCTTACATCAGTCAACCTCAATCATTCAATTCTAATGGCAATTACCTGACAGACTACAGGACATAATGGGATTCCGGAACATTCTGTGTACATAGCCAAATGATTGCAGGTTAGAAAGAATGTGTTTTGTGCTGACCTAAAGACAGCTGGCATGGCAGAATTTGCTCATAATGTCCATCAGTTTTACTTTGAAGCAATCAGAGTAGGTCATGTGGCACTCATAAGCATGGTACACAGATATTCACTTAGACAATCTTCAGGAAGATCTCATAACATTTCATTAAAAAAAATTCTGGATGTGAGTGCACGCTATCCAAGCTCATTAGCTTTCTGTTGTAAATCTTTTTGGTTTGAATAAAATGAAATATTCAAACTGCATCACACCTGATATAACGACACAGATTTCTGTCTGATCAATGTAACATAGGGAGATGTGATGTATTTATAATTTTGTAGCCTAGCATTCTGTCAGCTCATAGTCTCAGTTCTGAAAATATAACTTTACAATTTTCACATTGGGAAGACACACCTAAATAATTCCCTTGCCTATAAATTTGATCAAACCCTGAAATAGACACAAAGGGCAGGAATAAGCACAGCAGATTACATCCAACTGCTTGTTCATTATCATGAATCAGGCAAGCAGCAAGTGAATATCGCTGTTTGGGAGGCTCAATATTGGGCATCTTTGAGACTCCTTAAGGGTAGCCAAAGCCTCTTAAATGGCAGGTACTTTGGCTTTGGCTCCAGAAGAAAATAGTCACAGTTCTCCAATTCCCTAGAATGCCTGGTTGAGAAAAGGTGTACCTTCCTCTGACCAGGAGGCTTATAAAGGCCTGGATCACCAAGGTAAATGAGGGGCTAAATACATGAAGGTTATCCTCTGGTTATATTTATAAATATCTTCCAATGCCGATGGCTAATGTTGGTAAATAAGGACAATGTCAGCATTATAGTTGCTTGGAAAGACACTACATTCTTAATGACCTGACTAGAGCTGTCAAAGTACTAAAACTAGGTGTAGAGCTGGATGAACACAGCAGGCCAAGCAGCAGTAGAGGAGCAGGAAGGCTGACGTTTCGGGTCTAGACCCTTATTCAGAAATGGGAAGGGTCTAGGCCCGAAACGTCAGCCTTCCTGCTCGGCCTGCTGTGTTCATCCAGCTCTACACCTTGTTATCACAGATTCTCCAGCATCTGCAGTTCCTACTGTCTCTAAAAGTACTAAAACTGCTCTCTTCAGTAATAGTCTTCCTGGTCTTGCGGGGGTGAGTTTGAGGGAGGGATCACAAGGTATCTAGTAAAAATTGATATTGAGTCTGTGCATGCACTGCATGCCTGCCTCAGGGCAGGTTCTGCAAAAACGGCCACACCCCCATCCCCCATGCTCCCCCAACCACTTTCCCCATGGATTATAACATGGGTCAGGCCTAGCATATGCCAGGAGGCAGCTTGCTGGCAATTGCAGGGGCAAGGGAGCAGCTTGGGGCAGGAACGAGGCATCAGCTGCAGTTGCCAGCTAGGCTGTGGAGGGGTTTCCAAGGGCAGCTCGAGATGGAAATACCCTCACATTTCCCCTCTGACAGTAGCAATGCCCACCTCTCCAAGTATAGCTGCTACCTGTCCAAAGTCACTGAGCCTCTGTTCGTGCCTGCAGCTTCAGGAAGCTGTCCGTTGTCTTTAATAGGGTAACAGACCCAGAGGCACTCTCTTAATTGGACATCTCCAAGAAGATCTCCCAGGGTGACAGCCCTGACAACCACAGCATGGTTAGGAACCAGAAATTCAAAGGGGAGAGAGCTGCTTGGTGTGAAAAGTGACTCCACTCGGGGTCTTTTGGGGCTTAGTCGATGGCATTGTCGGCACTATGAGGATTGGCCTCATTGTATTTGGTCACTGAGGGAAGGGTCAAAACAATAAGAGAGATTGATGGTTAGGAATGTAAGATTTGGTCATGCTTGTCCTCACAACGGAGGGTTGTTGTTCAATGCTAATCATGGTCACTCTGCTCTCAGTATCAGGACGGTGCAGTGCTGGCAAGAGCATCAGGATCTGGAGAACCATGCGTGCTGGGGGTAAAGCAGGCACATTAATGGTGATATAAAGGGATTTCATTAAAATGGAAAGAGTGTTAATGGTCAATTGGGCCATAAGGATAGCAGAACAATTAGGGACATGAAGAATGACGTTAATTTATGAGTTTTAGAGTAGATTTATAGCTCGGGTTGTGGATGTAGTGGTTGGTTGGCTCACTGAGCTGGTTTGTTGTTCCGCAGATGTTTCATTACCCTGTTGGGTAACATCATCAGTGCAGCCTCCAATGAAGCGCTGTTGTGTTTTCCTGCCTGTTATTTAAACTTTGGTGTCCGTTGAGCTGGGTTTCCTCACTTCCGGTTTTCATTTGCAGTGGAGTATATATAGGGTCTAGCTCTATGAATTTGTTGATGGCCTCCACTAAGAAGGCCAGAGACCTTAGGCTTAGAGACCTACAGGCGAAGTACACTCAAATTGGCGCGAAAATGGGAAAAATACACCAAACGACAGAGCACTACCTGCAAACAACCCTACTTCCTACACGGATGCTTCAGGAACCAGGTATTACCATGCAGTGTGAGATACAAACGCCCCATCAACAACCCACAAGCTCGTAGGACAGCAGAACACAATGGCTGCAGGATGGTGAAGGTAATGATCAATGACACACACAACCGGCTCCACAGATATGACAGAGAAATTACATGCTAAAAAACTTTATTCCTAGATGCTACCAACCAGGACTGGGCAACTGACCTAGAATGAGCCATTGACATTAGTCACAGACTATAAGAGCCAAGAAAAGACAGACCCTTCAGGAGAAACTAGCCAAATTAACCCACCAAAACAACAACAACAGAGCAGACACCTGGATAAGAAACCATTCAGACAAGAAACCGACAAACACAGAGAAAGCTGTTCCACTTTGCGGACTGAACTACTACCACAGAGATGCCAACAAGACAGAATTCTGAGCCACACTGGAAGCTACACTGAAGACCAACAGCATCAATGAAGAAACGCAACAAGCCATAAGACAGACAGTGATCCCGACACTGACCAGAAGGAGAGAACTTAACATCTTAACAATCAGAAAGGAAGCCCCTAGAGGGACTGAAAAAGGACAAAAACATCATAATACTACCAGCAGACAAAGGGCGCATGACGGTAATACTAAACAAATGAGACTACCTCTCCAAAGCACAGACACTACTAGCCAACGAGAACACATACTGGCAAGTGTAGATTGACCTGACACTACAACTAGGAAACAAGATCCTCAACACACTAAACAGACTCAAACAGACCGGACAAATCAACAAAACAGACTACCTAAGAATGAAATCCGAAGGAACTAACACCCCCCGATTCTATGGCCTCCCGAAGGTACCCAAACTGGAAGTACCCCTCAGACCGAAAGTCACCCTGCCAGGCACACCATTACATAGACTAGCCAAGGAGTTACAAAGAAGACTAAAGCACCATGTCAGCAAGTCACCCCACTCAATCCACTCAGACCAAAAGTTCCTCAATTCCATCAAGGATATAAGAATAAATGACAATGAGGCCATGGTATCATTTGACATTACTGCCCTATTCACATGGATAGACATACCCCTAGCAAGAGAAACACTGGCAACACTACTAAAACAAGAACAAGACCCTAGTGACACCATCTCCACAGATAACATGCTGAAACTACTGGACATATGCCTCACAACCCACTTTACCTTTAATGGGCAAATATATGAACAGATCAACAGGACACCCATGGGATCACCTATCTCCGGACTAATAGCTGAAGTGGTGATGCAGAGACTCGAAAGCATGGCCCTTCTGCTAATCAAACCAAAACCATGGATACAATATGTAGACGACACCTTCATCACTGTTGAACGGACCAAACGAGAGGAGACACTTGAACTGATAAACAACACCCTCACCGGGATCAGATTCACTAAGGAAGAGGAAAAGAACAAATAGCTCCCATTCCTGGATATCATGGTGACACGCAGGACCAATGGGGAATTCCTAACAAAGGTACACAGGAAAGACACACACACTGAGCAAGTACTGAATTTCAACAGCAACCACCCTAACACACACAAACCAAGTTGAGCGAGAACATTATTTAAACGGACAACAACACACTACAGCAGCACAGAGTTACACCAAGAAGAAGAAGAGTATCTCTTCCAGGTATTCAGAAACAATGGATACCCGAAAAACTGGGTCAGAAGGTGCCTATCACACGCACAAAAACAGAAAGATACTACACGCCCCGACACACTCACCACGCTACCTTACATCAGGAACACATCTGAACTGACCATAGGACTCCTACAACCACTGGGCATCAGAGTAGCACACAAACCCATATCAACCCTAGCCAACTGCTCACCTGGACCAAAGACCCACTACCTACTATGGACAAGACCAGTGTCAAATACAAGATTCCTTGCAGAGACTGTGACAAACACTACATTGGACAGACAGGAAGGAAATTAACCACAAGGGTACACGAACATCAACTGGCAACAAAAAGACACAACCAATACTCACTCATCTCTATCCACATGGATAAGGAGAACCACCAATTCGATTGGTACAACACCAGGATCCTGGGACAGGCAAAGCGGAGACTAGCACGCGAATTCCTAGAAGCCTGGTACTCCACTGAGAAAGCTATCAATAAACATAGAGCTAGACCCCACATACACTCCATTGCGAAGGAAAACCGGAAGTGAGGCAATCCAGTTCAACGGGCACCAGAGTTTAAATAACAGGCAGGAAAACACAACAGTGCTTCATTGAAGGCTGTACTGATGATATTGCCCAGCAGGGTAATGAAACATTTGCGAAACAACGAATCAGCTCGGTGAGCCAACTAACCACAATTTATGAGTCACAAGCAAAACCTGCAAATCACTCAAACACAAAGATGGGACCTCATCATAAATCAACTGCGCAGTGAGGTGTCTGGGAGCCCCCAGAGTGTGAGGAATAAGTTACTTTTTTTCCAAGAGATTGATCATTAGCACTGGAATGTGAGACCCTTGATGGGGTTTCTGTGGTCATCATAATTGTGCTGATTAAACATTGCTATTCAACTGCCTACAATTCACAATAAGTCCAGAGGTCAAGATTCATCAGAGTATCCCATTCTGAAGTACTCCTTAGGACTACATTGTGCCCACTGATTGCCACTTTGTCATCTGAGATCAACAAGACTCAGAGGAACAAGACACACACTATCAACCACAAGCTCAAGTTTCCAATTAGCCAAGGCACATGGTACCAAGGACTGCAACCCAATGCATTACTGTTGCCATATCCCCTCTCACATTCTAGCACATGACTACTGAGTAAGTAGTGATATTAGAGGGACAGGGGTTAGGGGTGGAGGGCACCTAGTAATTGCCTAATACTGAGAGAACATGGATACCTTTTGGGCCACTTTGCATGAGGTAAGGATACATTACTCTAAACACTCCATCAGCAGATTACATTTTGTTCCTTATGCCAGCTATAAACTATCCTGCGTGTATTCAGCTTCATGATGAAAGATGTCAGGGCTCAGGTGTGCCTTTAAAAACACATGTCACTGCTCTTGGACTTTTCTCACAGGACTGCTTCAACTTAGGAAAGAATGATCATGCTCCAGGAAGCTATTCTCTAGCACTGCTGCTAATCCAAAGAAACAGAAGCAGAAGACCTCACAGGAAACCAGTTTCTCCAGAGGTTGGTACGGCTATCTACAAGTGACTGAAGTCTGCTGCAGAAGAAGCCTAACAATGTCCCAAGCCATCAAGTCACACCTATTACAGCTACTGCATGAGGTCTTGCACTCAAGGACTCATACTCATAAGGTCTCAATAAAAATCTCATTTTGAGTATTCAATCTCACTCTTTGTGGTGGCTTCGTTGTCAATGTTCCAGGTTCCTGACAGGATAATTGATCCACCTCTAGGAGGGTCATCTCATAGAATACAGTCTTTAAGTTTAGTTGCTTGACAAGAATAAGGACAACCAGGTGGCCTGTGACAGGCCAGGAAAGTCATGATCCTGGGCACAGATCTCAACAATGGGGACTTTTGGGTTGTGGGGTTCCGGGGCAGAGTGTGGGGTGCTGTTCCTCCAGTTTTCGGGTGACGTCGTTGTGACACTAGAGGAGGTCCAGGATGGACATGTCGTCTGGGGAGTGGGAGGGGAAGTTGAGGTGGTTCGCGACTGGGAGGTGTTGTTTGTCACGAACCGAGTGTAGGTGTTCCACAGAGCGGTCTCCGAGTCTCCGCTTGGTCTTCCCGATGTAGAGGAGGCCACATTGGGAACGGCAGACACAGTGGACCACATTAGCGGATGTGCAGAGCCCCCTACCCCTCCCCCATTTCTGAAGAAGGGTCCAGATCCGAAACGTCGCTTTCCTGCTCCTCTGATGCTGCCTGGCCTGCTGTGTTCATCCAGCCCCACACCTTGTTATCTTACAAACGTGCTGCTTGTGTTCATAAACCAGTTGTGGATTCAGAGAATGGAATCTTTTCCAATTTATAACAAAGCCAGACGGGTGATGGGAACACACAAACCAACAAGATTGTTTTCTCCATAGAGAGATGTAGCCATCACTCTGGTTTCGAGAGCCGTTGTGACTTTCCAGATACAACAATTGAGGGAAGCTCGTTCTGTGAGGGTGGGTGCCACACATCCAGCCGCTAATGAATCCACATAAGCTGTCCAACAAATTGGAAGCTTATGTGCCCAAAAATGGGTGTCGTGTGATCAAATTTCTTTTTGCTTTAACAAGAATATGAGTATAAAATATGCTATTGTTAACGTATATTTATTTGGAACTGATTTTCATCCAAAAAAGGTTCAGTGAAAAGGGTGTTCTTTTAACAAATCTACACGAGCTCAATTTCACTTCTAAGATTTGCCATTAGGTTATTCTTAAGATTTTGTCTATAATGAGGTTGCTGAATCGCAAAATAAAATTCCTGCCAGTGGATAGTTCTCACCTCAATTTCTACCTAAAGCTTATTCAGCAAAGCAAAATGCCACAGCATTTCTTCAGTTTCCAGTCCTGTAGATTTGTATTTGCACACAAAGATTTACAATCAGGTATTAGCAAGCTGAAACATTTTCCTCATTAAAAACAAAGCCGTTTAGAAATACTACTGAAACATGCAAAGGCAAATGCAAACGGGATAAAAAAAAAACAATCACAAGAAGCAATTTTCAGCTGATCCTGCTGATTCTCCTCTGTATGCTATACTTGATTTACATCAATTAAGTCTTACACATAAGGTATCATATCATATCAAGGCTAATAACCCAGAAATAACCTCATTAAAAAAAGGACAGCAGATCGGTCTAAGCAGGATGAACTCTTAGCAGAAAAATTACTGACCTGGAAAGAGTAAGAAAAGCTAATAGCACTACAGGAAAAAGGATCATTTTTTTATCTGTGAAACAGAACAGAAATTTCTATAAGTTAAGTGACACAACAAGTAACTTAATCAATTTCTACATCTTAATCTATAAATAGGCTAGAATTGTGCATATATCACTTCAATGTTGTCTATCGTAGGCTTGTGTATTTAGTTAACACCAGTATCAAACTAGTTACTTCATGATCCAAAAAGTTTAAAACAGCCCTGAAAGAGCAGGGGACGTTACAATTAGTATCAGCATAATGCTACATTGAAATATGAATTATCAGTGTCATCATCCTCCATAAATTTTGATTTATTTTGTTTAAAATTACTGAAATGTTCTACTAAGGTGAACAGTTTAAATACATTTCATGACTTAGATCTTCCTAGAACCCTGAAGCTGAGCAAGTTCATAAAATTTTCAATGAGACTACTTTAAGTCCTGGACCTGGCAAATTAGAATTCTTCTCAAATATGAGAATTTAAAACGCCTCTGTAGTGTTTACCAATAAGTTTAATTGATTTTGTGTTGGGCATTCTAGACCAAATCCCAAAATATTCACATCCAAATAAAAGCATCAGGTACATGGGCTATACCAGTCAGTACAGCAATATTTGTATCATATACATGAGGATTGCCAAATAATATGTGCTCCTCTAACAGGAATGCTTTTATCTGCATTTGCCCAGGGAATGACTGACAGCAATAAAAGAAAAAATACTGATTCACTTGCCCAGATTTTGAAGTCAGCATTGAAGTGAAGACGCTCACTAAAAAAAATCTGCCCACAAAAACCTTGAGATCTCTTTGGGGTCAATTTTCCTGACACTAATTGCATTCTGATACCAACTGCAGGGGATCACTGGCATTTTCGTAATATACCGCGGCACATCCTGTAGCCACTGTTACCATTAACACCACATCCAGTAACAAGTAATGTTATCAATCAAGTTAAACCGACAATAAGGAACTCTCAGAGATAACAAGCTAGAAAGTAACAATCAAGCTTTTGTCATTCATTTTTAATTCTTTATTTTTTTAAATAAAATTAAGATTTGGTTAAGATATGCTGGATTAAGGTAGAAACTGAAATATCATAAAGAAACTTGAAAAATATCAGTGGAATTTTTCTTCTGAAATGGAGACCTTTGGCATTCCAAATAAAAAGTTAAATTTCCAGGAACAGAAAGGTTGTACAGAGGTAATCGTAACAAAGTACACTTTTGAAAACCGAGTTGCATTTTCAAGGATTTTTTACAGTGAGAAAAGAAGATGGAAACTTACATAAATAATGTTGATGATCTGCAGTTTCATTAGCTATCTGAAAATGACAAAGCTCAATCTGGGGTATAACTCACTCAGAGATAGTAAGAACTGCAGATGCTGGAGTATGAGATAACACAGCGTGGTGCTGGAGGAACACAGCAGGCCAGGCAGCAACAGAGGAACAGGAAACGTTTTGGGTTCTTCAGAAATTTTTTGGGTCGGGACCCTTCTTCAGAAAAATTTCAGAATCAGAGGACACCAAATTAAGATGAGTGGCAAAAGAACCAAAAGGTGACATGAGTAAACACTCTGGATGGAATGAGTGGTTAGGATCAGCAATGCATTGCCTGAAGGTGTGATTGAGGTAGATTCAATCTTGGTTTTCTAAAGGAAATTATATAATTAACTCAACAGAAGAAAGATGTGGGGCTTTGGAGAAAAACCAGGGAAGTGGCACTAGGTGAATGGTTTGTATAGAGAGCTGCCACAGACACATATTGAATGGCCTCCTCCTGTGTTGTCACCATTCATGATTTTGTTAATCTACATCAATACAATGCTGTCTAATTGGCATCCATCCACCTGCAAGGGCTCCAACTGTGCAACCTATGGCAAAACAAGGAATCAGAGACAGCAATTTCTGGACTTCCACAGCTAATTGCACATGTCCAGATGCCAGATGTTGCTGTCAGTTTCACAGAGTAATGACACCCAATGCTGACAGTTTCAGCATCATCTCAGTTGCAAAATTCAACCTAATTCTATTTTGCATTGCTAATATCCAAAGGCAGCCATTGCTGGGTAGTGTACTGGCGTAGTTATTTGTGATGAAGAGAGTAATCAACAACAGCACTTATACACAATTTCTGCTCATCAATACTGAGATTGGTTATTCCATAACTATTCAGCTCCCGAGACTAATTGATCCAATCATGGGCAAAAGACCCTTAATCCAGAGATAAAGTAACATTGATGCCGCACAAAATGACGCTCTTCATTGGGACAGAAGCTAACCAAATCACCCCAGCATTCAATGGTATTGCTATCGTTGAACCTCACCAACAATAGGCTGCGGCAGTGGGAAATAGCAAGACTAGGAGTTAGATGAAAACATGACAAAGGTAGTGAGACCATATCCCATAACAGGTTATCCACGATTATCTCAGCACATCCTCAGCCCAATAATGAGTTTAACAGCTGCGAATCAACAAGGCCACTGGTGCAGGTTGAATTCCTGTCAAAATACTGAAATAAAGTGGAGAAGCACTCTTGGCTGTACACACACTTGTATACATGACATCATCTCCATCAGATGGAAGAGGGAGAGCGAGCCAGGCAGTCTTTGAGATGCTATGATTGTGACCATTTTTAATAAAGGAGATAAATCCAACTGTGGTAAATTTAGAGGGATCTCCTTGCTGTCCACCTCAGGAAAAGCAATTGAAAAAATCCTCCCCAGTTATCTCCTCCCAGTGTCTAAAGAGCACCTACTCAATTCACAATGTGTGTTCCATCCTACAAGAGGTGCAGTAGATGGAACCTTTACAACAAGTCATGTCCAACAGTGCAGCAGCAACTTTTGTTAGTGGCCTTCTTCAACCTCATAAAGACTTTAGACTCTGTCAACTTAGAGGGATCATAGAGTGTCTTCAAATTTGACTGCCCCATCTCCAGAAATTCCACACCATTTGTATAATAGGAAGGTATCTCCATGTTGAAATAAGCAGAAAAAGGCTTTCAGAAAGTTATAATTGTTTTATGTTTATTGTGGTTTCCACCATTCCTTTCTGGATTCTTTCCCTGTCCTTAAGTCAACATCCTAATGGGGAAGAACTTAGATCTTTGGTACAAAGTCCAATGAGATCTTTTTATAAACCTTAACCAAATTAAACAAGTTAACCAAATGAACTAAAATGAATGAAAAATAAAGCAGTCCTTTTAGAGGCAAAGAACTCAGCTCTTAGATATAATGCCCAAAGAGAATTATTTGCACTCAGTCAATTTTGGAGCTTTTTTGGTTTACCCTTAAGGGAATGTGCATATCTGACACTGACAGACTCCTTTTACTTTTCAAGAGAACAATTAAACAAATGCACACACAGATAAATAAAAAAACACAATTTCAGATTTCCTGTTTCCACAAAAAAACTTCAACAGTTTCTCAGGAGAGGTGTTTTTCTTAGTAAAACAATTGGATAGTTGATGACTAGCCTCTATACATCTATACTTACTAATTTCATTCTTCTCCAGCATCTGCTTTAAAATGTTTATAATTATCATAAACCTTCCTTCACTTACACTTTTTTATGTAATATACAATATCTCACAAAGGTGGCAATGTATGTAACATTCTTTTGGCATTTATTTAGCCCCTTTTACATGTTGCATTTCCTCCAAGGTCACCATGTTAACAGCATCAATGAGAGCCAGAGTTTCAGTGGTTAATATGCTCTTCACTATTCTTCTTAATTTCTTTGCATCTCATACCAAGGGCAACTCTTCCCGATTCTTCCCCACAAAAGATATTACAAATCCTCCTGCACTGGGAAGTCCATTACCTAGCTTTACATGCAAGGACTCAATACATAAAAATGCATGTCATAGTAAAAGATGCCCAAAATATTTTTCCATTCTAACATCAAGAGAACATCGCTAGGTCTGCCTTCAATTATGAGCACTCTAAAATTAACAGAACTAGCTTCACTGATAAACAAAATCACACCAATGAAGTATCAGTTAATGCATAACTACATTTATACAATTTTCAGAGCTTCCCCTCTATTCATGATGCTTCCTTTGGGTGCTGTAAGTCTACTTCCCTCTTGAGAAATATTGTTTTGATATCACTAGAGTTATACCTTCAAGAAAATATTATTATAATGGATAAAAACAATATTCAAAATTATGTTCCCAGTTGTAGGACAGTCTCCCCAATGTCTCTTTTCCCCAAACACTTGTCAAAGCCTTTACTTACCAACCTCGCCTAGGCCTTACCATGTCCCATTGGGTAGGAGCTTTTTCCTACAAATCTGCTGGTGTGACAAAGCGGATTGTATTTATCATTAACTTATGAATATACTCCAAATTCTTTCCAATTCTGTTACACTCTTAGTTTAGCCTCATCATCCTAGCATCCAGTTCTACTAATGATCCCAAATACCTCCTGATCATGGGAGCTTTTACTTTTATCTTATGTCCAAGAAGTCTCCCTTTTACCCATGTACCTTATTGCCTTGCCTGAGTGCAGCCCATTTTAGTGTGGAGATCTCTCTAAACTGCTCCATCAGAATCTCTGCTAGAAATCATCTCTATGTGACATTTTCCTCTGAAATGCATCTCCTAATTCAGTATTCAAACTGAAACTGTGTTTTTTGTGTTTACTCTCCAATGGAATTTCCATATAATTCCTCTGCTTATCAGCTCGACTCCTATCTGAAGAGGTCAGTCACACTTCTTGGACCTGTTTCCTTAACATAATACAATATTGTCCAGATACCATCAATTGTGAGTTTACCATTTTAACAAGTACAAGTGCTTTATCATTCTCTATGTCCAATGCATTTTTACTTCTTTCATCAAGGACCTACTCAGCAATAATGGTACATCAATAATGGATGACATCTGTGTGAATGAAATGACACAGTCCTGCACTATCGCAGGGAAGAAGCACTCTTTAAAAACGGAAATGAATTATCATCCTAAAATTGAAAGCAAATAAAGCTTTCATGTTCTTTGACACGGTCTTGGTCTGCTTTGTCTAGATTTTCCAAATAGCAATTCAGCCAATCAATGTCATACATTGCTGAGATACAGTACTATCCAGTACAATCCAAATGAATGAATTAGAACCAATGATACTCATGGGCTGACTTAAGTCTTCGGCCACTAACGTATTTTCTTGCTGTTCATCCTTATTTATTCACCTTCAGAACCATCTGTTTTAAATATTTGGCTCCTTATTCTTGGACAATTCCTGACATCATGATATCTAGACTCACATTGGAAACTCTTTGAAGTATTTCCCATAGATTTCTGGGATTCATTCACTGTCAGCTATCACCCCAATTCTGCATTTTTCCTGGCTTCGGAAACACCTAATGTTGCGAATGCCTTCAAAATATCTTTCAATAATTCAATTTTTAGACAGGGAACTGCAACTAAGTCCCCTTTGACTTTAACAGTCAGTATTCATTGAGTTTTTCATTCTCTGTATCACTGCGGAACTTTCACCATGTCCTGCAAAGGTAGTTGGAAATGATTCTCTCCCTGAAATGTTTTTGGAGCAGCAACCATTTGTTCAAAAAGAGAGTCATTACCGTGAAATTGAACACTCGTCAAAACCAGAAGTCTGTCCTTTGCGAGATTTGTGCACAATCTAATAGTTTAAATGCCAATACAGACTCTGAAATTTTTAGATTGAATTTCTTTAGTCTTTTATATAACCTCTCAAACTCAATGATATATTTTCCCATGGACTGCATGTTCATCTTATTACATGCGTTTTAGGATTCATACACTTCATCCCTTTTTGTAAAGATCATAAGAAATAGGAACAGGCCATTCGGCCCCTTGAGTCTGCTACACCATTCAATAGGATTGTGGTTGATCTGATATGCCTCACATCCATTTTTCCTGCCTTTTCCTTGTAATACTTTATTCCCCTACTGATCAAGATCTCTCTCTCTTTCTCTCAGCCTTAAATATGCACAAGGACTCTACCCCAACAGTTCTCCATGGCAAGGAGTTCCAAAGACCCACAATCATCACAGAAAAAAAATCCTCCTCATCTCAGTCTTTAAATTGGTATATCATTTTTCTGAGATTATACCCTAAGGTCCTAGACTCGCTCATGAAGGAAAACATCGTCTCAGCATTTATCAGGTCAAGCCCCTTAAGAACTCAATATGTTTCAATGAGTTCACCTCTTATTCTGCTACACTTCAGGGAATAGAGTCCCAATCTGTTTAGCCTTTGCTCATAAGACAATTCCTCCATACTAGGGATCATCTGAGTGAAGCTTCTCTGAACTGCCTCCAATGAAATAGTTTTCCTTAAATAAGAGGACCAAAACTTTTTTTTATATATATAATTCATGGGATGTGGATGTTGCTGGCTGGGCGAGCATTTATTGCCCATCCCTAATTGCCCAGAGGGCACTTAAGAATCAATCACATTGCTGTGGGTCTGGAGTGACATGTAGACCAGACCAGGTAAGGATGACAAATTTCCCTCCCTAAAGGGAACCAGGTGGGTTTTTTCAACAATTGAAAATGATTTCAGGTCATCATCTTAATTTCACCATCTGCCAGAGTAGGATTTGAATCTAAGTCTCCAGAGCATTAGTTGAGTTTCTGAATTAGTAGCCAAGTATTAATACCAGTAGGCCATTGCCTTCCCTACTGTTCACATTACTCAAGATGTGGCCTCACCAGCACCTTGTACAGTTGCAGTAAGCCTTCCTTACTATTATACTATTAATCCCTTAAAATAAGGGCCATTCCATTAGCCTTCCTGATTACCTGCTGCAACTGTGCACTAGCTTTCTGTGTTTCGTGTACAAATACCACCAAGACCCTTTGTGTTGCAGCTTTCTGCAGTTTTTCTCCATTTAAATAACATACTGACCTTTTATTCTCCCTTCCAAAATGAACAACTTCATATTTGCCCATGTTATACTTCATTTGCCAACTTTTTTCCCACTTAGAGTCCTAAAGTCATACAGCACAGAAACCGGCCCTGCACCCTGCCATTTTTATGCCAACCAACAAACACAAAACCACACTAACTCTCCAGTGCAATCACGTCCTTCCAATAGTGTGGTGACCAGAACTGCACATAGTATTCTATCTGAAGCCTAACCAATTTTTGATAGAGTTGTAACAAGACTTCTTTGCTCCTATATTCTACGTCCTAACTAATGAAGACAAGCATCCCATATCCCTTCTTCGCTATCCTTTCTAAGTGTGCTGACATCTTCAGGGATCTATGGTCTTGTACACCAAGGGTCCTTTGTCGCTCAGCACCCCAGGGCACCTACCATTCATTGTACAAATCCTTGTCTTATTCGACCTCACAAAATGCATCACCTCATACTTATCAGGATTAATTTCCATCTGCCTTTACTCTGCCCAGATTTCAGCTGATCAATATCAGACTGCAGCCTGAGACCATCCTTTTCACTATCAAAAACACCACCAACTTTCATGTCATCTGCAAACTTACTAAGTATACCATATATATTTATATCCAAATCATTAACATACATAACAAACAGCAAAGGTCCAAGCATCGAGCCTTGTAGTACACCATTGGTCATAGACTTCCAATCACAAAAGCAATCCTCCACCATCATCTTTTGCCTCCTATTTGTAAGCCCATGTTTGACTTGGTTTGCGAACTTGCCTTGGATCCCATGGGATCTCACCTTTTAAATCAGTCTTCCATGTGGGACCTTGTCAAAGGCCTTACTGAAGTCCATGTAAACCATGTCACCTGCATTACCCTCATTCAATAAATTTAGTCACCTTTTCAAAAAACTCAATTAAGTTAGTCAGACAGGATCTCCCTCCTCTTGACTATCCCTGATCAATCCCTTCCTTTCCAAGTGTTGATTAATCCTATCCCTCAGAATGTTGTCCAATAATTTGCCTATTACTGATATCGGACTAACTGGTCTGTAATTACTGGCCTATCCCTGCTTCTTGAACAAAGGAACCACATTAGTTATCCTCCAGCCATCTGGCACTTCACCTATGGCCAGCAAAGTATTAAATATCTTCACAGGGCCCCAGCAATCTCCTCCCTTGCCTCCAAAAACACCCTGGGATCCATCTCATTAGGGCCTGGGAATTTATGGACCTTTATACTCACTAAAATATCTTTTTAAAAAATTTTATTCATGTGTGGGATGTGGGAGTCGCTGGCTGGCCAGCATTTCTTGCCCATCCCTAGTTGCCCTTTAGAAGGTGGTGGTGAGCTGCCTTCTTGAACTGCTGCAGTCCACCTGCTGTGGGTTGACTCACAACGCTATCACGGAGGGAATTCCAGGATTTTGACCCAGCGGTAGTGAAGGAATAACGATGTATTTCCAAGTCAGGATGGTGAGTGACTTGGAGGGGAACTTGGAGGTGGTGGTGTTCCCATATATCTGCTGCCCTTGTCCTTCTAGATGGAAATGGTCATGGATTTGGAAGGTGCTGTCTGAGGATCTTTGATGAATTTCTGCAGTGCATCTTGTAGACAGTACACACTGCTAGTACTGAGTGTCGGTGGTGGAGGGAGTGAATGCTTGTGGATGTAGTATCAATGAAGCGGGCTGCTTTGTCCTAGATGGTGTCAAGCTTATTGAGTGTTGTTGGGGCTGCACTCATCCAGGCAAGTGGGGAGTATTCCATCACACTCCTGACTCGTGCCTTGTAGATGGTGGACAGGCTTTGTGGAGTCAGGAGGTGAGTTTCTCGACGCAGTATTCTTAGCTTCCGACCTACTGTTGTAGTCATTGTGTTTCTGTGGTAAGTCCAGTTGAGTTTCTGGTCAATGATAGCCCCCAGGATATTGATAGTGGAGTTTCAGTGATGGTAACATCATTGAATGTCAAGAGGCAGTGGTTAGTCGGTCTCTAATTCATGATGGTCATAGCCTGGCATTTGTGTGGCACAAATGTCACTTGCCACTTGTCAGCCCAAGCCCGGATATTGTCCAGATCTTGTTGCATTTGAAGATGGACTGCTTCAGTATCTGAGGAGTCATGAATGGTGCTGAACATTGTGCAATCGGCGAACATCCCCACTTCTGACCTTATGATGGAGGGAAGGTCATTGATCAAGCAGCTGAAGATGGTTGGGCCTAGGACACTATCCTGAGGAATTCCTCCAGAGATGTCCTGGAGCTGAGATGACTGACCACCAATAACCATGATCATCTTGCCATGTGTCAGGTATGACTCCAACCACTGGAGACTTCTCCCCCGATACCCATCTATTGTCTCTTCCATTTTAATCTTAACATGTTCTCCAGCTTCACCATCCCAACTGAAATGCATGGCTGCAAAGTCATTCTACAATGTGAATACAGATGAGAAATATTCATTTAAGACCTCACCCAGGTCCTCTGCTCCTTGCACAGATTGCCCCTTTGATCTCTAATAGGCCCCATTCTTTCCCTGGTAATCCTCTTATTCTTAATATACTCTTAAAATGCCTTGGGGTTTTCCTGATCTGATCTGCCAAAGATATTTTGTGGCCCCTGTGTGCCAACGAATTTCTTTTTTAAGCAACATCCTACACTCTCTACCCTCCTGAAGGGTCTCCACATTTATAATGACTTGGCGAATGCTTACTTCTTTTTCTTTACCGAACTCACGATATCCCTTGACATCCACAGATCCCTGGGCTTACTGCCCTTGCCCTTTACTCTTAGAGGAACTGCTCCTAAATTCTCACTATATTACTTTTAAATGACTTCCACTTTCCAAATCTAGACTTACCTGCAAATATCTACTCCCAGTCTATGTTTGCCAGATCTTGTTTTGCTTATACTTTGTTGATAAGTTGTCATAGAATCTGCAATCCCGCTTCAGCATCCATACCAGTCACATTCAGTTCTGAAAATACTTTATTTCTTATTTTACTCCTTCCTGCTCAGAATAAAACCAAAGCCATATTTTGTTTCTTCTTGGTTAAAGAAGTGACCCGCATCCACATCTCCACCTCATTCTTCCACTGCTCATGCAGCTCCAATTCTGAAAACACCAGGGAATAATCATAATTTGTGATTATGCAGTGCAATGCCGCTATTTCAACAAGCTAATGAAGGAAGGATCACTGGACCCAAAACATTAACTCTGATTTCTCGCCGCAGGTGCTGCCAGACCTACTGAGATTTTCCAGGAATTTCTGTTTTTGTTTCTGATATACAGCATTTGCAATTCATTCGGTTTTTAAAAGGGATTACCTACTGCTTTATCTTCCCACCTGACAAGATTGAGGCTAATCTACAACGACCATGGTTAACAGACCAATATCCATATGTTGAATCAGGCAGTAAACGATTTTCAGAGACTTACAAGGATTTCAGTTTAGTGCAAATACCAGTTTCTACCTTTTACTTATGGATCCTTTGCCTGTCCACAAACCAATGCCTCACTGGACAGAACTCATCTTCTTTTTCTTTCTTTATATCCAGAAGTGTTACACACACAACCGAATGGCTTTCCCACCACGAAATCACTGTGACATTTTTTTTTAGCCATTAACTACCACCGTAAAACATCCACGTAACCAATTAGAAATTTACATGCAAAGCCCATGACAGGCAATGCAAACCATCGAACGTGAGGGGAGGGGTCGGGCAGATCCTTCATCTTTAAGAAAAAGTCCAATGAGCATCAGTGATTTTCAATCAAGTGTGGAGCTGTTCTGATTTATCCTTAAAGAAATCTTTTTTCAAACTTTGAAACCATTCCCTGCCTGTTGTATGAGAACATGGTACTCACCAATGGATCCAATATTACCCAATGTATGTACAAACAGGGATCAAGCAAAGTTATGGCATCACACCACTGCTCTTTTTCATCTTTCTAGCCAAACTTTAGAGGAAAAATAAAACTGATTGCTCTTGACATCGGGTGGCATTTGATCAAATTTGGCATGAAGGAGATATGGCAAAATTAGTGTCAATCATCTCACCTCCAGGACATCTCTACAGGAGTTCCTCAGGATAGTGTCTTAGGGCTAACCATTTTCAGTTGTTTTATCAATCATTACATCAGAACTGGGAGTGTTCACTGATGATTGTACAATGTTCATTACCATTTGTGAATCCTCAGATACTGAAGCAATTCAAGTGCAAATGCAGCAAGAATTTTCAGTCTTGGGCTCGTAAGTAGCAAGTAACAATTGCGCAACACAAGTGCCAGGCATTGACTATCTGTAACACTACCCTTTGACATTCAACGGCTTTACCATCAGTGAATCTCCTACTACCAACACCTGGGGGTTACCATTGACCAGAAAATGAACTGGAGCAGCCATATAAATACAGTGTCTTCAAGTGCAGGTCTGAGGCTAGGAATCCAGAGACAAGTATCTCATCTCTTGACTCTCCAAAGCGTGTCCACCATCCACAAGGCACAAGTCAGGAGTGTGATGGGAATTCTCCACTTGCCAGTGTCATGACTCACTGAGGTATTGTGTTGGAAGTCAAGCTCCATTATACTTACAGGCATTACAAATGTGAAAATTTATTTAATCACCAGATTGCCCCAATTCTACCTAATTGCCTAATTCAGGTTTAAAAACTATGCACATAGGCTTTTCCATTAATAAGAAAATAACTACTTATTGTAATCAAATTGTTTATAAACAATGGCAAAATTTAGAAAAGTTGGATTGCTAATCTATAAGTGTAAAATTTAAATTTGTCCCCTTTTAAAAGATCCCATTCACACATACAATCAGATACTCAAAGACAGAGAAGTCATCAATGTTGTGGTTGGACAAAAAAGTCTCAGAGAAACACAGTTTGATGGCACTACCAACAGAGAAAACATTTCAAAGATATCCTCTAAGCACCACTGAAAAAATGCAACATCTCCAGCAACCATGACCCTGACCAAGTTGGAGAAGGAACTACAAAGGTGTCAACTATGGTGAGCCTCCCCAGCAGGCCGAGGCAGATTCAAGCTCAAATAGTAAAGGACTGTGTGAAAAACTGAGCATTCCATGCACTCACCTTCTCAAACACAAAGCCTCTCAAACACTTGCAGCAAGATATGCAGTTCATACATTGGGTTGCTGTTACCCCAGGACTCAGACCTCCAAAGTGAAGGAAAACCATCCTTGGTCTTGAGGCAATCGGAAGAAGAAGGTGCAATAGGCTGAATTTTGCCATAGACTAGAAAATGAATTGAATTAGTTGTATAACAACTGTGACTACTTTGACTGCTCAAAGCCTGTTCAGCATCTACAAGTCACAAGTGAGGAGTATGATGGAATTGTCTCTTCTTCCTTGAATGAGTATAGTTCCAAAAATACTCAAGAAGTTCACCACCATCCAGGAGCAAGCAGTATGCTGGTATTCTATAAATGTAAAACTGTAAAACAGTCTGCTTGCTTAGCACCCTACTCAGTATTTTAAATCATCACTCCCTCTGTGACCGATGTACACTGGCAGTACCATGTACCATCTACAAGATACGCTGTAACAACACTCCGAGCGAAATTCAACAGCACCTTTCAAGCCAGTGAACTCTTACCATCTAGGGTGAGGGCAGAAGATACATAGGAACACCAGCATCATTATGTTCTTCTTCAAACTACACACCATACTGTATATTACCATCCCTTCCCTGTTTCGGGGCCACAATCATGGGACTCCATCCCTAGCAGCACTGAAAGTGTGCCTCGATAACATAGATGGCAATGGTTTAAAAGTGATTCATCATCACCTGATTAAGGGAAATTATGGTGCACAATAAATTCCAGTCTTGCCAACGATACCCACAACCCATGAATGACTTTTTTAAAAGATAGTCAATATCCCTGACATCAAGGCAACACTCAATTGAGTATGGCACCAAGGTGCTGACAAACTGAACTCAACAGGTGCTAGCGGCAAAGCACTCCATTGAACACAATCATTCAAGACACAAAGAATGATGGTTGTGATTGTTGAAGGGCAATCACATAAGCCCGAAGGCATTGCCAAAGGAGTTCCTCAGGACATAATCACAGGCACAACCATTTTCAACTGCTTCATCAATGACCTCCCTCCAATCATAAGGTTAGAAATGTCTGCTGATGCCTGCACAAGATTGAGTTCCATTCACAGCTTCTCAGATAATGAAACTGTCCATGCATTGATGCAGCAAAACCTGGACAACATTCAGGCTTGTAATAAGTGGCAAGTTTCAACTGTAGCACAAACACAGGACAATGACTAGCTTCAACAAAGTACACTCTAACCATTTCTCCTGAGATTCAACGGTACTACCTTTGCCAAATTGCCCATAATCAACTTCAATGGAGTCATGAATGACCAGGATTCTATGTGACTCTACGGCCAGAAAGGAATGCAATTTGAGAAATGTATGTGTTAGCAAAATGTTACAAAAGGATAACAAAATATTTTAACATATATTTTAATAATTTCAGTAGTGTTAATTCTTCTGTTACATTGCTAAATAAATTATATTAGGATATGTTTTGGAATTTATGTTCATGTATTTATTCATGTAGCACCTAGACTTTGATGTAAATATACCAAAGCTAAATTTGAACGGGTAAATATTTAGCTTGCTGCTTAGGAATCAAACCAATGTTAGGGTTTGGTAATAAATAATGAAGAAATTAATCTCAGGTGGTTTCCATAACAGATAGTCAATTGCCAATATCTTCCACCTACAGGAAAAAATCAAACTGTATAATATTTAATGTACATAACACTTATCCTTGAAGTGCTGCCAACAGCTTTATACGTAACTGATCAACGATTTAAACTACTGATCAAGTTCAATAACACTGCACAACCTTTTCAAGGGGAATGCAGGATGAGCAATAAATGCTGCCCCGGCCAGCAATTCCTATGTCCTGTGAATAAATATAAAAACAAAACTTGCTGTTGCTTAACACTTTGGTACAGTACAACAGCCACAAGATGCTTCATAGGTGCGAAATCTATTTAAAATTGGCACCAACCCAAAGGAAGAAACAATAGGATAGGTCACTAAAATTTTGGTTAAAGAATTGGGTTTTGAGGATTTTTTTTAAGGAGAGAGAAGTGGAGAGGCACAGAAATTTATGGAGGGAATTCCAAAGTTTAGGGCCTACACAGCTGAAGGTGCAGTTGTCAAATGTGGGGAAGCAAGTGAAGGATGTACAAGAATTGGAAGAATGTAGAGTTCTCAGAGGATTGTTGTGTGGGAGTAAAATACAGAGATAGGAAAGTACAAAGCCATGATAAGTTTTTAGGAAGAGAATAAAATATTAAAAATTGTATAGTTTAAACAGCTCAGTAAAAACTAAGAGAATATTGGTTTTTAGTCTAATTCAAATTAAATCAACACTTATCTTTAAAGCATTCATCTTAAGAACAAAATCTAAGAAGAGAGGGTGAGCAGCTGATTAAAGTGTTGTTTAAAGTCATACACATTGATAGTAAAGAGAAATTGGGTTTGAATTGCAGTTAAAGTTTTAGTGTTTTCTCTGGAAAATCATCAGTACAGCTGGTTTCCACAATTTTGTCATTTGTCATTACTAATAGTGATCACTACAAGCAAATTCTGTTTATTATAGTAATAAAGCCATTGATTACTTAAATACACTTGTACTGAAGAGCTTTGGGAAGATAAATAAGGAAAGATTTGTTCCTTTCGTTGATGAGTAAATAGAGGGCCTAGATGTAATGAAAAGAGTGGAGGGAGAGGTTCTTTTCTTTCACAGTCACTTGTTAGGACCAGTTAAGTTTCAGATATGAAATTACTAAATACTTAGAACTAAGCTCATTCAACGAACCATATGGAGTAGATCAACCCTCCTATGCTGTCCGATTTAATTGGTTGATTTTTGCCTTTTGAACCTAGACACAACTTGCGCAGATTGCAAAATTGAAACTCAGTGGGAGGATTGCATATTTGTAATGTAACCCACTGAGATGACTTTCAATAATTTAGAAGCAAGGAAAATCATACCATCTCTATGAAGGACATACAATTATGCTCACCCTATATTCCTGTTTGTGCTTCACCCAGGCACGCTCTACACCCTGGTAGATGATGAAAATCTATTCCAATATTGCTGTTAAATATCTGATGTAATTACTGCGATACAACCCTCAGTCAAGTAAAGCAAAAACTGAAACAAAATAAATCTTTTTATGAAGAAGGGTCTCGACCCGAAACGTCAGCTTTCCTGCTCCTCTGATGCTGCTTGGCCTGCTGTGTTCATCCAGCTCTACACCGTGTTATCTCAGATTCTCCAGCATCGGCAGTTCCTACTATCTCTGTAACAAAATAAATCTCAATAGCTCTACTAAACCCATCTCTTTTAAAAAAAAACTGCTGTTTCTGTTTTTATTAAGTTTAATTCTTTGCCAACCAATAGAAATCTACATACGAAAAGAACAACAACAAAGCCCCTGTAGTCCACAAGGCCTATCTAGTCTGCCTAATTCAGGCCTGGTGCATCTAAGTACACCATCAACCAAACCTTTCACCGCTCATCCTGGTAGGGGAGGCAAAAATAAAGAAAAATTGTCTGGCTGTCAATATTTAACTTTGCCATTTAAAAAAAAATAGGTATGACCTTTAGTCCTAAGAACTTTATCTATCTCAAATAAACTAGCTAATTTTAGAATGCTACAACACAGAAGGAGGCCATTTGGTCCATTATGCCTGTGCCATCTACCTGTGTATTATCCAATTAGTCTCGCTTTCCTTATGCACATTTTTCCTTTTCAATTATATGTCACTATATATCAATTGTCTTTTGAAAGTTGTTATGGAATTAGCTTCCATCATCCTTTCAGATAATGTATTTCAGATCATAACCATCGCTTCTTTCATTACATTAAAAAAGACTTGGCCACCGAAAGGACAAGGGTAGCAGATACATGGGAATGCCACTATCAACAAATTTCCTTCAAAGCCACATACTATCCTGACTTGGAGCTATATTGCTATTTCTGTATTGTTGCAGGATCAAAGTATGGTAACTCCTTTCCTAACAGTATCTCCACCACATAGACAGTTATGGTTCACAAATGTGACTCACCACCACATTCTCAAGGGCAATTAGGGATTAGCAACAAATGTTGGCCTTGTCAGCGCTATACACATCCCATGATAGAATGAAAAAACTAAATATAACAAAAATAACCAGTAACCGATACAGCTATTTGACATAGATCAAACATCCCAAAACGCTTAATATGAGCAATATCAATCAAAGGTTTTTAAACTGAAGCTCTAAAACCCATCAGGACAGAGGAGCAAAAGCTTAGTAAAAGAGATATATTTTAAGGAGCATTATAGGGCAGAGTCATAGAGAAAAGAGTTTAGTGAAGCATTTGCAGAGAATAAAACTAAAACAGCCAAGCATGGCTGCCCATGGTGA
Source organism: Rhincodon typus (assembly GCF_021869965.1). Classification (NCBI taxonomy): domain Eukaryota; kingdom Metazoa; phylum Chordata; class Chondrichthyes; order Orectolobiformes; family Rhincodontidae; genus Rhincodon; species Rhincodon typus. The sequence goes on along the minus strand of NC_063346.1, from coordinate 30,891,922 downwards.
AGCAATTAAAACTGGGATTTTGATGTAAGGCTTGTGATTCTTATACATATTTATTTTGAATTTTCAACCAGTGGCACATGAGTTTTTTGTGTGTCTGGAGAAGTTTAATGAATAACTAGTAAGTATTCCTGTAGACCTGGTAATTTATTATAAAAAAAAAGCCAGAGAAAGATATCTGGGAAAGGCTAATGGGAATTTGTTTATTTTGGACAAGATTATGATTGAACAAAATAGACACCATAGTGCATAATGTTTTCAAACAGATGATCTTGAGATTGTATTTTGATATCAGGGGAAACATCCACAGCTTGGAAAAAACTCTTCTTAGTTTCAACTTGGAGCAGTTTGCAAAATTTATGTTTGAAGCTGGATGTGTAAAATAGTTGCACCTGAGAAAGCAAGATTGTTTAGGACTATCAAGGAATAGGTTACCACAGTGTAAAATATTTATTTTAAAAGTTCCAGACCAGAAGTGTTTGGTTTCAACATTAAAGGAATTATATGAAGATAAGAAAGGTTAAGTTCAGTGCTATGAATGCTCCAGAAGAGGCTATAAGATTCTCAAGACAAAAAATTGAAGGCACAGTTAAATTAACGCCTATAAATGTGAAAGAGAAGAACATTTTCTCTGGTGTGAGTGCTCTAAATGAGTGCTGTATGGATTAACGGAATTGTATTGTTGCCACATGTTTCAAAATATTTAAATAGCTGCTATATGAAAATAATCTGTGTTTTTTAAAAATCATTCACAAGATAAGGGCATCACTGGTTAGACCAGCATTTATTACTCATCCCTAAATTGCCCAGACAGCCATTAAGAGTCAACAAGGTGCAGGGCTGGATGAACACAGCTGGCTAAACAGCATCATAGGAGCAGAGAGGCTGACGTTTCGGGCCTAGACCC
>NC_063346.1:30843174-30876018 GCF_021869965.1 Rhincodon typus | reverse complement strand
GATGCTGCTTGGCCTGCTGTGTTCATCCAGCCCTGCACCTTGTTGTCAAGAGATTCCCCTCTTCTCTTTAAATAATTAAGAAAATGTAAACATTCCTTGAACAATACTAAGAAAATTAAATAGATTATTTTTTGTCACATTCTTATAATCTGATCAGTTTTTTTTAAATATTTCAAATAGTACAATCAATCTTCCATAATCTCCCTTCTTTCTTTAAGCAAAAAAAGTAACATGCTTTATCACAAATCCTAGTGATTATAGTTCTTTTTTTCTCATGATCTCATAACTCTTCATACCACCAAACATCCGTCCTTGAAGATCTTCAAGTAAGTCTTGGACCAAGCACTTTTTTTTTAACAAACAATCTGAAAGCCAGTGATTAGGTTAACCTAATTTATTTTGGAAATCTTTCTTTCAAACATTTCCTTTATGCTAACACAGTCAATCCTCAATCTTCTCATAGCAACACCCTTTTTGGAATGTACCTCATTATCCAAAATATATTTACTCATATTGCCTCTTGTATATGATTTCCTTTAGAACATTGGATAAATGCACTCCAATGCCTGTACCTTCTACTAGCACCAATACTTCAGCAGTTAAGGTACTTTCAACTGCACTTTTTTTTTTGGCTTCGCAAGCCAATGACCAATGTTTATTATTCTTTCCTTCCAAGAATATTATAAAACCTTGAATACCCAGCTGGAAGATGGAAACATCACTGAAAAGAATTAGCCTGATTTTGCCTGGATCATCAAAGACTGAAAACGTGAGTATACATTTTATGAATTTCATTTTTTAAAACTTTGCTCTCAATTCTGAATGTTTGATTGGTTTAATGGTCCAAAGAAGCTTCTAAATTAATCTTCTTCTTTCCTGGAAGCAAAATCATCTTTTTTGAGAGAGCCTGGCCTGATTAATCAGAATAAAATTAATAATTTCCAAGTTAGACTGTTGATCCAAACGTGCTCCTGATTTATTCAGCTTATGGTTTAACCATACATATTTATAGGTCTTTTTAATGCATTTATCACATTTATCACATGACTCAAATTCTGAAGGACCTCCTCATAGATCAGCACATGCATCATAAAGATGTCTGCCAGTTTTCCATTATCATACTGGCTGAACATTGTTGAATCAGTTTTAAGCTGAACTCAACTTTTTTTCAAGAAGATAGACAGAAATGAGAAATAACATATCGTCTATCATTCAACTCATAAACACATTTGTTTAATTTCTAACACCTCCCTTCTGTATCACTTGCAGTTTCAAAAATATTTCTCTTTGAAACCTTTCACTTTGCAACGATGCAGCTTTTATATCAATTGACTTACATTCCCAGGAGTATGTTACTAAAAGAGCTAATAAGATCTTCAAGATCACTTTTCCCTGAAGGAGCAGAATCCACTCTAGCATCTGTTTGTCTTTGAAACACTGAGCCCCTAATTGAGCTATTACTTTTAATGTTTCACAGATAACAGCTTTGGCAAATAGAGTTAAGGAGAACCCAAAGGGATTCTACAAGTACATTAAGGACAAAAGGGTAACTAGGGAGAGTATAGGGCCCCTTAAAGATAACAAGACTGCTTGTATGTGGAACCGGAGGAGATGGGGGAGATACTAAATGAATATTTTGCATCAGTGTGTTTACTGTGGAGAAGGATATGGAAGATAGACAACATGGTGAAATAAATAGCAACATTTTGAAAAATGTCCACACTATAGATATGAGGAAGTCCTCAACGTCTTAAAACACATTAAGGTAGATACATCCCTGGGACCTGATCCGGTGTACCCTGGAACATTGTAGAAAGTGAGGGAAGAGATTGCTGGTTTTCTTGCTGAAATATTTATATCATCAATTGCCACAGGTGAGGTGCTGGAAGACTAGAGGTTGGCTATCATGGTGCCACTATTTAAGAAAGGTGGTAAGGAAAAGCCAGGGAAATATAGACTGGTGAGCCTGATATCAGTGGGGAGAAGTTGTTGGAGGAAATTCTGAGGGATAGGATTTACATGTATTTGGAAAGGAAGGACTGATTAGGCATAGTCAACATGGCTTTGTGCATGGGAAATGGTGTCTCACTAACTTGAATGAGTTTTTTGAAAAAGTAACGAAGAGAACTGATGAGAACAAAGCGGTGGATGTGATCTACATGGACTTTAGTAAGGTGTTCAACAAGGTTCCTCATGGTAGACTGGTTAGCAAGGATACATCACACGCAATACAAGGAGAACTAGCTACTTGGATACAGAACTGGCTCAAAGGTAGAAGACAGAGGGTGGGGTGGAAGGTTACTTTTCAGACTGGAAACATGTGACTAGTAGTGTGCCACAGGGATCGGTGCTGGGTCCACTGCTTTTTGTCATTTATATAAATGATTTGGCTGTGAATATAGGAGGTACAGTTGGTAAGTTTGCAGATGACACTAAAATTGGTGGTGTAGTGGACAGTAAAGAAGGTTACCTCAGAGTATATGGGATCTTGATCAGATGTGCCAATGGGCCAAGGAGAGACAGATAGAGTTTAATTTAGGTAAATGTGAGGCGCTGTATTTTGGAAAGGCAAATCAGGGCAAGACTTATACACTTAATGACAAAGTCCTGGGGAGTCTTGCTGATCAAACAGACCTTGGAGTGCAGGTTCATACTTCCTTGAAAGTGATGTCACAGGTAGATAGGATAGTGAAGAAGGCATTCTGTATGCTTGCCTTTATTGGTCAGTGCATTGAGTATCAGTGTTGGGAGGTCATGTTTTGGCTGTACAGGATGTTGGTTCAGCCACTTTTGGAATTCTGTGTGCAATTCTGGTCTCTCTCCTATAGGAAGGATGTTGTGAAACTAGAAACAGTTCAGAAAAGATTTACAAGGATGTTGCCAGGGTTGGAGGGTTTGAGATACAGTGGGAGGCTGAATAGGCTGGGGCTAATTTCCCTGGAGTGTCAGAGGCTGAGAGGTGGCCTTATAGAGATTTATAAAATCATGAGGGGCATGGATAGTGTAAATTGGCAAGGTCTTTTCCATGGGGTGGGGAGTCCAAAACTAGAGGGCATTGGTTTACAGTGAGAGGGAAAGATTTAAAAGGGACCTAAGGGAAAAATTTTTCACACAGAGGGTGGTGCATCTATGGAATGAGCTGCCAGAGGACGTGGTGGAACCTGGTACAATTACAATATTTAAAAGGCATCTGGATGGGTATATGAATAGGAAGGGTTTAGAGGGATATGGGCCAAACGCTGGCAAATGGGACTAGGATTATTTAGGATATTTGGTCGGCATGGACAAGTTGAACCAAAGGGTCTGTTTCTGCGCTGTATACCTCTATGACTCTATAACACATTTTCTGTGCATATTCATCTGTACAATAAGATAGGAAGACCCTATCTGGTAACTCAATATATGCATGAACATCTACCCAGCTCTCCAATGCTTTTTGTTTGGCAGCCTTTTACAAGGTATCTTTTAATTTGTTTGTAACCAATTAAAACCTCTTCATCAGAAGGGCTTCTACTTTTCATGATATTTGCAGCCTATTCCATAGAGTTAATTTTTACTAAGAATCAACTCAGCGTGAAATTTGAGGAGTTACCTGAAGGGTTTCACCACGTGAGCTGCAGCAAGTTATCTCATCCTATTCTTCACTGCTCACCTCATTACATATGCAGCACATTTCTATGGCTCTAATCACTCACTACATCACAACCACCAGCTGGAGAAATTTTTGCCACTGCTGGGATCTTTCAAGGTTTGTGCCAACAATTCCATATTCAAATTCTCAAACAGTGCAAGTTAGGGACTGCCATTGACAGTGTGTTGCAGCACTGAGCACATGGCTGAGATGGGGACATTGGCATCCTGCTTCACTGAGGGGATCCTGTTGGTCCTGATGGACAAGGGTGACAGAAAGGAGGACTACCCTCTTCCCTCAGGACCATCAGAGGAGACTAATGCACGAGACCCTACCAGCCTTGTTTGAAGTTGCTACCTGGATCACTACAGTGCCTATGGTTTGGAGGAATGCACAGAAAGGAAGGGAGATAGAAAACAGGATACCAAAGGCCAGTTAGCTTGATGCCTGGTGCGTGGAAGGTGTTTGAATTGATCACTGAAAAGATTATTTGTCTGTACTCTTAGAAAAGCTGAAGGTCATCAGAAAGAGTTAGCATGGGTTTTATCGAAGGGAAATCACATTTAACCAATTTATTGGAGCTTTTTGAAGGAGTAAGATGCATTATGGATAAAGGGGAGCTTATAGATGTACTATTTGGAAATGCTGGCCAGAACGGAGGTCCAGCTGAGCAAGTAGCAACCTCCCAGATTCACACTTACTAAATTTGTTCTTGCCTACTCATCCTTCTATGTCACTCTGGACTATGACTACAAGGTCTCCCCCTACTCTGATCAAAAGTTCCTTTAACAAGTTCTCAATCTTTACTAAGGTCATGTTCACATCCAGGTCCACTTTTGGAATTGGTACTGCATTTTATGGCCTTCCATATTTTTAATCACTTTTTGCCAATCCATGGATCCTACCTCCTGTTCGTCATTTGAACATTTAGCCAATCTCTGTATTTGCTGGTGCTGTTCCATGCGCTCCCTGTAGCGGTGGTTTTCCTCCGTTCACTGATCTTTCTGTTATGTTGTTGCCAACTTTCAATATTGTTGCCTGGGGGATAATAGCCACAAACAATATTTATCCATACTGAGTCAGCCCTTCATCTGCCACAATGTACTCTTCGTAACTGCCCAACGTATTTGTATGCAAAGTGCATGGTGCCTCATCACTTTCAATGACTTTTTCAGATCTTGTAAGTGTGTAATCAGTGCCAATTAAACTCAATGAATGCCTCCTAACAGTTCAGTTGCCATGCTGTAAAATTAATGTCTTTTCCATCACTGCATACAACCTCAGTCAGAACTTTCCACTCTTCCTTGCCTTCTTCTTCATAATATATCACGTCCCCTAGATCAAAATGTATTTCTGATGGTCTTATACATTGTTGTAAGGCTCCAAAACTTGCTCTGAAATGTCAACCTGAATGAATGCCCTTCTTTCTGCAGGCAGAGCATTCAAGGAACAAATTGAAGTTCCTTCCCAGCTGAGGATGATCACTCATTATTACAGAAAATTTTAGCTGTCCCCCAAAAACAATTGATTAAGACTACTGCCCCAATCATTTGACAGAAAGTTCTTCACACTGATTGCTCAAGCCAGAGCAAATATTAACTTACTAAGATTTTCTGAGGCATCTCATCTATTGCCATTTGATTTCTTTCACATAATTCATTTCCATTACTCTGTTCATTACTACAATGAGCTGGCCAAGGATGAAGTGAATCTTATCAAAGATAAAGAAGCCATCAAACAATGCTGGGGGGAGCACTTCAGAGACTTCCTCAACCAGGGCTCTGTCATCGATCCGATCATCCCTGAACACATTCCACAGCGCGCTACGCACCACAAGCTCAGCAACACCCCAGCCTGCACAAAGTAGAGAAGGCCATCCACCAGTTTAAGAACAACAAGGCTGCTGGAGCAGGAGGTATCCCTGCTGAGGCATTGTAGGCAAACAGCTCCAGCTGCAACTACACAGTCATGTCTGTATTATTGGGAAGGAGGAGTGTATCCCAGGAGAGGTCAGAGATGCCACAGTCATGAGCATTTTTTTAAAAAGGGAACACATCTGACTGTGGTGACTACAGGGGAATCTACTTGCTGTCGACTGTTGGAAAAGTCATCGCCATGGTCTTCCTCAACCGCCTCCTGCCTGTGGCTGAGGAACTCCTCCCAGAATCACAGTGTGGTTTTCGGCCAATGAGGGGGACAATGGATGTGATTTTCACCACATGACAGCTGCAGGAGAAATACAGAGAAGGGAGCTAACCCCTCCACGTGACCTTTTTTGACCCTACAAAGACCTTTGACATTGTCAATCAGGAAGTATTATACAGTGTCCTTCTCTGCTTATGTTGCACCATGAAGTTTGTCATCATCCTTCGCTTCTTCCACGATGACATGGAAGTTGTGGTAATGACAATGGCTCCACCACTGACCCATTCTCTGTAGTCAAGCAGGGCTGTGTCATTGACCCAACACTGTTCTTGATCTACCTCACTGCAATGCTTCCCTCATTGCCGACAAGCTCCCTGCTGAAATGGAGCTAACCTACAGAACCTGTAGGAAATTATTCAACACCCGCCACTTTCAAGCCAAAACCAAAGTCACCCCAACCAGAATCATTGAGCTGCAGTACGCAGATAATGCTTGTGTGTGCAATCTCAGAGGATATACTCCAGACCATCATCAGTACTTTTACAGAGGCATATGAGAGTATGGGTCTCACCCTGAACATCCACAAAATGACGGTCCTTCATCAAACTGGCTGAGCATTGTGGAGCCAGCCCCTGAATATCCAGGTCTACAGGCCTTAGAGAACATTGACCACTTCCAATACCTCGGGAGTGTCCTGTCGACCAAAGCAAATGTTGATGAAGAGATACAGCATCGCCTCCAGTGTGCTAGCGCAGCCTTTGGCTGCTTGAGGAAGTGGATGTTCAAGGACAACATCAGATCCAACTCTAAGCTCATGATATACAGAGCTGTGGTGGTTCCCACCCTCCTATAGGGCTCTGAGACATGGACTGTCTACTGTAAACACCTTAAGACACTGGATCAGTACTACCAATGCTGCCTGTGCAAGATCCTGCAAATCCGCTGGGAAGAAACATGCACCAACACCAGCCTCCTCAACCAGACCAATATCCCCAGCATCGAGGCACTGACTACCCTTGATCAGCTATGATGGACTGGACAAGTCATCCTCATGAATGACATGAGACTCCCCAAGGAGGTGCTGTACTCCCTGCTCTGAAACGGCAGTTGAGCCCCAGATGGATTGTGGAAGCGCCTCATTGATACCCTCAAGGTCCCACTGGCAAGGAGTGGCATTCCCACCGACTCCTGGGAATCATTGGCCCAAGACTTTGCAAAGTGGAGGAGGAACATCTGGGAAGGTGTCGAACACCGAGACTGGCTGTTGGGAAAAAGTGGAAGCCAGACAAAAACAGCAAAAGAAATGTGTTGCTACACCATCACCTCATCCACCCCTTCCAGCCCCATGTAATGGAGCCTTTGGAAGCTGCATCAGTCTGTACTGAGTAGAAGTGAGTTATCCTCATCTGTGAGGGACCGCCAGTGCTGATGACAATGTGAATATTTTCACACAGACTCCCAAATTCACAGTAGAACCACACAATCATAGAGTGTAGAAGCAGGCTGTTCAGCCCATCGAGTCCACACCAGCCCTCCAAAGAGCATCCTACCTAGACCCATCTCCCCTACCCTATCCCTGTAACCTTGCATTTCCCATGGCTAACCCGTCTAACTTGCACATCTTTGGACTGTGGGACAAAACCAGAGCACCTGGAGGAAACCCACACAGACACGATGTGTAAACTCCACACAGTCACTCAAGGTAGGAATTGAACTTGGGTCCTTGATGCTGTGAGTCAGCAGTACTAACCACTGAGCCACTGTGCCACACCATTCAGCCCTTTGTGTCTGTACAGCTGAAAAAAATGCTGGACATCCATTCTAATCTCACCTTCTAGCACCTACTCCATTATTGTGCAGGCTAAATTGCTTCAGTTGCAGATCCATGCTACTTTTAAACAAGTTGAAGCTCATCAGCCAATCAGGCAGTGAATTTTAGGTGCTCACCACTCTTTGAGTGAAAAGGTTCATTCTTATGTCCCTTCTAATCCTTCGACTAATCACCCTAAATCGGCACCTCCTGGTAACTGATCTCTCCATGTGGGAAAACTGGTTCTTCCTGTCTACTATAATTCAGCCCTTCATAATTTTATATACTTCAGTTAAGTAACCCTCAGCTTCCTTTGTTCTGAGGAAAACAGCCTTTGTTGGATGATTAGGTTTTTGGTTTAAAAAACTCAAAATCAAAAGCCTATCTAAGCTTTCCTTACAGCTACAATTTTCAAGCCCTGGTAATGTTGCTGTAACTCTCCTCTCTATTTACTCCAAAGCAATTATGTCCGTTCCGTAATGTGATGACCAGAATTGCATACAAAATTCCAGCTCTGGCCTAACCAACTTTTTATACAGTTCCAGCTTTACATGCATACTTTTGTATTCCATACTGTCTCTAATAAAACAAAACATAGAAACAATAAAAATAGCAGCAGGAATAGGCGATTTGGCCCTTTGTGTCCGCTCTGCCATTCAATGTGATTATGATTGATCATCAGGGTGGGATCTGACTTGAGAATGTGGACGGGTGGAATTCAGTGGTAAAGGTGAGAGGGGTGTCAGGTCGTGACAGGCTGGGGTATGTGTCAGGTCCAGCAGGACGAAAGGGGATCGGGCGCAAAGTGAGGGAAGAAGGAGCATATTAGGGAGCAGGGGAAATAAGTGTCAGGGCAGAATGGGGTTACATGCGTCAAGTCATGGGAATGGAGCTGGGAAAGGAGACCATGTCTGATGGGATGAAAGAAGGTTGGGTCCTGGGGGTGTTTCAGACCAGTATCAGGGATTGCAAGTAGTCTGTGGAGGCGTAGTCGGGAATGTGTGAGTTAAATACAGGCTTAGTTAAACAGTAACTCAGGAATTAGACCATGTATTTAATAATCTGATTTTTCCTCAGTAACTATTTGCTTAATTTTATTGTAAACCTCCAAATTCTCCTGTTTTTATAAGGACTTTCTAAGAATTCCAGAACTAGGGGAATTTCTCTGTGGAATATTCAATTTCCTTGAAGTGCAATTCCCATCCATTGGAATAAAGACTGTCTGGCCATTGGAAAATCCAGGCCATTGCATCTAATATTTCCTTTCCCTCCTCTTTAACAAAAATGTCTGCATCGTTGTTCTCCTTTGTGAAGTGGAGATGAAGCTCTCATGAAGAAACCTGCCCATATCTCCTGCATCAATACATAAATTACCTTGTATACCTCTACCCTTTGCTCAGCTATCCTCTTGGTCTTAATGCACTGACAAAACTCCTTTAGGCTTTAATTGATTTAATCTGCCAGTATTTTTTCATATCCTTGGTTTCCTTTCCTAATTTTCTTTCTAATTTACCCCTGTACTTTCCAGACTCTTCTCTACTTTCTACAGAATTAAATATTTTTGTGACTGTCGTAAGCTTTCTTTTATGGCTTTATATTAGCCTGTATGCTGTGGACATCTAGGGACCTCTAGATTTGGCAAACCTCCCACCATTGTCAGATAGGAATTTGGCCAGTGCCCCCAGTCCTGTCCATGTCCAATTTTCCACTGTTCTGTCCACTATCGTTCTTCTCTCCTTTCTACGTATTCTTGTAAACTGACTAAATCTAAAATGCCAGGTCTATGAAGTGCGAGATGAGAATATTTTTTCTTCTAATTCCATACCTTCAAGTCTATTATTACAACTTTGTTAAAAGTTTCTTGAAAATGGGAGACTCACTATTGGCTCTGATGATATCTTCTTGTATTTTTTACAAGTATTATTTTATTGCTGATCCCTTCTACACTCTGATGCCCTATAGCAGGATTTTTAACCCAACTATTGATATGGTTTAAAGATAAATAGCCTTTTTTCTTCCTTTTAAGCTGCTACCTCCTGATTCCAATACGACCTGAACCAGGCTGGGACCAAGATTTCAGTGAAAAGGATAAATAAGGTAGTTTAAAAAGCCATTAAACTAATAAATGGGTGAATGTGCGAGCTCAGTCGGAAACAATAGTAAAATGATCATCTCAGTATGAAAGAAAAAATCTCAGTTCAGGTCATAAACATTGAAATAGACCCTCCAGATAAAGGGTATACTAAAATAAATGAAATAGTTACAGCAGGAGATAAATAAGAAAATTGTTAAGTTAAATGATGTGAGAAAGACAGTATCAGGCCAAAATAACTGGCTAGGGCATCTTGGTCAAAGAAGAATTTTACATCCTAGCACCTAGGGAATAAGAAATTAATTGAGTGAACTAGAAACTCAAATACAACTTACAGCGTATGACCGATTCTGAAGAATGGCTGCCATCTGGTCTGGATTATGAGTTAAATATTCCAGGTTATAAAAATCCATGGAAAGGAGAGGGACAATGGAAGGGGAGGGGGTCTAGCCTTATTGATCAAAGATACTATTACAAATAAGAGACAATATATATGTGAAAGAAACTAATCAGTAAAGACTCTATGGTTAGAATTAAGAAATAAGAGTGCACTTAAACTGCAAATAATGGGATTTGTAACCAGGCCTCTTGAAATGATAAAATGAGATCATTCAGGGATTTCAAATTGAGAGATTTGTAGCAAAACAACATATTTAAATAGCAGACTTTAATTTTCATGTTGATTAAAAAGTGCAAATAACTCAAGTCATAAAGATAACTTGTTTTTTAAGTGCAATCCAGGTAGTTTTCTGTAGCAACATGTTCTACAAGCAACAAAAGGGCAGGTCATACAGAGTTAGCATTGTGTAATGAGCTAGGCTAAGAATTCAAGAGTGATGGAACATTTCTCTAACTGAAATAATACATCAAAATTTGTTGTCAGGTTTGTAAAGGACAAACATACCACATTTACTGAGATCCTAGAGTTTGTGAGGCTAACTTAAACAGGGTGAGACAGAGACTGACGATAGCCAATTGGTCTGAGCAATATCAGATACTGAAAAAAATGAACATAGCTTAACCCAGAACCAATTTATAACCAAAGCACAAAGAGTTTCTCATATCAAAAAAAAATCATGGTTGCAATAAGTGGAAAGAAGGGAAATAAAACTAAGTGAATCACTTTATGCAAGTGCAAGTTCAGTTACTAGTGGTGTACCTCAAGGATCTGTTTTGGGGCCACTGCTGTTTGTCATTTTTATAAATGACCTGGATGAGGGCGTAGAAGGATGGGTTAGTAAATTTGCGGATGACACCAAAGTCGGTGGAGTTGTGGATAGTGCGGAAGGATGTTGCAGGTTACAGAGGGACATAGATAAGCTGCAGAGCTGGGCTGAGAGGTGGCAAATGGAGTTTAATGCGGAAAAGTGTGAGGTGATTCACTTTGGAAGGAGTAACAGGAATACAGAGTACTGGGCTAATGGTAAGATTCTTGGTAGTGTGGATGAGCAGAAAGATCTCGGTGTCCATGTGCATAGATCACTGAAAGTTGCCACCCAAGTTGATAGCGTTGTTAAGAAGGCATACAGTATGTTAGGTTTTATTGGTAGAGGGATTGAGTTTCGGAGCCATGAGGTCATGTTGCAGCTGTACAAAACTCTGGTGCGGCCGCACTTGGAGTATTGCGTACAGTTCTGGTCACTGCATTATAGGAAGGATGTGGAGGCATTGGAAAGGGTGCAGAGGAGATTTACCAGGATGTTGCCTGGTATGCAGGGAAGGTCTTATGAGGAAAGGCTGAGGGTTTTGAGGCTGTTTTCGTTAGAGAGAAGGTTAAGAGGTGACTTGATAGAGACATACAAGATGATCAGAGGATTAGATAGGGTGGACAGTGGGAGCCTTTTTCCTCGGATGGTGATGGCTAGCATGAGGGGACATAGCTTTAAATTGAGGGGTGATAGATATAGGACAGATGTCAGAGGTAGGTTCTTTACTCAGAGAGTAGTAAGGGCGTGGAATGGCCTGCCTGCAAAAATAGTAGACTCGCCCACTTTAAGGGCATTTAAATGGTCATTGGATAAACATATGGATGATAATGGAACAGTTTAGGTTAGATGGGCTTCAGATTGGTTTCACAGGTCGGCGCAACATCGAGGGCCGAAGGGCCTGTACTGCGCTGTAATGTTCTATGTTCTATGTTCTATGTTCTAAGAAATACAGATGGGATGAACATTCATACTTGGTTTGTCATACTCTGAGGGTATAATTTCTAATCAGTGCCGAAATGTTTTGATTGAGGCAGTTGAAAATTCCTGTTGTATCCTAATTTCTAACATTGCTACACTCTCCTCCACTTTCGCTGGCTGCATGTATAACAGGGAGCCTAACAGCACACAAAGGTATCATGGGTTCAAGTTAGATCCATTGTTCTCCAGTTCACCTGTATACTGGTATCTATAGTGTCAGAATGTTATTAAATGCAGTCTATTAATTGTTCATTGAAATGTAGCAAGAGATTTGAACACACAGAAGGTCCAAAGATCATGAAGCAAGGTTTCTTTATTCCATCGGTATCATCTCAGTGCAAACAGAAGGGGAAATCAGGGATAAACAAGGAACTATTCATTGTGTGTGCAGGGAACAAAGCCTATGGATTACATTGGACTGAGGAACTCTTTGTCTATCAGATCCCCTTTCCCATCCATCCTCCTTTCACCAAAAGCACCTTCTTTTTCCCAGTGAGAGTCTTTTCGACTGTTTCAATTCTCTTCCTCACTATCACCACCTACTGGTGGAGATCCTGCTGAACAGCTCAGTTCCCTTGCTCAGGGCCCTCAATCATGGTCACCAGCAGATACTCAAGGCACCATTTACTCACTTAAAAACCTTGGGCTCTGGTTTGCGTGGAAACAGCTTTATTAGCTGAAACACTTTAGAATGACCACGAAAGTCAGCTGACCTGAAAATTAGAGATAGTAGGAACTGCAGATGCTGGAGAATCCGAGACAACAAGGTGCAGGGCTGGATGGACACAACAGGCCAAGCAGCATCATAGGAGCAGAGAGGCTGACGTTTCAGGCCTAGACCCTTCATCAGAAAAGAGGGAGGGGAAGGGGCTTCTGAAATAAATAGGGAGAGAGTGGGAGGCGGATAGAAGAGGGATAAAGGAGAGGATAGGTGGAGAGGAAACAAACAGGTCAAAGAGGCGGGGATGGAGCCAGTAAAGGTGAGTGTAGGTAGGGAGTTAGGAAGGGGATAGGTCAGTCCAGGGAGGACGGACAGGTCAAGGGGGCGGGATGAGGTTGGTCGGTAGGAGATGGAGGTGCGGCTTGAGGTGGGAGGAGGGGATAGGTGGGAGGAAGAACAGGTTAGGGAGGCAGGGACGAGCTGGACTGGTTTTGGGATGCGGTAGGGGGAGGGGAGATTTTGAAACTTGTGAAATCCACATTGATACCATTGGGCTGCAGGGTTCCCAAGCGGAATATGAGTTGCTGTTCCTGCAACCTTCGGGTGGCATCGTTGTGGCACTGCAGGAGGCCCAGGATGGACATGTCGTCTGAGGAATGGGAGGGGGAGTTGAAATGGTTCGCGACTGGGAGGTGCAGTTGTTTATTGCGAACCGAGCGTAGGTCTTCTGCAAAGCGGTCCCCGAGCCTCTGCTTGGTTTCCCCGATGTAGAGGAAGCCACACCGGGTACAGCGGATGCAGTATACCACATTGGCAGATGTGCAGGTGAACATCTGCTTGATGTGGAAAGTCTTCTTGGGGCCTGGGATGGGGGTGAGGGAGGAGGTATGGGGGCAGGTGTAGCACTTCCTGCGGTTGCAGGGAAAAGTGCCGGGTGTGGTGGAGCTGGAGGGGAGTGTGGAGCGGACAAGGGAGTCACGGAGAGAGTGGTCCCTCCGGAAAGCAGATAAGGGTGGGGAGGGAAAAATGTCTTTGGTGGTGGGGTCGGATTGCAGATGGCGGAAGTGTCGGAGGATGATGCGTTGGATCCGGAGGTTGGTGGGGTGGTACGTGAGGACGAGGGGGATTCTTTTTTGGTTCTTATTGCGTGGACGGGGTGTGAGGGATGAGTTGCGGGAGATGTGGGAGACACGGTTGAGGGCATTCTCGACCACTGAGGGGGGGAAGTTACGGTCCTTGAAAAACGAGGACAACTGAGATGTACGGGAGTGGAATGCCTCATCCTGCGGAGGCGATTTCACAAGTTTCAAAATCTCCCCTCCCCCTACTGCATCCCAAAACCAGTCCAGCTCGTCCCTGCCTCCCTAACCTGTTCTTCCTCCCACCTATCCCCTCCTCCCACCTCAAGCCGCACCTCCGTCTCCTACCGACTAACCTCATCCCACCCCCTTGACCTGTCCGTCCTCCCTGGACTGACCAATCCCCTCCCTAACTCCCCACCTACACTCACCTTTACTGGCCCCATCCCCGCCTCTTCGACCTGTTTGTTTCCTCTCCACCTATCCTCTCCTCTATCCATCTTCTATCCGCCTCCCACTCTCTCCCTATTTATTTCAGAACCCCCTTCCCCTCCCCCTTTTCTGATGAAGGGTCTAGGCCCGAAACGTCAGCCTCTCTGCTCCTATGATGCTGCTTGGCCTGCTGTATTCATCCAGCCCTGCACCTTGTTGTCTCGGATTCACCAGCATCTGCAGTTCCTACTATCTCTGATTCAACATTTGGCTAGAGTTGTGGTCGTGTGACTGGAATGCAGGAGTTGTGGTGACACACTATAACTATCCTGGATCACTAGCTGCCTGCCTGCCGTTTGGAAGCTAGGCATCAGCTGTGGACCTGATGCCATTTGGTCCCACATTCTAAAAGAAGCTGTGTTTTGGCTTCTGATCATTGACTTAAATTGGCCTCTTAATTGATTTAACAAAGTAACTATCGTTTGTGGGACACTGGCCAATAATATGAAAATATACATTTGCTGACTAAGGTTTTATGTCCCTATCAGCCTACAAAGCCCTACACAAAGTATTAATTAGCATGTACTAAATAATCAAAGTAGTCTAACTAAAACAAATTTAATCATTTTACAAGCCAGAAAATCCCGGATGAGCCTGTTACAAAGTTAAGTTTAGATGTTGGTGACTTTGGATACAAGTAAATATCAAGTGACAATAATTTATGTTGCAATAGTTAGACAGCAATGGGGAGGCAATGGCCTAGTGATATTATCAGTGGACTGTTAATCCAGAGATGAAGATAACATTCTGTGTTTGAATCCTGCCACAGCAGAAGGTGGAATTTGAGTTCAATAAAAAAAAATCTGGAATTAAGAATCCAGTGATAATCATGAATCTGTTGCTAATTGTTGGAAAAAACCATCTGGTTCACTAATGTCCTTTAGGGAAGGAAACTGCCATCCTTATCTGGTTTGGCCTACATGTGACTCCAGACCAACAGCATTGTGGTTGACTCTTAACTATCCAATAGACAATGAATGCTGTCTAAAATGAATAAGGAAAAAATGTTTAAATAAAAGTAGCTGTTTCACATCTGTTTAAATGTTTGACCAGGACCAGGATGATTCCTTTTATTATCAGTGGCAAGGAATGCAAATACCCCTCCAATCTTTACGAAAGATTTTTTTTCCAGCATATTTGTTGCAGCCAAAGTGACCTGGGTGATCCCAGTTTACCTTCCTAAGGTAGAATCTAGATTGGATCTGTCAAAGTGGTCATCCAAGTTCTAATGGAAGTTGATATAGCTAACACATCAAAACAACACAAAAAATTCTTAACATGTTTTTAGCAATCAATCACAGAAGAATTCTGAAATATTCAAGTAATACACAGGGTAGAATCTTATAAAGGTCTCTTTTGTGAGGGGGCAGCTGTATTTGTAAGAGAAGAAATACAATAAAGCTACGATGGGAATGGATAATGTGGGAGGATAACTTGGTCATAATTAAGAGCATCCAGGCTTCAAAGATGGTCAGTGTGTGACCACACTTGGTAAGGTAATCTCACATGCTAGGGGCTGCAGGCCTAGGTGGCAGGTTCAGGTTCAGGTTCATGTAGATGAGTTGGTTGTGGACCTGGAGATGAGCAATGCCTACAGGTTCTCAGGAAAGGCAATGTAGAAAAAGATCTGGATGTTTAGGGCCTCTCCAACACCTAGAGGTGGAGTCTGGAAGCAACTGGCCGAAGAGTGTTCACCGTCACCTTCCATCGTGCTGGAAATTGAATGTACGCAATGGTGAAGAAAATGGTTGTTCTCACAGTCGGAGTGGGTGGGGTGAGTGTCTCGACCTGCAAGTGACAGTGCTGTAAGACCCACTGACATGAAGCTCTTCTGAGGGCAAGAACATTACCCAAGCAGTGTGCAGGACACAGACATATAAGCTCCCTAATCTCTGATGGTTCTATTGCATTGACTCCCTGTGTGTTGTACACCTTCCTACCCACAAATTGCTGCCCACTTCACTCACACTGAGGCCAGGGAAAAATAAAGGTGTTTGACCAAGAAGGTACCAGCAGAACCCATTACCCTATAAACTTCTTTTTTATCTTGTTTCCACATGCTGCCACAGAGTCTCAATGTAGACTTCTGACCATGATACATCCTGTATGAATATGGAGCTAGACGTCATGCTGGTCCTTGAGAGACTCAAACAAACAAACGTATAATAAAACCAATCAACATTACGCAAATGTAATGCATTATATACAGTGTTATGCTACCTGTCTTACCAAAGTGACATAGAAACAGAACATAGGAGCAGGAATAGGCCATTTGGCCCTTCAAATCTGCTCTGCGACTCATCATAGCTGATTATCCAACTCCTGTTTCTGCTTTTACTCTATATCCCCTGACGCCTTTAGCCCCACATGTTATTTCCAAATCCTTCTTGAAATAGTAGAACGTTTTCGCTTTGATTATACTCTGTGGCAATGATTCCACAGGCTAACCACTGTCTGGGTGATGAAATTTCTCCTCATCTCAGTCCTAAAAAGTTTGCCTTGAAGCCTTAGACTGTGACCCCTGATTTCATACTCCCTGGCCATCAGGAACATCCATCCTGCAAGTACCATGTCTTATCCTGTTAGAATTTTGTAAGTTTCTGGAAGATATCCATCATTCTTCTGAACTCCTCTTATGTTAGTCTTGCCATTCCAGGAATCAATCGGGAAAACTTTCACTGCACTCCCGCTGTAGCAAGAACATCCAACCTCAGACAAGGAGACCAAAACTGCACACAATATTCCAGGTGAGGTCTCATTCAAGGTCCTGTATAATTGCCACAAGGCATCCCTGCTCTTGTACTTGAATCCTTTAGCTACCAAGGCCAACTCTCCATTTGTTTTCTTCATTGCCTGCTGCACTTACACACTTACCTCCAACAATTGGTGTCCGAGGACACCCAAGTCTCATTGTACATTCCCCTCTCAATTTATGGCAATTTTTGCTACTAAGTGGATAAACTCACATTTGTCCACATTATACTGCAACTGCCGTGCCTTTGGCCATTCACTTAACTTGTCCAAAGCACATTGAAGCATCTCTGCATCTGCCACACAGCTCACTCTTACATTCAGTTTTTTTTTCACCTGCAAATTTAGAGATATTGTGTTTAATTCCCACATTCAAATCATCAATGTATATCATAAATTTTTGGGTAATATATATTGTGAATAGCTGAAGTAGAATTTTTTTGTTTTAAAAAGCATTTTTTTTCAAAAATGTTACCAACATTAAGAAAAAAAACATTTCATGGTCAGTTCTATACCATTCAAATGTCTGAACTATTTACTGCTTCATTAAAATTGAATCTCAATGTTAGCCAAAATTTACATCTTATATAGCAACTTACACAGATAAGTTGTAGAATTATTTTGCATTGGCTGCCATCTGCCAAAAACTCAAATAATAATTTAATCTAATAGCAGCAAGTAATCTTTCAGAAAATATCAATACTTTAGAAGTAGGTGGTAAAATACAGAAAGAAAATTTGGTGGAACCTTGGTGGCAATTTGGTGACACAACTTTTCCTGAACAAGGATGGATGAGGAATTGGTCTTCATTTTCTGATTTGGTTTCACTGTGGAAGCCAGTGTAAATAGGCTAAAGTGGAAGGAGCAAGAGCAGAACTATAGAACTCAGACCCATTTTCCTCCATACTCACCCACTGTTTCTTTCATATTTTTCCCATCCTAGATGCCCTGATTATGAAACATCAGAGAATTGGGGTGGGGGTGAGGGATCCTTCAGCTACGTGGCTTCACGTTATCTTTTGGGCAGTCATCATCTGCAAAAAGAATCATTATTAATAATGGTAGAGGAATGCACCACAGAGTCCTCAGATAATCAGTTTACTGCCCGTAGTGGATATGAATGCAGGAACACACTGTGCTGCTGCAGCACATGGAAGGAGTTGTCAGGAATGGGAAAAACACCAGTGAAAGGCGTCAGAGGATAAGATCCAATAAAAGGGAGGAGGAATGTAGTTTTCCATGTTGCATATAAGGAAAGTATGAGAAGCACACAATTCAACTGCCAGACCATTTGGATGTTAGGATGTGCAATTGTGAAAAAAATTAATGTACTCCAGCGTAGTTCTTGGAGTAAAACCATTAGTATTGCCATCGTTTGCCACTGTTTGCAAATAATCCTGATTCTTCACAGAACGTGGTGCCCATCCATAGGAGAAAGGGCTTCCCTCCCCCAACATACTTGATCCGATAATGTTTCTTTGTTCCACAAGAGTACTCTCCACATTGATACAGCTGAAGATCCATTTTCACCTCTCTAAATTAAAGCTGTCACTTAATAATCATAATGACACACAATTTACCATTCCTGAATGGAGGACACCCAGTATCATTTGTGCCTTTAGATCAACCACAGTGACCTGAATCTTATTGGAGTTATTACAAGCCTGTCAATGGGGTGAAAAGTGGGGCCTGAGCCCACACTTTCCAATAGAGGGACCACCTTGGCAATTTTGCCACAGGTAACTTTCTTAATGGGCACCTACGAGCCACCACATGACAGCTGGTTGTTGCTAAGGCAGTTGAGATACCTTGAGGGTCCAGCAGGTAAGTTTGGAGAAAAAGAGAAAAACAAATGGAGTTAAAAATCACAGTGAAAATCTTCTCTGATATCTTTGGCTCCAATGACTTCCTGGACGACTGCAGGATGAGTGCCACCAGGTGCCTCTATGAAGCTAGAGGTCACCCTACATGTCAAGAGGCTGCTCTGCCATTGATCAAATACTGATGGCCCCATTAAATGTCCCTTAACAGAAAACGTGTTTCCTTTGGCAGGACTGCATTGGAAAAGCAGCTGAATGGCACTCCTTGCTACAGTTCTGGCCATCCCAACACCTCCCAGTCCATCTGCCAGAACCATAACAATTCCGGTAAATGTCTCAATTAAGCTGACCCTGGATAGGCAGTGGGTTCAACATTTATGGTCATTTACTGTATTGGTATTTTGATTAATGGAACATGTTGGGCTACTGAGCAAAAAAAAAACCATTTGCAAAGTAAAGTCCACAGGCCCCCCAATTTACAAACATCCAACTTACCAACGCACATCCTTATGAATATAAACTCATTCGGCAGCATAATTTTAAAAACATAGGAACACAGAAACTGGAGTAGGCCATTCAGCCCCTCGAGCCTGTTCCACCATTCAATGGGATCATGGCTGATCTGTGGCCTAAATCCATGTACCTGCTTTTGGACCATATCCCTTAATTGAACACAACATATGAACATTACCCGTAATTATGTACGGATCCTTTATATTGTCCTACTTTGGGTTCCAACTTATACACAAACTAACACGTGGACAGACTCAAGAACGGAACTCATTCGCAACCTGGGGACTGCCTGTAATCCATATGCCTGAATTTATTCAATAATTCTATAGTAGCAGTGGCCCAATTGGACGTTAAACCTGTTTTGAATATTTAGTTGGAGAAGAGTCACTAATTTGAATATCTATATTTTTATGATAAGTTGATGTTGAAGTGCCTGAGTTTGAACTCGAATATGGAGAGAGTCTCTGCCTCTCTCTTTCTCATTATAATCATCTATGCTTTGTAATGACACAATGGATCGGGTGGGAAAGAAGAGTAACTTTGCATGTAGCCAATGTAGACACAAGATATTTAAAGTAAACCACCAAACACATTACAAATCTATTGACAATCAGTATAACCATCTCCTATATCAGAATTTTTAAAACTTCTTACCAGCAGATACCTCAATGAAAACAATGTTTCAAATCAATGGATCAAAAAGCATTAAGGAGCTGGTTAGGATGGTTTCTGACTATAAATCAAACCTTCTGGAAACGGTAACTGAGCACAGGTAAGAATATTACCTGTTTCAAAGAGATGATTGAAAGGAAAATATTTTGAAGTCATTAAACACAAACTCCCACAATTAGTGGCAGTGTCACTAGGTTATTAGTCATAGAGCTGCTAGGCAATTAAACAATAGTGGAGAACAAGCTGTGAACAATTACAATCTGAGATAACAAGGTGTAGAGCTGGATGAACACAGCAGGCCAAGCAGCATCAGAGGAGCAGGGAGGCTGACGTTTCGGGCCTAGAAGCCTCTCTGAAACAATTACAATCATTCTGAATAACTCTGACATTGTGTACAGAGGAATAGGCCAAACAATTACTAATTTGAAAACTAAGCTCATTTTCAGGGAGGAGGGGGTTTTCATTCTGGCAACAATAACCAAGCAGCACAGTACAAGAAAGAGCCAAATTTAACCTGCAGAAGTCAGGGTTAATGGGGTAGTAACAGTTGTCAACGTGCAGTTGATAGACTTATTGTCCTGTTAATGACCAACTAGCAGACATTGTCAAAGGGCTCTACCTGCTGGAATGCCTGCCTGTTTCAACTGGATGGCTGCTTTATTTCATGTTTTCTGTCTTACATGGGACCTCAGTTGCCATTTTAGGGTGTAATTGGTCACAAGGACACTATGTACATTCTAATGATTTTCACTGATGAGGCTGAAAAGTCCCTGAACAGGTAAGTTTTAAACTATTTTTGTCAGGTCAGGAAGAGTTGAAGGAGTCCTCCAGAGTCCTTGTTGACATTATTTCCATTTTCCTGAGATGATGAACATTCAGTACCTCCATTAACATTGGGATAGTTTCACATGATCCACTTTTGTTGAACACTGAAGAGACTAATCTATGACAGGCAGGTTCTTCCACAAGTGAGATGGTTCTGAGGCATCACTGTAGCATGCTGTTTTCAGCATCGGTGCTTGTTGCCAAAATACTGTAGCCACTGATTTCATGGTGACACATTTGGTCCACAGGTAACTTCACCATTTCCCTCTGTTATTGGTTAGTGTCTTCCATGTATGAAAATTGATGTTTATGACTTTCATTCCACACTTTCAAGCATCTTTGAAGTGGAGCTTTGGCTCTCTATTGTTTTCTCACTCCAGCTAACACCCCATTTAAATTATTCACAGCATCTTTGGGAATGTATCTATCTTCCAACCTGCAAAAATGACCAGGCCAGAGAGTTTGCCTCTGCTTGATGGGTGTGAGCATACTTAGTAGATTGCCTTTGAGATGAGTGTTGCATTTATGATTTTGTTTTTCAATGAGATGTGCAGTATCTGTCACAGATATTGAAGAAATCAATCAGTGAAATAGTGGTATAGTGGTAATGTTGCAATCTGTTTCAAACAAGCTTTACCCAAATCACATACTAGCAGAGGTGGCAAATACCAGAAGGTATTGGTGGAGGTGAGGGGTGGGGGCATCTGGGAAAATACAACATGGTTGCAACAATGCACATCCGGCCCTCAACATGAGAAGAAATCTGCAAAACCCAGAAGAAGGAAAAAAAGTCAAGCAAGTGATTTTGCCACTTTCAGAGCATTACTTCTTTAAAATCACACAATCAGTTAGCAGCTGAAATTACCAAGGCTTTGGGTGGGGTGCTTGAGGGGAGATAGCATCAAGTATGTAAACATGAATAAAGGCAAGTTCAGAATTCCAAAGACAAAACTTCATCCAGAAGCTGGCAAGAAGAACTGGAAAAAAGTATGCTAGAAAAAGTGAGAAAAGTCAGTTTCATATAGAAAAAGCAGGCGCTTTCGTGAAAGAGGCTTTGTAAAGTTCTTCTGAAAGTCCAGGAGGTGAAGTTAAAGATTCTTAAAGGAAAAGGAATAACTTTATGAAAAATGGTGCAAAGACTAGGAAGAGTAGGCAAAAACATGTAAAAGCCAAACACATAGTTGTTGGCAGCCAGAAGGCCTTTTTCAGTGACAAAATTGTCACCATTCCACAGACCAATCAGTTGTTTGTTGCCAGGTGAATATTCATTAATACACACACCCTTTCTCCAGCTTGTCTGTAGAACCTACCACACTGCTTGAACAAACAGCAAAGTAAACAGCATTTACCATGAAGATAGCTTGCTTTTAAAAAGTGCAGTAATCCTTTCCATAATCATTGTTTTTTAAAACAATCATTTTGCACTTCAGCCCACAATCAAAAATTCAAAAAAATAAAGAGATACTGTTTTTACACTATCCTATCAGGCTAGCTATCATGGCTGAACAAGCAGAGGTTGTTACAGGTTACAGCCTGTAGAGATGAGACTAGGTGAAATAACGGTCAAGAGTATAGGAATGCTACACGTTACACTGCAAATAGGAGCATAACAGTAGTTCACAATCAACATACCTCCCTCTTTAGCCAGCATGCATGCCTTGATCTCAATATCCTTAAAAGGGCTAAAGGAGTCCCACCAGTTCCAAGAGAACAGCAGGTCCAAAAAGAAATAATTGTCAACCAACTGTACAAGGGGTAACCAATAATAGATGCCCTTGGGCTTCCCACACTCATGGCCAAACCAAAAACAAGAAAAAAACCTGTTTCATATGACTGAGAAGAAGCAATGGCCAGCAAGTTAAAAAAAAAACGTCAACCAAGTTACTAGTTACTAGCTGGAAAGACAAAAGCCTGTACACCTGAGTACTTATTAGTTGCCTGAGTTGAAAGAAGGTGCTTGTTTGAAGGAATCACCAACTGCTTAATGAGATTCGTTCTTAATTTCTTGCTGAGATCCCTCCCTTAGATTTTAACTCACTCAGTATTGTTGCTAGTAGTGGTACAGGATTTGGGCTGTTGTACAAGGTCATGATTCTGAAGAGGGTAGTGTTTATATTACATTGGTTGCGACCATTATACGAATGATACTCATAGTTTGTGGGTTTAGACAAGGAGTTCTTCTGTAACTTTCAGATAGAGTAGATATATCTATATCAGCTCCATAATGTTCTAGTACTTGTACCTGACCAAATGTAGCCATATTTATTCTTATCATGCAATAAACCTTCTTATATTAGGACAGTAGCCACTTCAGTAGGTACCTTACAGTGGTGAATCCTCAGCCAGAGCCACCCCACAGTGATGCAATTTGCTTACAATTCAGTTTAGTTCTCCAGAAAAATTATATTAGATGTGAAACATTAACTCTTCTTCTCTCCAAAGATGATCCTAGACTTGTTGAGTTTCTCCAACACTTTCTGGTTTTTGCTTTAGATCTGTAGTGTCTGCAGTATTTTGTTTTTAACTTAATTTGGATACATGGTTGAATTCAAAGAGTGAGAACACGCACTGGCCAGCTGGATATCATAACCTGCAAGGCAGCCACTTAAAACTTAGAAACTGGTCTAGAATCCTGATGAAGTCAAAACTTTGGCCAGTAGTTTTAGGAGAAAAGAATTTGCACATTTTCTCCAGAGACTGCCAGAAAATGATATCAAAATCTTTTCCCATAAAGGAGCATCAAGCGAAAGCAGTCAAGACAGAAAAATAGAGCAAATAGGCTCTCACTGATGTCCTCAATTAAAACAAAAAGTTAAATTGACACTGTTTTGGCATTAGAAGGTAGACATTGATGATAAATGAAAACAGCTCTGTCAGTAGATGAAGTTATGAGTCAAGTCCCACTGGGCTTGCTCTGAATTCCCTGCTGTTTAGACTATTCATGGAAAGAACTTGCTGTAAAACTACAGCAGCTATGACACTAAGCAGTGTGGTCAGGTGACAAATATAACCGTCATTAGAAGCATTCAATGGGATCACAGTCAATTAAGTAAACTGGCTAACAAGTTAGATAGATAAGTTTACCAAAGAGATAACAATATGAATAGGAAAAAGAGAAGTAAGTAACCGTGAACAAAAATAGAGAAATCAAAGGATTTGAGGATGATTAATGGTTTATACTGCATGATTCAAAGCAATGCCATTAGCTACAATGCTGATCAATGCTCAGGAATGCAGCTGAAAGTTCAAAGATTAGAAGAAATACAAGCATGCAGTACAGAACAATGTCAATCATGAGTGCAGCTAAATTCCAAACTGTTTAGACAGATGGGAAAAAGACCATCAAAAAGATGTTGAAATGCTATTGATAAATTGATGCACTGCTGAACATTTTGGAGAGGAGAGATCAGATTGGTTGTGGATGACAATGCTTATCTCAGTGAGCAAAGCCTCTAGAATGCTTGGCTTTACTGAAAGTTTGAGAGAGAGAAAAGTTCAGGGTGGAGATTGTTTACTTTGAATTTCTAAGAAACATGGAATATTCAGAATTGTGGAATATGAACGCAGTCATTTAATTTGGACTGTGGGAATTTAAAAGGAAAATTAACAAACTTCGGAGATTTTTTGAGGGATGCTTCATGTACACTTTTTTTACCTTTCAGGGAATAGTGGGGATGTGCTAGAATTAGCAGGCTTAGTATTATTTCATTGAACGACATCAAAATCATTCCATGGTCATGGTCACCAAGTCTAGGCATGGAACATGAAGTGATAAATCTTGACCCAAAGTTAGGCATCTGTGCCACAGCATGTCCTATTCAACTCTGAGTGAAATGAAATATTTGAAGACTGCTTTATTTCCCTTGATTCGTGGGTCAGTTCCTTCACAAAGGAACTGAATGAATATCAGAGTAGGAATGATAGTGAAGGTTATTACGATAAGATGATATAAATGAGATATGATCAAATTACCAAATACTGTACAGAGCATGATAGTTCATATGCTGCAGGGATGATAGAAATGTCATCTGTTGAAAGAAAATGGTCAAGTCTAAAAAATCGAGCTGTGGATGTGGATAAAAATTGTAGTTTTGTTCAACTATCTTAGGTGAAGAATACAGTTTGCAAGAACTTTCCCTCTGGCAATTCAACAGTGATTTAGCAAAATATATATTATCCGTAGAAAGCTTCATGGTCTTTTGGTATCCCATGCTTTCATATGTTCTTAAGTAATTAAAGTAATACAATTAAAGACAAGGAACAACTGGAATGCTATCAATCCACACATTCGTTAGTAAAATCAATTTGACATGAAGCTGCATTCTTCACTTTTTAAATGCCATTTAGTCAGATTTTATCTAAAGTATCATCAACTCAATTTTTTAAAAGATTGTAATGCATTTATTTTTTGCTTAAAGTGTTTATTTTGGCCCATGAATACTGATTGTGAATAGAGTTGAAGTGTATTTACTGATTAATGGCTGAAAGTAATTTTACTTTAATTTGATAAGTAATTTGTTCCTTTATTTTATGATTGATTTTCAAACAACCTGCATGAAAGAGTTGGAAATATCTCTGCTCTCGGAATGTACTGACAGACAATGGCTGTTTTCTAACTATCAGAAATGAGCAAGGTCTATTCTGCATAGTTTAATTGTCTGTTTTATTTTGAAGTTCACGGAATCATTTCCTTAAACTTCTCTTCATATAAATAGCATTTCCATGTAGCTTGACAATTTTGGAACAAACTAAAGGTCTAAACACAATACTAATGCATATTTATTTAGTATTTTTCAGCTAAATAGCTGTAATTGCTATCCAACAAAAGACAAGGGCAATGTGGGTAGAGAATGGGAGTGTGTATGAGAATAAAAATAAAGGGCTGAATTTTACCAGAAATCAGCTAAGCATCAATTTTGACAAGTTCCATGGAGTGTTTTCTTCATGATTCCCAGGGAGTGTCAGAGTTTAAAGATACAGGGCAGGCCACTTAGAAGTGAAATGAGGGGCCATTTCTTCACCCATTGAGTGGTGAGCCAGTGAAATTCTCTGCCACAGAAAGCAGTTGAGGCCAAAACATTGAATGTTTTCAAGAAGGTGTTGGATCTAGTTCTTAGGGAAGCAATCAAAAGACATGGGAGAAAGTGGGATCACGGAATTGAGTTAGGTGATCAGCTGTGATCATATTGAATGGCAGAGCAGCCACAAAGTACCAAATGGCCTAGTCCTGCTTACTTTTCCATGCTTTCTCATGTTATTCTGTGCAACTTTTCTCATTAGCTATGCACCATGCCTCTGTGGTGCTCCACACTCACTGGAGGTGGAAGTAATCGCCATTGATGTGTCCTTCTGCAATTCCCAGCACCATTCTTTAAAGGTCAGTCATGTAAAAAGTAAACTGCTGCCAGCCAGGAACTTCCCTTCACTGTGTTTGTATGTAATGGGAAAGAAGCAAAAATAAACACATCTCTGGGCACATAGGTGGCACAGCTGACACCTCATTTCAAATACAAGTGCACATTCATAAGTATATTACTATTCAAGAACAAAATGATTCAGGTTACCCATCCTTTGCATTCATTACATCTTGCAATCCTGTCTAAGGGAATGCTACTCTTTCTCCCATTCCCAGTGTATCCCAACATCCTCTCATTGTTCAATGTGTGACCATCACATACAGTAAAGCCTTCAAACAATTGAAAACATTCACTTTTATTCAAAAACAGCAAAAGTGAGAAAAGAAAAATCAAACAAAAGCTGCATTTGCTTCTTGGAAAATCCAGGTACCACTTGCCTTTCACTCAGCAACAATTTTATAGTCAATGAGAGAACACTGCACCCAGCTCACATCTACTGGAACAGGATGTCAATTTAGTCCAGGCTGGCCTGTTGCTCCCACTGTCGCAGCACTATATCATGGTGAAGGTGATGTTCCTGCTGCTCAATATCTTCATTTTTCTCCTCAGAACACTGCTGCTGGTCACCCAGCTCCTGGAGTCCAACACATCTCTCTCTGCCTCCTCCAGTTGTGCAGACCACAGCATGTGAGGATTATGTGCCACACTCTGTCTGGAATGTATTGTGAGATCCTCCACCCGTTCCAATCCCGTCTCCTCCCAACCTTAAGTCCAGTGCAGACATCGGAATCTTATCATCAGGAGGGCTATCATCCGCTTGACAATGGTCCTGGAGGAAGAATAGGCTGCATTGTACCTACACACAGCCTCACTCAAGAGGGTTGTGTAATGTTGTAGAGGATGGCCTTTGTCTCCTAGCAACCAGCCTTGTAAAGCATCCAGCCCTTAAAATGAAGCAGGAACAGGAGAGTTCTCAAGGATATAGGCATCATGGCAGCCTCCAGGGCAATTGTGCAAACATCTAAGATGTGGTACCAAGGATCACAGATGCTTGTACATTGATGGAATTGAGCAATTTTTTATTCAAAACGTCATCTGTGACATGATCCCCACCCTCAATATGGCACGTGTACAGTCTACAATTCCACAATTCCTGAGGAAGGACAGTAACATTGGCAAAGTCTTCTGCCTGGGCCACATTGGGAAACGAGATGAACAGATGCAAATGTCCCATTGAAGGGCTTCACATCTCTCACCGTTTGAGCCCACATGCTCTGATACAACCATGTTCCATTGCCATTACACATCTATAAATCACATGAAGATGGAAGACAATACAGGTCAAGGTCAGCACAGTGACTCACAGCTCAACCTAGTGATCAAGGGGCACCCACAAACCTTCATGTTGATTTCTTCCTTGCACGCCCTGTTAAGCCCATCAGTACAGAGCTTCCACACATTCCCACATGTTCCCATTGCAACATCAACTTTCAACATTACACCCTGAGCTTTGGCCCTAAATATTGGCCGTGCCAACCATTGTGCTGCACCACACCCCTGTAGAGACCAGGCTGGTTGTGACCTTCGATGGTTACCCTGCCACAATGATCCATGTCTTCTGAAGCACTGTTGTCTCCACCTTAACATACTGAAACATGTTCCTTCAAACTTTTTGTCCCCACTACATCCCAGCACGGTGTCTCCTATCCTTAGAATTCATTTCCTAATGTCCCTACCATAACAGTGGCCCCAGATAACCCCCTTTGATTTCTTTATCCTGACCCCAACGACTGTCCATTGCCACCCCCTACTGACATCGATGAGTGATGGGTGATCAGGCACCTAGCTAATATCTGTGCATCTCCTGACTTATCACAACTTCCTGGATTGGTTACACTGGACCTGCAGGATTCACCATAGCCTTCTCTCCGGGCTGCAGGGATATGGACCCCGTGACCCTGACTGTATGACCATGCCCAAGCCCTAGGCTGATATTGGCACTGCCCTTGACTTACTGGGCTGAGAACCCTCGACTGACGGTCTCTCTTGGCCTGACTGAGGACAATTCCCCTTAGACTTTGTGACATGGTGATTTGGTTGAAGCAGATGCAGTGGGTTTACTGTGCATGAGGCAGGCTCAAGGTGCTAGTTTGAGATTGATATAGCATGGTTCCATACAACAGTATGTTTACCTCCTTGACTCATCACAGCTAACAGCCATGCCAAGCTGCCTGCCTTTGTGACTGCAATAAACAGCAAGGCCAGAATGCAGTACCATGAGCCTTTATGCTCTGGCAGGCAAGACGCAAAAAGGCAAGTCAAGGCAAATATGCTGTGAACATCTAAGTAGGTGCAAAGTGAATGAGCGCTGGGAGTGCAAGTCGAAATAAGGTGCACCCCGGATCAATCCATCAGCTGGGTGGCTTTCCCTGTGCACAACATGCCCTGGCAAAGGCATTACAACGAAAAGTGCCAGTGCACTCTAAAGTTCACTATCAGAGTACAGAACCGTATGTAAGTGGACCAGAGATGTGCCATGTGGGGGCAGTGATGATGGGTACATTTCCAAAGTCTACTTCCACAGGCAGGGAATGTGGACAGTCACTACCCATGGAGATGTTGGAGTTGTCAGGTACCCACTCTGACGTTCATGTCAGGAATTGCTAGCTTCCAGTTTCTTTCCCAGTGGGTGAGAGAATACAAAACTGCATTCTAACAAGGCCAGGTGAATTAATAGTAACATGTTAAAGCATGCAAATGGTAGCAAAAAAGCCTCTTGCTACTTACCTGTGCGAGTCTCTCTCACCTTTCAACTCACGGGTTGCAGAACTTTTTTCTCAATGTTGTGAATTCCATTTTTGCTGATCTCATCCTATTTTCCCAATTGACTTGTCAATGTCCACGTTGCTCCCAGTTCTGGAAAAATTGTGTCCAACAAACCTGGGAATTCAAACCACAGTTGATTTGTGGGGTTTTGAAGTGATTGTTTTGGAAGGAAGGAGTGGAATGCAAAGGCAATGGCAGGAGAGTAGACTAACAGAGGTATCGAATGTAGCTTTGAAGAAGAAAATGGTAGAGCAGAAGAGGCAGGGACAAGAGGGGAATAAATGGTACATGTAGGGATGTAAGGCAGGAAGAACTGTGTAGGATAATTTGATAATTTAAGCCAAGGCCAAAGAGAGATTTTAAACTAAGGATAAAAGTTTTGAATTTTATTTAATAAGGGTATAGGGAACAATCGGAACTTGCAGAGAACAAGAGCGATAGAAGTTCTAATCTGCAACCACTAACAGGAGAATCCCAGAGAATCAGCAGAATGTAAAACCATCTACTAAATTTGTAGGACAGCCTAGAAATAAGGTTTTAAGCATGCAAAGGGAGAATGGACGTAGGTGAAATATAATCACAGTTTAAGCTTTAATATTTGCTTTTAATTGTTTTAATTAAAAATCTCAATAACTTCATACTAAAAGTCACTTGTAGGAGAGAAGACCTCTATTGTTATGATGGGAAGTTAAGTTCATGTATTAAATCTTTCTGTGCAGCCGATTGCAAAACCGGATTGTTCAGTGCAAAGGCACATTGTGAAAACAGTAATTGTTGCACTAAACTGCATGGATAGAAAATCTTTGGATTTAGGTTGTTCAATTTCACAATGTGGAGTACTCTTATGTACTGATGTAGACAAACTACCTCTCATATCATTTTTGCTAAATCTTTAAAGGTTGTAAATTTTAAAATGATTTTAAATTCCTAAATCCAGTACATGACTGAGTTTTAGGCACTTGTTTTCCTTGAGGTAAAGCTAATCATGAACAAAACCACACTCTTTTTTCAGAAATAATATTAAAGTAGCTCATACTTTCAATCAATTAACTTAAAATGCATCATAAAGTCCAAACAATTTGTACTAATTAGTCAAATTAAGCTGAATAACAAAAACGCATTTCAGAAACTGCCAGGGGATGTCCCATGAGGATGCTCCTGGTAAGTTCAGGGATAAACTGTTGTATAACAAAGGAGCCTGAAACCTCCAAAAGCATCAGGCATTCATGCTGGCAACATGGTTACAAGTAGGAGAAGTGAATATTTTTAAAGATATGTATTCACCTCTGAAAACCCAGAGATGACAATTGCACCTATGCCTCTAGGGTATAAAATACATTATGCCTCCAGAATTAATGATAATATAGACCTTGCATGAGCTTCCAGAATTAAAATATACTATTTACTTTGCCAACAGTTACAGAATTTGTGCATGGTTGCTCATTGTGTTCTGAAGTCAGCCTTTGTCAGGAATTGATGGTCTTCTAGACAGGGAAGATTTTTTGGTTTGGGATATACACATAAAATTGAGAGATTGTGTGATGGGCAGACGAAGTGATGGATGGGATAGATGAGATGTGAAAGAGCTCAAAATATGCTCAATACTTTTTTTTAACCTCTTGCTTTTCCATAGGATGTTAAATGTGAAAAACTGTCAAAGCTACTTCTCATTTTAGATTTGGAAATTGGATAGGTTGTTGTTGGTTTAATAGGAAAGCAAATAAGTTAGTTCACAGTAATTGTACAAACACAATGGGATCTATTTAATGGGTGTGGAAGTGATCCTGGTAATGGGCCTATAGCTATTGGCAACTCTGCCCCTGCCATTTTGGAGAGTCCTAATGTGATTCTGGGGCTGTTAGGTGATTAAGTACCTGAAGTCGTAACATAGATTCCTTTAAAGGTGGAGATCCTACCTCCAAGAGCTGCTGGCCAATTGTAGAGCTGGCCAATGCTGGTACTGCAGCCTCCCAGGACAAGCATGATGAAGGTAAATATGGTAGGGTTGGCTGTGCCAGTCAGGCAGTCTGGGATAAATTGTTCAGTTACCATAGAACCTAAAAACACCAAAAGCATCAGGAACTCATTCTGGCAACATGTTTACAGATAGGTGAAGCAAGTATTTTTAAAGAAATCTGTCCATCTCAAGAGGTGAAAATTGCTTCTGTGCCAAAAGGATAGAAAAGACATTATACCTCTTGAATTAATGATAATATAGATCTTTTATAAGCTTCTCGAATTAAAATATATTATTTACTCTGCTAACAGATTAGAGGGAAGGGGAGGTGATTTCTGAGGGGGTTTGGTCAATATTTCAGTAGAATGGTCCTTGCCATTGGGTAGGCCCTCTATGGGTCTAGTGTACTCAATCAAGAGTTCATCCCTGCCCTCCCCTGAGTCTCCAGGAAGACCACTAGCTTTTATTAGACAGCCATCCTACAAGGCATATTGCATTCTTCCAGAGACAGTGGAAGGAAGCTCTGAAGTAGCCCTTAATTTGCTACTTGACTCTCAACTGGACTCTGAACTGAAAGGCTGTTCTTGACCTTACACACTCAATGACTGATTCACAGGGAGTTGGAAAGGGAACAGGGACCGGATACCCAACCTACCTGCCATTCCATCCCTTCCCATGCCTTTCATCCCATTTCTAAGGTCCACTGTACCGAACAGCTCAAATCTATGGGCTAGGTTAAATACTGCTCATTAGTTTTTGCATGGTGGGCAGATACATAGACAGATGGCTAGATGGATAGATAGACAGATAGAAATTCTGTGTAGCCTATCTTCTTTGGCTAAACCAAAGTGTTCATGATAAAAGAATTCCCAACATAAGGGGTGATTTTAACTTTGCCGTCTAGTCGGAAACTGCATTTCAAGGATGGAAGATGGTGGTGATAATAATCTTATCAGTGAGGGAATGAGCAAAAGAATGTGGATTCAATGTTGCAAAAGATTCACTGACCTGATAATCCTAGAAAAGTGAGCTACAAGTGAAATTGCTGGGGTCTACCTTTGTTTCAATGATGCTGGGATCATTTCCAGATTTTTGACCCTCTGTATCATCAGTGTCAATGGCACAATGCACTTGATGTATGTAAAGGGCTGAATTTGTCCTTGGACAAGCCTGTGGCTCTGTTGATAGCTGCAGGACTACCTGGGGATGGGATCTACTATCTGAGGGCTCCTTGAAAAGGGCAATAGCAGCAATGACTGTGCTTGCCATTCACTGATGAGATGGAGCAACAGAGAGCTTAGAGGGGCAATTGGAGTTGGTTAGCTCAGTTGGCTTGACAGACGGTTTGTAATGTAGAGATGTTGGTTCAATGCTTGCACCAGTTAAGGTTACCATCAAGGAGTTTCCTTTTCAACATCTCTCCTTGCCTAAGGTGTGGTGATCCTCAGGTTAAACCACCACCAGCTGTCTCTGTATAAATGAGAGAGCAGCCCTATGGTGTGGTATGAGTATAGTAACTTTGCCTTTACTGGCAATAGGTAAATCTCCATAATTATCATCAAAATTTCCTATATGTCACATGTGGTTTTAACTGATGCAGTGGCAGACATATTGTTTCCAGTATCTGGATGGAAGATGGTGGTGATGATGGATCTTATCAGTGAGGGAATGAGCAGAAGGATGGGGGTTTCAGTGCTGCAAAAGATTCAATGACCCAATAGTCCTGGTAAAGTGAGCTATAAGGGAAACCTCAGTGACAGATGTATTGTTGCAATCAGGTCTCGAGAGAGAATTAATTCCCCTCTTTTTAATCCTGACCCTGATATAACAGAGGACAGAATTTTTACAGAGCTTGCTGCTTAAACTGTTTGGCATGTACGTAGCCCTGTGTTGTAGTTGCACCAAGTTGACCAGCTAATTTTTAGGTACATCCAGTGCTGCACCTGGCATGTCCACCTGAACTCTTTATTGAACCAGACTGATGGTAATGGTAGCATGGGGATGTATCGGGCTGTGAGATGGTAATG
>NC_063346.1:30794477-30833174 GCF_021869965.1 Rhincodon typus | reverse complement strand
AACCCCCTTCCCCTCCCCCTTTTCTGATGAAGGGTCTAGGCCCGAAACGTCAGCCTCTCTGCTCCTATGATGCTGCTTGGCCTGCTGTGTTCATCCAGCCCTGCACCTTGTTGTCTAGCCAAATGTTGTTCAGCAAAGGCGTTTCTCCTAAACACTTGTAGTTCTGCAATTGCTGAGAACATTTATCGAGAGTTAGGCATTTGGAAAGGAAGGTTACACATCCTTCAGCACTGGAGGATCTCCTGTTGGTCCTTTGGTATTGTGAGCCGACTCACCATTCTTAACTGGATGGCAAACCACCTTTCTGGCCATAAATTGGACAATCTAACCAAGCTCTATGTTCAGGTGATTGCTCCCAGCATAATGCAGGATGAGGACCTGCACTTAACCCTGAGGTCACGGTCCTGACTCACAATGAAAACTATTCCTTTGTTTTAAAACAGAATGCCAATAAGGAAATGTTTTTGTTTACCATTAAGATAAGAATAATAAATACTTTCAAGACTGGTTAGGACAATTGGTCCTATGGTGATTGTCTACCTGAATAGTTAAGACATGTTACAAATAACTTTTTCCTTGCAATAGGAAGTGATGTATATGAAGGAAACTTGTTCCAAATGTAAGGTAGGCCATCCTCAATGTCATATATCAGTCCAAATGACACAAATATACCTTTTACTAAAATTGTAAGAAAGTTCCAATATAGACTGTATTAGAGTTAATAAAATGATCCCTTAAATATGAGTGCCTTTTTAAACCGTTGTCTTTGTCAAGTCTTTGTGACTATAAAACAACCTCTTGGAATATATCACTTGGAAATCTGACCTCAAAAAGTTATTTGCTTAAGACAAAGTGATAAAGATCCATTGCAAAGATGTGGAATTGTGACACCAACAAACCTACAATGATATTACAAGGAAATAAGACACAAATTCATTCAAAAAGGTATAATCAAATATTCAGAAAGCCTGGCATATCTATTACTTATTCATGATAATACAACTATATTAAGAAAACTAAACAGCATTAGTGCTCAATCATTCACAAAATAATGAGTTTTTGCATTTATCACTATCCAGTCATCAAACACTAAAAGGAACATTGAGGAGTCACTTCAGAGGTAATTAAACAACTGCAGATACATTTTCAACAATTCAAAGGCAACAGAATTTATAGGTATATCCTGAAACAGCAGTTTATATGATAACAGTACAAAATTAATCATTAATACCAGTAGATAATATTGTCTGAACACTAGTTGATCTATTCTTCATGTTTCACTTTTCTGATTGGAGTTCAGTTGTGCTTTATGATTATGATGAATGCAACACTTTAATTAAGGCTTTGTTGATTGTTGTTAACACATTTGATTTCTTTCCATAGAAATTTTAGCCACATCTTCCTGATCAATCTTCAGCTTTTGTTTTCTGTTATGTTAGACTGGTGAAATTATCTGTATTCATATTTGAAGTGCCACTTGAATGTTTAAGTTCCAATATTAAGTCACAGCAAGAAGTAGATTTTTTTGAAATCAAACCACATTAATAATATTAAGAGTTATCAGAAGTGGACGTAATGGAATGCACCTAAGAATGTTTTAAAGTTTCATCCTCACTGTCTTTGTATTTCTGACAGCACCTAAATCAGCAGAGTGTAACCGTAACTGCTTTATTTGTATTTTTATTACTTTTTTCATTACTTTGAAAACGCACGTTGGATCTTATAAAGCTATCTGTTGAGATGTTTGAATTGATATTTCAATTATAATAAAGTAGTCTAAGATAGCAATTTCTAAATTTGATTTAATGAAGGAAAATACACAATATCTAAATCTGGTATAAATCAGATAAATTATCATCATGGGTCCATAAGGGAAATGTTTTAAAGGTAATGTACATTTAAAAGACTGGTAAGCATAAAGACATTTTTAAAATCATTATTTACTTGATATGTAAAAAATGATTAATCTTACTTATTGCTTATGATTAAAATATATATTAAACAATTTTTATTTTGTGTGTATTGCTGTTATAAAATCATAACATGTCAAAAAAATTATTTAATTCCATCATAATTTGACAACATACTACCTGAAAAGTACACTGTACAATTGCTTAGCAAGTGATATGAACATGGCTAAATTTTGCACATAAACTATTGGGATTTTTGTTTTCAAAATGGATCTTGGTCTGATGACATGATTGCCAACATGTTTTAAAAGCTCCTGGTTTTCAGTCCATTGATTTCAAAGAAAATAAATCAGAAAGTTCTATACCAGGCAAACAATTGGCTCCACCAGATTATCAATGAGGCGCTGTAAATAAATATCTTCTTTAAAATAAGAACATAAGAAAAGGGAACAGGGGCAGGCTATTTAGTCCCTGAGCCTCCCCTGCCATTCAGTAAAATTATGGCTGATCTGATTGTTGCTCATCTCCACTTGCCTGGCTGCCTCCATAAACCTTGACTCCCTCATCACTCAATAGTCTGTCCAATGGCCCTTCTCAATCAAAAATCTGTGACTATGGCTCTCAAACAGTTTTAGTAAGGTGAGAATGAATGATTTGATGCATGGACAGAGAATAGAGAACTGTCACCTGTTCTTAAATCTTTAGACCCTTATTTCACTGTGGAACGGTAGGTCATTCATTACAGTCATTAAAAGATAATATCTTTGTGTTACTGTGCTTGAAATTCAAGCTGTGTTCTAAGAAAGTAGGGCTTTAACTGATTACTGCCCACTTACTAGTGAAGCAAGTTGCCTTTTCATCAATAATCTGTTTACAATTTCTGCGTGAAGTGCTCTGAATTCTCAAAATATGCATCACCAGATCTTAGAGTAATGTCTTCATATCAAATAACTTCTCTAAGTTTAAATTAATATTTAAAGCATACTTTTAACTATGCAAGGTTTGGAGCAAAGATTTTACCAAGAGGATAGTGAAATAACACCTGAAAAATGGAATAAACCCCAGATCACTTTGTTTCTAAATTGTGACTGATCAATCTAGTAGATCTAAAATCAGATAAAACTTTGACAAATGAGTGTCTGCCAACCTTTCATGTACTGGTAGTTTAATACTTTCTTCTGTCTACATTTAGCTACCCTGCTTCCATCAGTGCCATTTCATTTGATCAATGATTCATATGACAATACATTTTAAAACCCATCATGCTATTAAAAGCTCTGTAGATATTGCTTTCCCTCGATTTACTTTCAGACAGAAAACTTCATAAACCTAAGTAGACAGGATTCCCACTCATCACTCGCCTTTTCTAGCTATGAATAGGATAAGAAAAATGAAAACATAAAAAAATTGTCATCCAGGGACCTACCCTTCTGTAAAATTAACTTAATTAAAAGTGAAAGATTTAGTTATTTTCAGTGCCTCTGTGTTTGACCAAAAGGGTAAAGGAAATTATATTTTCAGTAAAA
The DNA here is from genome assembly GCF_021869965.1 of Rhincodon typus. Lineage (NCBI taxonomy): Eukaryota > Metazoa > Chordata > Chondrichthyes > Orectolobiformes > Rhincodontidae > Rhincodon > Rhincodon typus. The sequence goes on along the minus strand of NC_063346.1, from coordinate 30,829,738 downwards.
CATCACTGCAAAAGCTTTTAAATAATTTTAGATCTTCTCCTGCCACATGGGAAGAATCGAGCAAGGTTTTATTATAGATTTCACCTGGAAATGAAGCCCTTTTGTTCTCTCTCTTTTTTTTCTTGTTTCTCTTCTTCCAAGTCTTATCGTCATCATAGATGGATTAGGCAATGTGCCTGTAATGTTTGCAATTGCTTCATATGTAAACAATGCCAAACATTGTTTAAGAGCAGCCTACACATTCCCTTAAACTATCCTATCATTTCTGTAGATGTGTTCCTTGTCACCGGGTAATATTCAATTGAGATTAGGAATTACCAGGCATCATTGCATGATGTCCATACCTTAGTATTTTGAAATGTAACAGTTGGAATGTCCAGCTCTTGGGTAATTGCTGACTTTCCGGGAATCTTAATTGAATCTGAATCAAACTTTTTAATTCCTTGCCTGTACATATTCCATTATTTTCCTGAAATTCTCAGATTGCCGAAAGATCCTGGAAAATTCGGTCCGAACAGAAGGCAGGAAGGTTTGCAAACAGACAGGGTGTCTGTTTGACACTGTCTTCCTGTCAACATGCTATTTGCCTGGGAAAGGAAAGGTGGTGGCTTAGCTGCCAGCCAAAAAGCCAAATGTGTTAAAAGTGGCAACAAATGGTGCCAAGTTGACGTCTGAAGTTCCCTCATGTGAAATAATTGGAAGGAGCTTTAAGGAGGAAGGATTTCTGTCAATTCCCAGGGAACAATGGTCATTGCAGCTCATTCACGCTGAGCTGATTTAGTTCATCACGGACCAAATCTCAAAGTATGGACATGATCTCCACCACTTGAATTGTTGTCCCTTGAAGATTGGACCATTGGGATTTGTCTCCACAAGATCCCAGACTTTCCTTATATTTGCTAGGGAAACATAACGTTCCCTTCTTTCTCACTGCCCTATCTTTATTCTCACTGGTATATGTCACCAAGTGATAACCTTCACATTAAATAGTCTCCTCTAACTCTAATCAGCAGCAGGTCTGTGCCTGGAACTACCTGCACAGTTATTGGACTCTTCCCCAGACATATTCCCTATGATGTTAAAAGAACAAGAATTTGTTTAGTTCTGCACATAGTATCATGGGGACTCAAAGAAATAGCAGCAAATGGTAAGATTACTGTAATTCTTTAAAAAGGAGAAGAAACTGAGACTACATATGATAAGCGTGTCCAATATGAATAAACCTTCTGCTTGATGTTCACTTCAAATTTCTTCATCACTTAGACTTCAACAGTTTATTTGTCTATTTCTTCTAATGCCCAGTTATTCAGTGTTAACTTTGAAGATAGTCATGACGCAATTACCTTTTTTGCATTGCTGGTTGTATACTTTTCTTTCCTTTGGAGGGAAAGAAGACAATATCATAGGTCTAGAGTATTGCCCCTTTTGAGATCATGAACGCCATAATAGAGAGTGATTGGATGGTTTCCCTTTAAATTAATTACACTTGAAGGCTAATAATTGTTGCAAAGCAAACTTGGGGCGGCACTGTGGTACAGTGGTTAGCACTGCTGCCTCACAGGTTCGGTTCCACCCTGGGGCCACTATCTGTGTGGAGTTTGCACATTCTCCCCATGTCTGCGTGGGTTTCCTCCAGGTGTTCCGGTTTCCTTCCACAGTCCAAAGATGAGCAGGCTAGGTGGATTGGCCATGCTAAATTGCCCGTAGTGTTCAGGGATGTGTAGATTAGGTGGGTTATAGGGGGATGGGTCTGGGTGGGATGCTTTGACGGTCAGTGTGGACTTGTTGGGCCAAAGGGCCTGTTTCCACACTGTAGGGATTTTATGGTTAATGGGCTGAATGGCCTAGTCCTACTCCTATGTCTTATAGTCTATTCCTTGTGGGATGCACAGTTAAATGGCAGTTTTGTATAATCAAGGTGATTGAATGTTTGGAAAATTTCTGATATCAGAACTGACTTTTCCTGCCTCCGAGGTTCTTCAAAAGAATGGCGATGATACATAAAGAGGCTTGTGAAACAGTACAAGTGTTTGAAGGGGTATATTGGAACTAATGCCATGGATCCTTATTCAATGATTGGGCGTTTTTTCTGTGGCATGTGACAATACTTTGATGAAGATGTCAACGAATGCCCAATGCTTCATCTCAATCACAGAACTGTTATAACACAGAAGGATGCCATTTGGCCCATCATGTCTATGTCAGTTCTGAACAAACGTTGTCTGTTTTTTCCTCATATTTTTGCACAACAGAAACATCTCCCACCGCACAAACGAGGTCACTCTTCTACAAGCCTTCTCCCACCACTCAATGCCTAATAAAATATCCCTCCTGCCTCTCACAACTGTTAGTAACACCTCCACAAACTCACTTCATGCATTAGAAAAGTCTGGGGAAACTTCCACTGTTAATATCCCTCAGGTGGATGCTCCTTCTGCAATTCTGACCTATAACGAGAAGCAACATTTTAAATATTGTGATGGGAGCTGTACTCCTCTCCATTCCAGTAGTAAATCAACACAAACAGTTTTCTGGCCTCCAAGTTATCTCGTATATCTAGTAACAGCTCCAAAAGTAAATAAGACAGATTGACAGTTCACATTGGTTGGTACTAGGACCAGCCAATTTTCAAACTTGCAAATGGAAGTGAATTCAGGGCTTTGTGGGTTTACTTGAATCAGCAATTCTGATTGATTCTATACTTACTTAAATAAGTGTTAATATTTTACCCATTTTTAATTATATTGGGCCATATCTTTTATAATACATGACAAGACTCTACATTGCAACCTATAAAAAATCCAAGGTATTTTTTAACTCTGGCAAAATTCATTCTTAAGAGGAAATAGATTAGAATCTTAAGGTTTAGTGCACGATGTTTTGAGTTATTCTAGGACTATAATGTAGATTGTATCAACTATGAATGTGTAAGAACAAAAGCTATTAATCAGCCTTATTCCTAAGTCACTGGGTTGTTCCAATCAATTTACAGTAATTAGAAACAGCAGATCAATAAGCTAAATATCAATAAGGTACAGGTATATCAATATTGGCTGCTAATTTATTGTACAGTGCCACATAAATACTTATCCCTACTGTACATGATACATGTTAATATCAATTCGTCTCTCATATGAAGTATGTTGCAAAAGAATATCAATGTATTAAATGTTTTGATTTTTATCCCAATTTCTTATGAAATCCAATCTACATATTATTATTAAGCTTCCATACTTGTGTTCTGTTATGCCTTTTCGTATTTTATTTTAATGGCAGTATTGCATAATTGCTTTGCAATTATTTATTTTAGTGAATATACAGACACTAAACATGCCTGCCTGTGTCTTCATATTGCCATCTGTTCTAATTAAGATTTTTGCAACAGAAGTTAATTGAAGAGCAGTGATTTAAGTGTGTGCTTGTGTTATGTTCTGGTTATATAAGTACAGAGAATACAAGGGAAAGGCAAGGATGGAAAGTACTGCGAGTACAGAGACCTCACATTCTGGGAAGTTATATTCTCATTGAAAATTTGGACGTTATCATAAGATTGTTAGAAAGGATCTTTCAACACCTGCCCACTTTCAGTTTTCCATGGTTTAGATTCTCATGGACAAAAGATCAAACAAGAGAGTATCAAAAGGACTCTGGCAAAATCAGTAACAAAAAGATGCATGAGCCTGATCCTAAGTGAACTAACCTCTGATTTTACTTCCTCCATATCTTCACTTCTTTATGCCTGTTGTGAGACCAAATTTGTGAACTCAGCATGTTGAGCGTTATACGTGCAAAGCTCTTTAACTTGCTTTCAATGGAAGAGTATTTTTAACCAACCTTTACTTCCCAACTATTAGCCAGGAAAGCATTTTTTTTAAATCTAAAGTAAATATGCTAAGGGTCTTCTTGGGTTCTATTCATGTATCATTGACACAAAGAGTCCTTCATTAAGTATTTCAGCTACACATACATCTATGCTACTTTTCAGGTAATAACATAGAAGAGGGAAGTGTTCAGAACATGTACATGAAAGGTACGGAATTTCCAGAAACTGACCTCATTATCTGAAATGAGTAACATTTTGTCCATTCCTTTGACTAGCTGAAGTCAAAACTGTTCAATAACAGCTGTAATTATATTCTTTCTTTTTTAACTTAATGTGATTCACAGCCACTAATGATCAAACTACACAAAATGAAAAGAGTCACAGTTTCTCCCCCAATGTAATAAATTAGCAAAAGATTATAAACATTGATCAAAAAGAATTTCTAGCCACACAAACCCAACTGATAAATAAAACATGCAGATAGTGCTGCTTATTCTAATACAATAATGGAAAGTTTGTGTTATTTTCTCATGAATTCTAAGTGGATGTTCAGTGGAAAGCTCCATTGGATAGCTACAGAACATAATTAAGTCAGCTAAAGGGCTGTCATGTTACCTGGACTAGCATGTAGAAAGTAAGAGCAATTCTATTTTCCTTAATGGTGAAGTAAAAGTATTGTTTTAAGTGGAATTTTTCCACAGCTCAGCAGCACGTGAATCAGGACTCTTAGTCATAGATTAGATTTTCAAGAGAATACCTTTAATATGGGTCTACCTCCTGTGTACATACCCACCATTAGATGGCCAGATACATTTACACTTCCTTCCACATTTCCTCTCACCCATTTTAGCACCAAGAGACATAATGCTCTTTACAAGATTGTAAGAGGTTCAGAAATAAATTGACTTTAACTGAAATAATGTACAATCATTCCTTTTTATAACATCGTAGAGAAAGACATTGGAAACAGAGACTGAATTTTTTTTATAATCAGAGACTGGATCTGAAGGTATTGTCCTAAATTAGTTAACATTTATAATCTTCTGTGAATTATGACTTTCTTGACAATGAGAAATGTGATCCAAAATTATTATAACTATAGAATAATCTAGATTATAAACTATGGCAAAATTACTTGTCAATAGAGTTAATATGCAGAGTCAGAGAAATGAAATAACCTGGTCTGCACAATTTTGCAAAAATGATTAGTTTGTATTGAACCTGCTAAAAAAGTTTTTAAATAAAAAATTGTGTTATAAAATATATAATGGAAATGTTAATGGATATTTGTGGCAAAACTACAAAGCAGCTAGTGTACGACTGATCCCCTCCTGCAACAGATGGTGTAATTTTTATGGTCCCTCTGTACACAGCAGTGATCTTCAATCTCCTAAAATGCTGCGATTCACCTCAGCTGCCTTATGGATGCAAATCCATTATTTGTCTGACCTTGTCATGTTTACTACAATGCAACCAATCTGCTTGACTGTGATTGTATAGTCAAGAATCGCCATCCTACTTGATCTCAGGTCAACAAACCTCCAAATTACTGATTTAGTGTACTGAATTTGCAGCCACCCTTATCCTGCGAGGCTTTCTTCTTCACATAAGCACCATACTGCTACCTACAAAATTACATCACAGTGCTTAAAGTTGGCATGCATTTTAGCAATCTTTTCAAACATTTTTGAATTCTGCTAATTTGAATCCCTCATCAAACTTAACTATCAAATGTTAGAGGAGCGGTTAATTTGTTAATATTTGTCTTGTTCTATTGATTAGAACATCAATAATCTAACTGTGATACTGCACAATAGTTGTAATAATTTGTTTCTGAACGCACATTATAGCAAGCATAAAATTGGATGACGGGGAACTGAAAATAATTGACTTTTCCATGCCATAAGAATATAGCCCAATTTATCACATATCCCATTCTGTGCAATAATTTCAAATGCTGAGCATACAAATGATAGAACTGCAGAAACATCCTGCATAGTTCAGCTCTGCCTTTGCCAATTACATTTACATTGCTCTTAGTGCCATCTGCCAGTGGTTGCCATTTCTTTCCTCATTTCAGATGAAAGATTGAGATTTCACATTTGCACTTTGGAAGAAGAGAATGACTAATAGACAAATACTAGAAAGACTTGCATTTATATCGTTCTTTTCATTACTTTAAGACATGGCAAACAATTTACATTCAGCAATAGACTATATATTTAATTTTGGAGTGGGATTTGAACACACAACCATCTGACTCAGAAGTAGGCTTGCTCCTCATAGAGCTGAATTAGTGAGAAGGCATTGAAGTAATGGCATCCATCCTCCAGATCATGACACCATATTACATAGGCAGAGGTGCTGTTACCATAATATATCCCAGGAGAGGTTCTTGCAGAAATTTTGCTTCACAAAGCAATGTTAGAATTTTGGCAGAATTTGGAAAGATTCAAGGGGCCATTAATTGCAACCGTATGGGAAAATGGATTCCTTTGCTGAATAACACCAATCACATCAACAGAAAATTATTCATTTTCACAAAGTACAGTTCTTATATAATCAACAGCACTGCATTATACTCGTGAATGTCCATTTATGTTGGAACTGTTACACTCTACAGTAATTATTTATTACTGTGGTAGCTTCTGATCAAGTTTTTCATTGTCAGATTTAGTTCAGCACTGTTTGCCAGATCCTCAAGCTGAAATGTCTAAGATAAAGCAATTTGCCTTATTAATAAAAAAAAAGGGTTCCATTCCATTAAAGTGCAAATCATTTGTGATCATCAGTTCCACAACTTTGAAATCTTTGCCAGGTAGCCTGGAAGCTGTCATGATCCTTAAGAATTCTTACATTCCTGCTTTATTTCACAAACTGAATGTCTTACAAGGATGGTTACTAGGAAACAAGGGCTACACTCTGCAACTATGGTTAATGACTCCATTATGCAACACTCTGATTGAGGCGAAGTGTAGGTAGAAAACAGTCCATTCTTCCACCAAGCTCATGGTAGGACACACAATAAGATTCCTGAAGATGACATTCCAATGCCTCCGTTAGACATAGCGGGCCTTGCAGTACACTCAAAACAGAGTGTGTTTCATAATTCTAGCATGCTGTACTCTGTACAACTTGACAAGGCAACAAGAGAATATGATGAACTTAAAATAACTGCAAGACCAGTCTTCTGAGGAGGTTGTTTCACCCCACTTGGTGAGGCCAGTTTTCTTGAACCTGCCTGGTCTTTTCTCAAAATAAAATCAATTCCTTTTTAGTGACTTGTTTGACAACTCCTCCATTTACAAATTCACTCTTTAATCCAACTCTCCATAATGAGACTGGTTTGTAACATCCCTATAACAAAAGTGGAGGTTAAAAAAAAAACCTGAAATATCACACAAGGACAATCCTGGATTGTTTGCGGCATGTTGTCAGTAGATCTCAGGTTCGTAGAATTTGACAGAAAATTCATCTGTGAAACCACAAGGTCATGACGTGGAGGTGCCAGGGTCGGATTGGAGTGGACAACGTCAAACGTCATACTGCACCAGGTTATAATCCAACAGATTTGTTCAAAATCACAAGCTTTTACCTGACGAAGGAGCAGCGCTCTGAAAGCTTGTGATTTTAAATAAATCTGTTGGACTATAACCTTGTGTTGTGTGACTTTTGACCTTGTCCACACCAGTCCAACACCAGCACCTCTACATCATGGCTACCATCAACACCACAAGCCATTGGCATCAGTTAAAAGCTTCCATAGGAATGAACTGCACAGCACAATGACATTGTTGCTCAATTAAAACAGGCCCTGGTACAGGCCCCTGCACTGCAGGTATCTGATCTAGAATTTCCCTTCACCTTGGAAGTTGCAGCAATGGATGCCACACTGGTAGCCATACTTCTTCAAAAATGACACAATAAATTTGGACCAGAATCCTGTGCATCCCAGATTCTTTCATTAGTAGAGTCGGGTTTCTCTACGCTTGAGAAGCATTTGCTAGTCGTGTTCCTGGTGTGGTATAACATTTTGCTGATATTATCAGCCTGAACCTCCTAACCATTCTGATGGAACACACCTCCTCGTCAACTTTTGCTGCACGGCGGGCTTAAAGATGGTACGGTCAGGCAAAGCCGCATAGTGCCCTAGACCCTAATGCTTCAAATCAAGGAGGTAAACCAATAAAGATATTGAGAGACACTGGAGAAAGTCAGTCACTGCTGCTGGCTGATGATATGACTTACCTTCCAGAGAAGCTAATGAAGAAGAAAATATTAATTGGAATTTGAATTGTCTTTCAAATAATAACTTTCATGCATTGTTCCTGATTCAATTTATGAGTAGGCTGTTTGATAAAAGCCTTCTAATTCTGAATCAGTTTGTTCAAGTAAAGAAGAAGATGGGTTCAACATGTCACCCTCATTCTCTTGACCTTCATCCTTTTTAGATAATCCAATAACTGAACTTCTCAGTCACCTTTTGTTTCAATAATGCATTCCTTTCTCCTTCTGCTTAAGACCATAAGAAATAGAAGCAGAATTAAGCCATTCAGTCCATCGAGTCTGCTCCACCATTCAATCATGGCTGATATGTTTCTTAACCCTAACTTCCTTTTCCCCATAACCCTTGATCCCTTTACTAATTAAGAACTTATCCATCTCTGACTTAAATGCACTCACTGAGTTCGCCTCCACAGCCCTCTGCAGCAATGAGTTCCACCCTCTGGTTGAAGAAATTCCTCTTCATCTTAGTCCTAAAGGGTTATCCCTTCACTCTGAGAGCGTGCCCTTGTGTCCTGGTCTCTACTACAAGTAGAAATATCTTCTCCGTGTCCACTTTATTCAGGCCTCTCAGTATTCTGTAAGTTTCAATCAGATAACTCTTTCTAAACTCTATCAAGTACAGACACAGAGTCCACAACCGCTCCTCATATGATAAGCCCTTTATCCCCAGGATCATTCTTGTAAACCTCCTCTGGACCCCCTCCAAGGTGAGCACATCCTTCCTTAGATATGGGGCCCAAAACTGCTCAAAATATTCCAAATGCGGTCTGACCAGAGTCTTATAAAGCCTCAGCAGTGCATCGTTGCTCTTGTATTCAGGGCATCTTGAAATGAATGCTAAGATTGCATTTGTGTTCCTAAGGGCCAACTGAACCTGCTTGTTAACCTTAAGAGAATCTTGAAGTAGGACTCCCAAGTCACATTATGCTTCAGATTTCTGAAGCCTTTCCCCATTTCAAAAATCATCTATGCCTCTATTCTTCCCACTAAAGTGCATAACCTCACACTTTCCAACATTGTATTCTATTTGCCATTTCATTGCCCACTCTCCTAGCCTGTCCGAGTCTTTCTGCAGCCTCCCCGCTTCCTCATAATATCTGTCCCTCCACCTATCTTTGTGTCATCTGCAAACTGAGCAACAATGCTCTCAGTTCCTTTTTCCAGATTGTTAATGTATAATGTGCATAGTTGCGGTCGCAACACTGACCCCGATAGATCTCCATTAGTTATTGGCTGCCATCCTGAAAAAGATCCCTTTATCACTATTCTCTGCCTCCTGCCAGTCACCCAATCCTCTATCCATGCCAATACCTTCCCCCTAACACCATGGGCTCTTATCTTATTTAGCAGCCTCCTGTGTGGCAGCTTGTCAAAGGCTTTCTGGAAATCCACATAGATCATGTCCACTGGCTCTCCTTTTTCTAATTTGCTCTTTACCTCCTCAAAGAATGCTAACAGATTTGTCAGGCATGGCCTCTCTTTGATGAAACCATGCTGACAAAGCCCTGTTTTACCATGCACTTCTGAGTACTCCACAATCTCAAACTTAATGGACTCTAAAACCTTACCAAAAACTGAGGTCAGGCTAACTGGCCTACAGTTTCCTGCCTTCCGCTTCCCTCTCTTCTTAAACAGGGTGTTACATTAACCATTTTCCAGTCCTCTGGCACCCTCTCTGACTCTAGTGATGTCTGACAGATCACCACCAATGCCTCTACAATCTCCTCAGCTTCTCGTTCAGAGCTCCAGGGCATAGTCTATCAAGTCAGGGTGATTTATCCACCTTCAGACCTATCAGGTTTCACACCACCATCTCCTTAGCAATGGTCACTACACTCATCTCTGTTCCCGACTCTTTTGAATTTCTGGTACGCAGCTGGTGTCTTCCAGTATGAAGTCTGATGCAAAGAACATAATCAGTTTCTCCTCCATTTCTTTGTTCCCCATTAATACTTCTCCAGCCTCATTTTCCAATGGTCTAACATCCATTCTTGCCTCTCTCTTTCCTTTTAGGTATCTAAAAAACTCTTGCAATCCGCTTTAATATTACTGACAAGCTTGCTCACATATTTTATCTTCACCCCCTTATTACTTTTTTAGTTATCCTGTACTGGTTTTTAAAGTCTTCCCACTAACTTCAGCACATTTTACAGTGTCCTTGACATCCCTCATTAACCATGGTTGCCTCATCTACTCCTTAGTATATTTCTTCTTCCTTGGGATGAATTTCTGCTCTGCCTCCCAAATTACCCCCAGAAACTCCTGTCATTGTGGCTCCATCATTTTCCCTGCTAGGTTCCCCTTCCAATCAACTCTGGCCAGCTCCTCCATGTCTTTGTAGTTACCACTACTCAGTTGTAAATCCATTACATCTGACACAATCTTCTCCGTGCCAAGCTGCAGGGTCAATTCTATCATGTCATGGTTTCTGACCCCCAGAGGACCCTTCACCTTAAGCTCCCTAATCAAGTCTGTCTCATTACACACCACTTAATTCAAAATCGCCTGTTCCCTAGTGGGGTCTACCACAAGTTGCATCAAAAATTCATCTCGTTGACATTCCACAAATTCCTTTTCTTGAGATCTGCTACCAAATGATTTTCCCAGCCAACTTGCATATTGAAGTCCCCCATGATTGTTGTATTTGGGCCTTTCTTACATGCCTTTTCTATCTCCTGCTTTATTTTCTTCCCCACATCCTGATTACTGCTTGGAGGCCAGTACATAACTCCCATCAGGCTCTTTATTTCTCTTTGATTTTTCAACTCCACCCACACAGATTCTATGCCTCCTGGCAACATATCACATTTTATTTCTAACTGTATCTTAGCACATCCCTCTTTTAAGTTTCTTTTCTTCCATTTCTAAATATTATGCAATTACTTGACATATTTTATCCTCATGAGGTCTAGCTTTTGATTTTGACTTATTTTTTCTGCTAGCTTTTCATTTTCATTCAAAAATTCCAATTAATCCTCTGTTATAAATTGCATTTTCCAGAAAACTCTTTGCAACAATCAAAGCAATCTTCAAAATTTGTACAATAAATTTCAAAACAACGTAGCTGTTTTATGTTGAGACCCATCATCTGTATGTGATTTCAAAACAGAAAGATGCAGATCCATCTTAAGTCCAGTGAATTCAAATCCCAAACAAACCCAATTTGTCACGATCCTATTTGATGTTATTATTGGAAAATTCAGAACCCATACTGAAATTTGGTTTGATGGATCATATTTTATTTTCATTTATTTAACAATGTAGCCTTAAAGTAAAACACAAGCACAAAAAGCTGCAGATTTCATTTTAACAATAAAACAGAAGTTTATTACACAAAAGAAATGGAAGTAAAATTGAATCAGCTAAACTTCTTACACATAACATAATTTAAAATAATTTGAAACGCTCAGTAAAATGTAATCCCATCTATCCCAAGACCATCATGTTATAGTGCTCAAACACCAGGGAGAATTCCCTTCTCTATGACATCTATAGGTTTGACTTAACAGTTTCTTTCAATTCCCGGTCTTGAGAGTGTGATAACCTCTTCCTTGATTATGTGGACAGTTAAGCATGGACTTTTTCATCGTGAAATAATCCTTTCAGCATTCTAAGCTAACACATCTGTTATAGGACTTTCAAACTAAAACCCTTACAATGAAGTGAACATTTCCGAGAATAAAAGCAAAATACTGCCAACACTAGAGATCTGAAATGAAAACTAAAAATGCTGAAGAAACTTAACTTGTCTAGCAGCATTTGTAGCAAGAGAAAGAGTTCATGTTTTTGAGTTCAATATGAATTTTCTTCAGAACCCATTTCCTATTCCTAACTGCTCTGAACTAACCTCTTTCCACTCTTACACCTAATGTCAAATGGGACTTCTGTGAACTGAAACCAAAAGCTTTCCAAATTGAATTTTAACACTGAGCAAAAATAAATCTTCATTCTTCTAAACCTAAAGTAAGCTAATATTTGTCATTGTTAACTGTTTACCCTCCAAAGCAATCAAATTTCCACTATCTCTCCTGGAACTCGGTCTCTCATATCTGGTTTTAAAAAAAATTGTGTGGCTTCAGAAATACTAACAAGTTAATCATTGACTTCCTCATACACTTAGATGAAAACTCGCAGGCCACTAGTTCTAAACTCAAACACCAAAATAAATTATATTAACATATAGAGAAATTACACACCTTAAAACACAACCAGTATGTCAATGAACAAAATTATGATGTTGTTGGTTTCTGTAGCTTCAAAAGCAACCCAAACCTTCAGGTATGAGCTAGGTATCATAGGCATTGAGTGGCTATCCAGGAAATCTCTATCTGTCACTCAATCCAAGTTAGATATTTCATTTGTATATTGAAGGCATAGGCTTTTCTCATATTGCAAAGACAATTTTTCTGTCAGTGTATGCTGACCAAAGTTTGTTGAACTCTAACCAATCACATCAAATATTACTTTCAACCTAGCCAACATGTCATGGTCTAATTGCAACAATATGAAGCTGAACAAGGTATGACCAGCCACTCTTGAGCTCTAATGCTCCAAGCTGTAACACGAATTCAATTTGATGAATAGAAATATAACCAACTAGTGTTTATTAACAGCTGATTTAGTGCAGATTCACTGCAGAAATTTGTGTGGATTCCTGCAAAACATATTTGACTTATTGTCTCAAAGCTTCAGTGCTGCATATGTTAAGGCGAGCTTTGTGTAATCCTAATAATAAGAAACCATCTTGCAGCAACATACAAAAGTCTGTGCTAATCTGTAACATATACCTCATTTTTGTAGCTGTAGCTATTATGTAACAAGGAATGAAACAGTGACCTGCAACGTGACATTGTCGATTGATTTCAGAGGCTTGTTGGCCTCACATAAAGTTGGGCTGCTGGTGTTGGCAGTGCATATCAATCCCGCAAGCAATCAAGCAAGCGATTTGTGTAGCCCAAAGGGCTTTCTACAGTTCCAAACAGAATTTGGCCTGACAGGGTTGGCAGACCAATCAGAAAAATTATTTCATCCTCTGTGTAGTGTGTAGTTGCTGTCTACAAGGTATGTGAGAATGGAATCAATTAGCTGATCACTTGTAATATTGATGCACTCATTGGAAAAGAAGTGTTTTTTTTTCTTTTGTAAACTTGCATCCTTTCTTAAATATTGTACTCTGCTCTCTGATCTGGATGGATATTGTAGGGCTGCACGTCACACATTGTCAAAAGATTACTACCATGCATTATGACATCAGTGATGTCATTCCTCAGATTACAGAGATAAGTCTGATGTAACTGACACAGTCTCATCAGATTCATTCATTTGTGACAATGAATAATAACAGAACAGAAAAGGGCAAGAATAAACTGGGCAGAAGATGACTTATTTTATACTTAATTGCCTTTCCCAGGTCATTCATATGATAAGGAATGTGGTTCCTCTTAAGGAACTCCTGTGAGAAACCACTGGACACATTATTTTCCACATTGTAACCTTTTAAATGAGTGCTCTGTCACTTTGTGTCACAAAATGAATTAAGAATACTTTTTTTTAACTCATGTCCAGACTCTACCATTCCCATTAGAATTAAAACCTATTTACTTACATGTGTTCAGTTATTCTGACCATTCTGACACTTGAAGTCCGTGCACCTTTATTTCAGCTTTCAATCCTTTCATTGAAAGGAAACAATGGAGATCTGAAAAAGAGAAAATGTAGCATGCAGATCCTTGCCATTACATGTTCCTGTTTTGCTCTGCGATCTCCATCACTTTTGTCATTAAATCACTTCTGTCCTTCACTCTAAGATAAATATTCTCCTTTGTTATTTCCCTCCTCCCCATTGCCCTGTCCATGGTTCTATGCTTTTAAAAATATTGGTCTATAATAATTTTCAGATCTGATTAAAATTCCTGAGATATTAACTTCATAAGCTTCAAAATCTCCCCTCCCCTGCCACATCCCAAAACCAGTCCAGCTTGTCCCCACCTCCCTAACCTGTCCTTCCTCCCACCTATCCCCTCCTCCCACCTCAAGCCCCACCCCCATCTCCTACCTACTAGCCTCATCCCGACCCCTTGACCTGTCCATCCTCCCTGGACTGACCTATCCCCTCCCTAACTCCCCACCTACACTCACCTTTACTGGCTCCATCCCCGCCTCTTTGACCTGTCTGTCTCCTCTCCACCTTCTTCTCCTCTATCCATCTTCTATCTGCCTCCCCCTCTCTCCCTATTTATTTCAGAACCCCCTTCCCCTCTCCCATTTCTGAAGAAGGGTCAAGGCCTGAAACGTCAGCCTTCCTGCTCCTCTGATGCTGCTTCGCCTGCTGTGTTCATCCAGCTCTACAACTTGTTTTCTCAGATTCTCCAGCATCTGCAGTTCCTACTATCCCTATATTAACTCTATTTCTTGCTCTACAGAAGCTGCCTGACCTGTGGAGCGTTTTCTAGCATTGTCTGTTTTTAGCTATTTCATCTTGCCTCTGAATCTGGAGGATTTTAATCCTACCTATTTGACTATAATCTCAACAGGATTATCTGTAGGTGCGCAAACTCTTACTCGGAAATGAGTTAGCATGGGCTAATTGTAATCTTAGTCTTTAAAGCCAGTGTTTAATATATTTTTAAATAACTCCGTGTTGAATATCTATGTACTTCTGTCTCAACAGTGGCTCATCACAATTTCTTCTTAATTAATCAATTTAAGAAATGCATTTTCTTTATCTCTGGTGGTATATAATCTTGCACTCTGTTATGACATTTTTTCAGGAAAGGCAACATTCATTTGGGTGCAGACTTTATCTTTTGAACGATACTTCATAAAAGTCCTGTTGGGGAAAATGTACCTTCTGTGGTATCATCTGACAGGAAGGGTCAAAGCAACAGAGACTACAGTTGCTTTGACCAGTTGGTGAATGTGCCTTTCAGTCCAACATATAATATTCCTTGCAGCAACAAGGAAGGATACAGCCAGGTTTGCATCACAGATGAGTTACAGTCATAGAGCCATACAGCATGGAAATAGAACCTTTGGCCCACCTTGTGCTTGTTGATCATGTTTCCTGAACTGAGCTAGTCCCATTTACCTGTGTCTGGCCCATATTGCTCTAAATCTTCCCTATCCATGTACCTTTCCCAATGTCTTGTAAATGTTCTAACTGTACCTGCCCTTACCACTTCCTCTGGCAGCTCGCCCCATATACACACCAGCCTCTGTGTGAAAAAGTTGCCCCTCAGGTCCATTTTAAATCTTTCCCCTCTCACCTCAAACCTATGCTCTCTTGTTTTGGTCTCCCCTAACCTAGGGGAAAAACCTTGGCTATTCACCTTATCTATGCCTGTCATGATTTTATAAACCTCTATAAGGTTACCCCTCAGCTTCCGATGCTCCAAGTGAAAAAGGCCCAGCCTATCCAGCCTGTTCTTATAACTCAAGCCCTCCAGTTCTGGCAACATCCTTGTACATTTTTTTTGCACCCTTTCCCGTTTAATAACTCCTTCCAATAGCTGAATGGCCTGAATTGTATGCAGTACTTCAAATGTGGCCTTACTAATGTCTTGTACAGCTGTAACATGACATCCCAACTCCTGTACTCAATGCTCTTACTGATGAAAGCAAGCATGCCAAATGCCTTCTTCACCATGCTGTCTATCCATGACACTACTTTAATGAAAGTGTGGACCTGCACCTCTAAGTCTCTCTGGTCAGCAATACTCCCCAGGGCCCTACCATTAACTGTGTAAGGCCTGCCCTGGTATGCCTCATCAAAATGCAACACCTCACATGTATGTAAAGGGCAAAAGAGTATCTAGGGAGAGAATAGGGCTCATTAAAGATCAATGAGGCTATCAATGTGTGGAACCTGAGGAGATGAGTGAGAAACTAAAGAAATATTTCACATCAGTATTCACTGCAGAGAAAGACATGGTAGCTAGATAACTCGGGAAAATAAATAGTGATGCCTTGAAAACTGTCCACATTACAGAACAGGCAGTACTGGAGATCGTAAAATGCATAAACGTAGACAAATCCTGGGACCTGATCAAGCGTATCCCAGAACATTGTGGGAAACAAAGGAAGAAATTAAACTCCTCTGCCACTCCGCAGCCCACAGGCCCAGTTGATCAAGTTTCTGTTATACTGTTAGATAACCTTCTTCACTGTCCACTGTACTCCAATTTTAGTGTCATCTGCAAACCTACTAACCATCCAAATCATTTCAATAAATGATGAACAACAATGGACCCAGCACCAACCATTGCGACACATCGCTGGTCATGGGCCTCCAGACTGAACACCAACCCTCTATCATCACCCTCTGTCTCCTACTGTCAAGCCAATTTTGTATTCAATTGGCTAGATCTCCCTGGATCCCATGTGATCTAACCAGTCTACCATGCAGAATCTTTTCAAAGGCCTTGCTAATTTCAATGTAGACGATGTCCACCACTCTGCCTTCATCTATCCCCTTGGTCACCTCTTCAAAAAACTCAATCAAGTTTATGTGACATGATTTCCCACGCACAAAGCCATGCTAGTAATCCCTAATCAGTCCTTGCCTTTCCAAATACATGTTGATCCTGTCTTTCAAATTCCCGTCCAACAATTCACTCAACACTGATGTTAGGCTCACTGATCTATTGTTCCCTGGCTGTTCCTTGAAGCCTTTCCTAAATAACAGCACAACATTCGCCACCCTCCAGTCTTCTGGCACCTCACTCGTGACTGTTGTTGATACTATTATCTCTGTAATTTCTTCCTTTGTTTCCCACAATGTTCTGGGATACACTTGATCAGGTCCCAGGATTTATCTACCTTTATGCATTTTACGATCTCCAGTACTGCCTATTCTATAATGTGGACAGTTTTCAAGGCATCACTATTTATTTTCCCGAGTTATCTAGCTACCATGTCTTTCTCTGCAGTGAATAATGATGTGAAATATTTCTTTAGTTTCTCACCCATCTCCTCAGGTTCCACACATTGATAGCCTCATTGATCTTTAATGAGCCCTATTCTCTCCCTAGATACTCTTTTGCTCTTTACATACTTGAAGAATTTCTTTGGATTCTCCTTAAAGTTATCTCATGTCCTCTTTTTGCCCTCTTGATTTCCTTCTTCAGTGTACTTCTACATCGCTTATACTGCTGAAGGGATTTACTTGATCCTAGCTGTTGAGACTTGACATATTCCTCCTATTTTTCTTGACCAGAGTCTCAATATCTCTAGTCATCCAGTGTTCCCTACTCCTACCAGCCTTGCCCTTCATACTAACAGGAAAATATTGTACCTCATTACCTTGCTTTTGAAAACTTCATACTTGCTAAATGTCCCTTTACCTGCAAACAGCCTCCCCCAATCAACTTTTGATAGTTCTCACCTAATACCATTAAAATTAGCCAAACTTCAATTTAGAATTTAACTTGTGACCAGGCCTATCCTTTACCATAATTATTTTAAAACTAACAGAATTATGGCACTGGTCCCAACATTCTCCCCCACTAACATCTCAGTCACTCGCCCTGCCTTATTTCTCAGGAGGAGGTTGAGTTTTGTCTCTTTTCTAATAGAGCCATCTACATATTGATTGAAAAGGTTTTCTTTAACACACTTAACAAGTTCCACCCCATCCCAGTCCTTAACACTGTTGCAGTCCCAGTCTATGTTTGGAAAGTTAAAATCCCCTACTATTTGAACCTTATTATTCTTACAGCTATCTGTGATCTCCCTACATGTTTGTTCCTCAATTTCCTGCTGACTTGTTAGGGGCCTATAGTACAATCCCATCAAAGTGATCACCTCCTTCTTATTTGTCAGTTCTAAACATGTAACTTCACTGGATTAGTTCCTCAGGAATATTCTCTCTCAGAACTGCCCTGATATTTTCCTGAATCAAACACACTACTCCTTCTCTCTTAAAAATAGAGATAACACAGTGCAGAGCGGGAGGAACACAGCAGGCCAGGCAGCATCAGAGGAACAGGATAGTTGATGTTTCGGGTTGGGACCCTTCTTCAGACCCTTCTTCTCTCTTGCTTCCCCTTCTATCCTTCCTATGGCACCTATAACCCAGAACATTGCCAGCCATGTCCCTCCCTCAGCCATGTTTCTATAACAGCTATGATATCCTAGTCCTATGTCCCCATCCAGGCTCTGAGTTCATCTGCCTTGCCTGTCAGGCCTCTTGCATTGAAATAAATTCAGTTTGATTCATCAGTCTTTCTTCGTTCTCTGCCATGCTTTTGCCTGCCTTGTCTATTTAATTTGTTCTGTTTAACTTCTGTACCAGCCTCAACCTCACGACTGCGTAGGTTCCTAAGCCCTTACCAGACCAGTTTAAACCCTCCCAAGTAGGATATTTAGACAACAGAGCCCCTATTTGCATGCATCAGCATTTGCTCAGATGATGTCTTCTGGATCACATTGTTTTATCAAGCGAAAATTAGAACTTTAGCCATTTCTTAAATATCTTTGGTCCTGTGCTGTATAGAGCAGTTATGATCATGAAGCAAGTTTTCAAAATTGTCATGATGAAAGCAGAGATGTGCAATGGCATCCTTCAAACCATCAATCATCAAGTACACACCTAGGACCTCCTTATCTTTCAAAAGTGGCCTGTACACACACTGGGGGAAGGTTACATCGAGTAGACTGCAGCCCTCCTCCAGACTGCCCAATTCTCCTGATCTGGACTCTCAGATGCTGGAAGTCCACCTCCATTAGGATGCCTGTTGGCGTTAGAATAAGGCATTGTCTCTTTCTAGATGCACAGTTCCACTGGTTATAGCACTTATTTAAATATTTTACCAAGTTATCAATATGGACTTTTGTATATTTCTTCAATATTAACTTCAGAATAAAGTAATACAAAGAGCAGATTTCTTTTAATGTGCAAAATATATTAGTTGTTGAAAGAACAAGGATTATTTGACAAAGATGCAAAACTGACTAACATTCAACTTGAAAGATGAAAATATGAATGTAACCACTTACCTGACCCTAACACTTCTAAATAGTCCCACATATGTATACACACACAAACATCTGGACAATATCCAGGCTTGAGCTGAAGAGTGGTGAGTAACATTTGTGCCACACAAAGCCAGGCATTAACCATTTCCCAAAAAGAGATGATCTAACTAGTGCCCCTATGACTTGATGGCATTGCCATCAGTGAATCCACCACTGTCAAAATCTCTGGGCTGTATAAACTCTGGATCAGTTCACAGACTCTCATCACTGCTTTTTTAACATTCCATGTTGGAGGAAGTCGGCAGGTTTGGCAGCACCTGTGGAGAGAGAAACAGAGTTAACATTTCAAGTCCGATATGACACCTCATCAGAACCCTGTTTTTCTATTTTTATTTCAGATTTCCAGCATCAGCAATGATTTGCCTTTATTATCACTATAACTAATATGGTTAATTCTGTTATTTCACATAAACTTCAACATCTAGCCTTTGTTGTGACTGGCAAAATTACTGAAAATAGCCTGAAACCTTAGACTACCAGTAATTCTATGTAAATTGTCACTGTGCATGCAGATTCTCCCAATCAGACACCGCTGCACATTTCTTCCGGAATCTTCTGATCCTTGATGCTGTATGGCTCTGAGAGTGTTTGAAAGGGTCAAGCCTTGATTGATTGTAATAAGCATTACCCACTGTGATAAAGTCATGAGGACTTGGGCAGAATAAATTCGGTGCAGATGAGAGACAAATCTGAGCGTAGTGTATTCCTGACATTCTGGGTCCTTCATAGAATCCCTACGGTGTGGAAACAGGGCATTCAGCCCAACAAGTCCACACCGCCCCTCTGAAGATCATCCCACTCAGACCCATTCCCCTACTCCTAACCCACCTAACCTAAACATCCCTGGACACTATGCGCAATTTAGCATGGCCAATCCACCTAGCGTGCACATCTTTGGACTGTGAGAGGAAACCGGAGCACCCGGAGGAAATCCACACAGACACGGGGAGAACGTGCGAACTCCACACAGACAGTCACCAAAGTGTGGAATCGAACCCGCATCTCTGGCACTGTGAGGCAGCAGTGCTAACCACTGAGCCACCATGCCTTTGTGCAGTTATAGTGTCCCTACTTTTGGGTTAAGAGGCCTGGGTTCAAGTCCCACCTGCTCCAGCAGTGTGTGACAACATCTTTGAACATATTGCTTCTGACAATCCCTGTAGCTTTTTTTCATACATTCATTCACAGGAATAAAGCATTGCTGGTTAGGCCAGCATTTATTGCCCATCCTTAATTACCGGACAATTAAGAGTCAACCACATTGCTGTGGGCTTGGAGTCACATGTAGGCCAGACCAGGCAAGGATGGCAGTTTCTTTCCCTAAAGGTCATTAGTGAACCAGATGGGTTTTTCCCATAATCGAAAATGGATTCATGGTCATTGTTAGACTCTTTAATCCAGATTTTTATTGAATTCAGAATCCACTATCTGCCATGGCAAGATTTGAACAAAGGTGCCTGGAACATTAGTTGAGTTTCTGGATTAATAATCAAGTAGTAATGCCACTAGGCCTTTGCCTCCTATGCATTATAATGCATATAATTTTAGTGTAGCCTGTAAATGGTTGCAGTAATGCAAAGAAACATTATATTGTTTATTTAACAAGGATCTTCTACAAAGGTGGCTATCGTCATTTACACTACAACAAAGGTGCTCATATGGTGATGTAGTGGCAATAGTTACAACTTAGTGAATGATAGAGAAGTGCGATTTCTAAATAGTACCAACAAAGAGATGTTACACTTCAGGCCTTTGAGCACAACTGGGGAGATGACATACTGCTGACTCAGGAGACTTCAAGAGAGACAGTTATTGCTGATTACAAATGACAATGAACCCCACAAACCTCATGGCACCTCTCAATACAAACAAATACTCAGGGAGTGACACAGAAATCATTACATGCCTGAAAAAACACACGTAGAAACAGAAGAGATCTGCAGCTCCAAGCCAGAGGGACAGACTGCATTAGAGGGCAGAGCTAACAAAATAAAACAGTAATACTTGGAAGTTAACATACTGGTCATACTGGAGCACTGCCCTGAGGTATGTAAGACTTTACTAAAGGCTTTACTGAAAGTCCATGTAAACAATGTCTACTACTCTGCCCCCATCAATTTTTTTGGTTACTTTCTTAAAAGATTCAATCAAGTTTGTGAAACATGATATCCCTCTCACAAAGCCATGCTGATTATTGGAAGAATAGCAGATATTGTTATTGCTAACCAAGGGGTAATTGAAACAATAGACAGATTTGACAAGGCATTGAAAACCTTTAACAATTATTTTAATCTCACAATGAATAAAATTCTTGAAAGGAGTAGACTGAATAAAGAGTGCAATGTCTGGGTAAATCCAAAGATAATTTAATTAATGATCCCTAAAAGTGGCGGAGAGATGTGACTATGTTGCTTTAAAATTGGAATTCATAAAAGACTGAATTGTTTTAGGCATTACTGATGAGCCTTTGTCAGATTAATTCCGGTACAAAGAAGACCTGAGTCAGAAAAAATCCATTCAAGTGATAAGTGACATAGGGGGCTGGAAACAGAACAATCGATCCTAAGAGGAGAAGGCAAAAAGGGAAGATTGGCAGGCGTGATCTATGGAATCAATTTATTTCTTAAGGTATGCCAAAGCTTCTACATTGAAAGGCATAATGGATAAATCAATGCAGTGGGTAGGATCATCACCAGATGCTAAAATGCTCCTGCCAACACTGTGGACAAAAGATACCTCAAAAGCATGAACAATGCCTAGCTTTAAAAGCTGTATGCTTTCATTGTAAGAAAGTGGATCACTGTTAAAAAAAATGTGTTGAAGCAGGGCACAGCTACAAGAAAAGAACTGCCCCATCAAAGAGGTAGAGCAGTGTCAAATATAAGATAAATTCAATGTTTTATGAGGGATGGGTGCAGGAGTCAATGATGCAGGCCAAACATGTCGGCATGCAGACATTTAAATCATTGGAATATCTCACAAATTTCAAGTTAGAGATCGTAACAGGCGTCACAATATTATTGGTCAGTGAGCCTTGGTTTACAAAAGACTGCTTACAGCTAACAGAAAGTCAACTGCATGGCCCAGGAGCATTGCACTGAATGTTAAAGATATTTTAGAAATAACTGCACACCATAGGAGCACTAAAATCTAAAAAAAACTTATATATTAAAACAGAATTCATTAAAACAGAAAACCTATATGTACTTCACAATTAAGAGCCAAGAAGCACAGTCAACAAATTACTCCAAATTCAAGTCTGTCACTAGAAGTTGAGGTGATTCAAAATAGACAAGTTAAAGCAAAATATCTGGCTTTATTGCCTTGCAAAGAAGAATCCCCAGTAATGTTAAAGGATAAGACATCGAGCTTGAAAGAATCTCCAACTGTGGAAATGAACAAATTGGAATAATTTAAACAGTAGTGGGAAGGTGAAAGCCCAAAATAAGCAAGCACCTTCTTCAGCACAGATCCACAGGCTAAATAAGAATTCCACAGAGACAAATTGAAAATGTAATGCCTACAACTCCATGGAAGACACCGCTAACAACAGATAAGTAATGTGCAATGATCCAAGATCTGGCAAAGAAAGAGAAAATCACCTGCCAGAGCAGGAACAACGCTGAGAAGCATGAAGAACAGATGTAAATCAACAAAGTCCTCTGAAAGAAGTACAAAAGATTATAGGCCTCAAACCATCAGGAAGACAGTTCAAGTCAACTACCTTATAGTAACAAACTACCAATCTTCCAAGTCTAAAGAGATCACATTCAAGAGAATAGTGAAACCTCCAGAAAGTCTTAATTTATAAAGTCAAAGAGCTGGGTGAGATGGAGTAGTGATGTATGTACCTGTATGAACAAATACATAATAGCCCTGGAGCAAGGAAATAAAGTTATGGGACAGATGATGAAATTTAGATCTGAAAGTGTAAGTAATAGTTAATAATTGATTGAGTGTAGTAAGCACCACCCACTGTGACATTGTAATAAATAACTGGACAGAGTTAAGTAGGAGCTTGTCAGACCAGAGGCTAATCACAGGCCTCAGGACTCCTAATAGTATCAGATAAAACGTATAGGTCCACGACATACCACAATGGAAAGAAAAATGCACATCTCTTCCCTTTGTTTTCTCTGCACGTAGAGACAGTTGACAAGAATTAAAATCATGCATTCTCTTCTCCTCCATCCACTAATTTTGGACTAGAGCATAAGCTGAAAAATATCCACCACAAGATTGCATGCTCCAGTCAAACCATCAAAAACAGGGTACGCACATCCCTAGAGAAGCCATTAGCCTGTTTTTTAATACTGTTAGGAATTTGATGCAGAATGTTGTACATTTCCAAGGGGCATAGTTACATACATATAATTTTACAGCACAAAAACAAACCATTCAGCCCAACAAGCCTATTCTGGTGATTATGTTGTATGTGAGTCTTCATCTCATCTTAATTCCATTTTTCTTTGTTCTTCAAACTAGCTTCCCCTTAAATACATTGATGCTAATGATCGTAGCCACTCCATTCAATTGCAAGCTTTACATTCTAGCAATGCTGAGTAAATAAGTTTCTCCTTCATCCCTTATTGCATCTCCAGTGAGTAGCTTATACTTATGGCCTGTAATTTTGAACTTCCCACAATTGGAAGCATTATGTCTACTTCTACCTTACGAACATTCTTTATAATTTCAAGGATTTTTATTGTCTCATCACACAGTCTTCTGTCTGGAATTATCAGCCCATCCTATACTGGCTTTTCTTGCAGTTGTATCCTCTCATATTTGACATCAACCTACCACATCTATTTTTGCTTTCTTATTTGCTCCAATCTCTACCCGTTCTTAAAGGACAGTGCACAATATTGCCAGTGTGGTCTAAATGAGGTTCTAAAAGGTTGTACACAAATTCTCTGAATTTAAATATTTGATGCATGGATTTGAATGACTATAATCAAATTAAGGTTTTGTGGGTGCTAACATTGGAGTGCACACATGCAGAGAGATTTGTGTGGCCCAAAGTGACTTTTTAAACTCAAAGGGGCATTCTGAACGAGATGAATGCCAGCCTAACCCAGGTGATTCAGTCTTTATGTTTGATCATAATCATCATTTTAAATGTAAGGCAGAATTGGTAAATAGACTTGGGTAACTCAACAAGGGAGGCTTAAATTGAAAAGGTACAGAAGAAACTTTGTTTCTTCAACA
Source organism: Rhincodon typus (assembly GCF_021869965.1). Lineage (NCBI taxonomy): Eukaryota > Metazoa > Chordata > Chondrichthyes > Orectolobiformes > Rhincodontidae > Rhincodon > Rhincodon typus. The sequence goes on along the minus strand of NC_063346.1, from coordinate 30,805,386 downwards.
AACTGACCAACTCAATATCCTTTTGTTAGACGAAATAATTATATTCACTCTTTTTTTGTTCAGTTGCTTTTGTCATGTACTATACTAATTTCTATTGACTAATAATTCTCTAACCTATTGACCCCTCTGAGCAGTACAGTCTTTCTGTCAAAACCTGTGCATTTAAAAATACATTTTCCTTGATGTCTGCCTTTCTGGAATAATTATATCGTACCTCAAATGTTAGCACATTTACTGCTTGTGCAAGAAGTGACAATAAAATCAATAAAACTCAAATCCCAAATGTGTATCAACTGTTTCACAACATAAGGGATTAGTGCCACAACAGTGGGCTCTACCTCATTTCTCTATTCAAGTGCTACTTTGTATAAGTATTTTTACTTTATTGACAGCTGACTTTCTTTTAACCCATTTTTGCTGAGTTAATCCATGTGGAAACTTCTTTGAACACTCTCCCTTGTATTTCTAGCGTTTCCGTTCTAAAGCTGAGGTGGGTATCATGCGCATCGATCAATAGATATGATGAAGGCTTCAGTGTTCTACCTTTGACCAGCAGCTACAGTTTTTCGATGATTCTGCAGGAGTCAAAAACTCAACAAAGCGAATCGCGGGTGCTGTAAAGGGAGCATGCTGCTCATGTCTGTGACCACTGTATGCAAAGCTTGGCATTAGTCACCGCCAGGCCGCCTCTGACAGCACTGAAGTGAAGGAGATTAATGTGAGGCAGGGGCACTTTATTATTGTCACTCTGTTCTTTCACACTCTGCCTCTGACTTTCAATTTTGCTCCAGAATTAATTGTCTGCTCCGTACAGTATGACTGATGTGGAAGGATACAAGTACTATAGGCACCTGGCTCTGGCCTTGGTGCACTGACTGGTGAAGAAGGATATATTGTGTGGTCAGTCTCAGGGGCCAACAAGCGTTTTTCACAAGCATTAATTTTTCTTTTACAAAAGGATAGTTTGATTTCTGCAATTCATATTTGTTCTCAATAATTGGTTGTTATAGAACAACATATGATGTTAGTGTCATTAATTGCATCAAAAGCTATTTCTGCTCTGTCCACATTTTGGATACTAATCAGCATCCTATTGTTTCATTCTGTGATATACACTGAGGAAGAATTGCTGACACAATGGAATAACTATAAGTCCTGAAAGCAGATCAAACTGTCATTTTAAAATAAAGAAAACTGAACTGCAGAATTATTCAAAATATGTCATCCATAACCACTGCATTATAATAAACTTTCTGTTCTACTTTTTTCTGAAACATCTGATTTGCGTAGCATGGTTGAAAATGTGTAAGTGAATCTGACACCAGCTCCCGCAGTTGCTTTTCCATATTAAAATCAAGTTTGTATTTGTAATATCTGCACCCATGACATCTAGCTGCAAGGACAAGTCTGTTTGAGAAAGCAAAGAAACCAGTACAACATCCTTCAGAGCTGACATCAAGTATTCAAATTTCACTGAAGCAAAGTGCAAACAATTAAATTAATCAATCTTGGAGGCAAAGTACCCAAACAGATGTTCAATAAAGCCAGCCTGTTTACAGGGAAAGGAGTCCACTTCTAACTGTCCTTCAGTTGTGACATCCCTCACCCCCATCCTTCTTTAAGCCTCATGGGCTACTGTCATCCAGTTCTGCTGTGTTGTTCCTTTATTATAAATAACAACAGGCCACCTGGACTACCTGTGTTACCTGGAAGCAGAGGCTTAATGATCCTTCAGGCTACATCCTCAGCTCTCTCCTGATCCCAGATAATGGGACTGATGGGAATGGCAGAGGAGTGACGGATGGCAGTGACGGATGACTCCAGACTAACATGTGCTGACAAGCAGTGAATATGGGGCAGTGTTGCAGAAAGGTCAAGATGAAAGTGTTTGTTTGACTTTCAAAGTTTTCCAGTGTAAACTACAATAGCTTTAATCATTATCATAAGCAATGTGCAAATAAATTAACGCCCGTTTTGCAGGGAAGAAAGAATAAAAGAAACTGCATCTACAGTGAATGATCTGCACACTCGGTCTGCCACCTTGAGTAAAATGGGAAGGAATGAATAATAGACTTTCTTCATGCAGGTGACTCTCCTTCAGGAAAACCTGGAAGTCCTGTGTGGTATGGGCAGCATTCACACCTGAGACAGTTGTACATCTTCATGCTCTAACATTTGCCCACTTGCAAGATGGCCTCACCTATGTTCTGTGTGCTATTTAATCTGAAACAAATGATTGTGCAAAAATACATTATCACCTTTGTGAGGGATCAGGAGTGTAGAGAAAGAAGAAAGGGTCTGTAGGCAAATTCATCTTCTGCTCCTACAATCAATCTTTCACCCAACGAAATACACAATAACTAGGCAGAAAAAGGGCAAGATTTATGGCCGTGTAGAATCAACATTGACCAGTGTACATCTAAACCCACTCAGCCTTTCTCCCTACCAGGATAGGTCTTTTCTTGCAGCTGCAATAGCCAACTCTTTCTCTTTAGACTTTAATTCCAATTATAGCTTTATTTAACAAATGAAAAATCACACAATTTAAACAGTAAACATAATGTAGTATGGAAATATTTTAAAAATATATCACCCTCATTAAAAGTGGCTGGTTTGTCTTTTTCCAAAGCAGCACAGTTGACATGAACTTTATTAAAATATTTTGTTACGTAATAGAAATGAAAATTAGCTTCATGTTTTTTAAGTGACTGCTCACCGCCAAAAAAGAAGTTGGTCAAAACATTTTTGAATGAACTGTGTCCCTGTCATTCATAACTTTACAATTGTTCCTGAAGGGTATAAAATCACACTGAATGCTATTGGTAAATACTGTCACATGAAATTGTAAGCAACATATTAGTCTGTTCAAAATGAATGGGTTACTATTAAAATGAATGGCGTGTCAATTCATTCCATACTTCTGTTACTAATATGGTGACTTGACAAAAAGTCTCACAAGTTTTCAGGAAAGTTCTCGGCAGTTTTTTACTTTCCTCCAAAATTGATTTCACACAGCTGGACTGTCCTCATGGCCGAAACTATCAGTTATTTCACAGAATAATAACCATAATCCATCATTCTAAAATGTAATCAAACAGGAGTAATCCTATAAATTGGTAAAGGAACCGGTAAGTAAAAAGGCTGCTACATGTCAATCTGGCCTGTAAATCTGTTAGAGAAATGTCAACAAAATGAGATGATTCGTATAACGGGTGCCTGATTCACAGCACTAGTTTTGCACTTGGACAGAAAGTTGACAATCTACCCTTGTATTGCAAAAGCCTGCAGATTGGAAATTTAAGTTAACTCTTGCCAGTTTTTCCAGTTTAATATTATTTAATGTAGGTTATTAATGATTTTCCTGATAATAAAATATAGGCTAAGGTCAATTGAAACGTAGAAGGCATAAAGTTGAGATTCTGTCTTTATTATCAAAAAGGATGTAAAAGATACCAAGACACTGTTTTGAAAAGCACCCAACTGTTTGACTTATCCTATTGCCTTGATCAATGGGTTACCACTCAACAACACCTACATCAGGTTACTCGTTATTATCTCATTGCTACTTGTGGGACCTTGCAGTGTGAAAATTCACTGTTGATTTTCTCTATTTTACAACATCAATTGCATTTAAAACACAAAGCACTCTGGACACCCTGAAATGATGAAAGCCACTATATAAATGCAAGCTTTTTTTCTCTTTCTAAGCAGCTAATGACTTTAGTATTTTCAATTCTTCTAATAACAAACAAGAATATTCATGTAAACACACCAAATGATTGATTAGAAACTTTGCACAGAGTAACTGAGTTAATTGTGCTTATTAAGATATATTTAACAACTTTCTCTTCTTTGTTAATTGATGTAATGAAATATACTTTGAATCTGTTATATTTGAAACTATGATGAGAAAAACAGAATGTAGTTCTTTTAAACACTTTCACACATTAAACAAAATATTTGCCTTCTTTTTAAATATATTTTTATGAGGAGTTTGAGGTTTTCATTTTGGAGGCCAATTGGAATTTTCCAGTCAGTCTTTACTTTAAAACAAACAATTGTGCAAAAATGTGTTATCACCTCGGGGAGGGATCAGATGTGTTAAAAAAAAGTTCCCCAGAATTATCAAGGATTAGTGCAGTTTACTGAAGGTAGCCTATCAGCAGCAGACTGGGGAAGGTATAAAAGCTGCAGGCAAGCTTACCGTGTTTCTCTGTGGATGGGTTCCTCACTGCAATAGTGGCTTTGGTAGTATTCATTTTGTATTCAGCACCTTCTGTGTAATGAGGCACATGCTCACCTTCACTGACCTTCTGCTTCTGCTCCATCTGAGATGGAGGTCAGCCTGTTGACTTTACAGCTTCTCAAACCCATCCAGCAAGCCCTTTTCTGACCACTAACTGGCAAACATGAGGATAATTGCAGAAATTGCTGGAAAAAACCAGCAGGTCTGGCAGCATCTGTGGAGAGAAAGCAGAGTTAATATTTTGGGTCCAATGACCCTTATTCAGAACTTTTTCCTGATTTCCAGCATGTGCAGCTGTTTTAGGTTTTATTTTATTGAGGATAATTGCAGCTGTGTAACTGTTCTTTACCCAGTGTGGGCTTTAATTCCCATTTGAGCATGTTAGCAGTATCCTGAAACTTGCGATGAACTTCATGCCTCAGCTTGTACTTCAGTTTCTCATGATTAGGATGAGAACAAAGCTCTTACTTTACTATGTAAATAGATAAGCTGAATGTAACTTAAAATTCCATTGCTTGGTTCAATTTGCAAAATTGTGTATGGATGCAGAGCTTTTGCAATCACATAAAAGTTCTCAATCAGGTCTTTTGTAATTTCCTAATGCGGAGCATGTAAAAGAAGAATTGAGGCAAGAAATCTACTTAACTGTCAGAGGGGGCTATCATGACTGTCAGGAATTTTACTGCCTGCTTCTAGCAACCATAAAGTACAACTTATCACCTCAACAGATCAAGCTAAATTTTCTGCTTATCATCTTCTGAATGAGCTGAAAAACTGAGCTGTTTTACTGCCAGCATGCCAACATATTCCCAAGTAGAGCTAGTGAATGTTTTCAAATCCTGCCCCACTTACTTAGCCATCTGCCTCATTGCTTGGTGAGTTACTAGCTTGGCTAATGCAGTCAGGGAACGGACAAAGTGAAACTAACAGTGTGCCAGCAGGGATTAAAGGAAAATGAGAGGGTTACCATAAACTCCTCCAAAACGCTTTCTTTGTCCCTGATCCAGGCCCTATTAGAAATTCTGTTCTCATTGTTTTCTGTCTTTGTTTCCTGGTAATGCTCTCTTTTTTGCTGTTGAAGTAGATCAGAGCCAGAGATATATTACACTCATGGTTAATGGGTCAGTTTGTTCTTATAGATGCTATAGACACTATGAGATATTTGTTTACCAGCTAGGACTTGAAGGGTTTTAGAAGCTTGCAGTATCATGTGGTGTGCAACCTCAAAAACAGTGGAGATTTTTAATTTTGAAGGATGGGGATGAAATTAAAGGATCACATCATTGATTTTGTTTCTTTAGTGCCTTTAAATGTTAAATGCCCATTGTCAGGAAATGACAATATTATAAAGCAGGAATACATCTTGCCCCTACAGCCCAATGTTGTTTTGCCACAAATAATGAACTATTTCGAATGACAACTTTCCACCATGTACATAAATTTTAATATACTTATCCAAGTTTGGATGGATATAGTGGATATTCAGCAGTACTGTTTGCTAGTTTTAATCTCATAAGGATTAATAGTTAACCTTAAACCATAGTAAATGTTCAATGTTTCATTGCTTCTATTCACATATCCGATAACTCACAGTGGAATTAGATTTGCCATTTTTAACCAAGATGTTTAAGATTGTGTGAATAATTCAAAAGAAAGCAGAGAGTTCTATGTTCATCTGTTGGTTTACTGCAAATTACCCAGATACTTAGAGAGCAAAGGCAATTTATGTATCACAGGAAAAAAAAGAAGTGAAAAAACAAACTTTTAGTAGTGACTCAAAAAGTTTAGTAGCTCCTTCACATTCTGGACAAAGATGATGTCGAAAAAAGGAGATCCAATGCAAGAAGAGAAAAAAACTAAAACAATGCTTCCAGAATAATTAAGGAATCTAGGATAGACAAGGTAAGTGAATAAAAATCTGCAGATATTTCCGACTTAAGTAACTACAATAAGGTTGAGTCTTACAATGATGGTCAAGCTAAATCTGTTTTCAATTGCTAATAATGGCAATTGGATATCTCCAACGAACTTTCTTAGAAAGTGTGTTGTCAGTTTGAGGATCATGTCAAGGCACTTTCTGATGGGAGAGGGTTAAAAGAAAGTTTCCACTGTTCAGAACCTTTATCATACAGTCAGAAAAAAAATTAGAAAATATAATTTCTGTGCTCACTATTCTAATAGTTCTGGAGGTTTCAGCATTACAGCAAGGGTATTTCTTCCCAATTGTACAGCTCATTTTAACCAAAATAAATACTTTGGAATTGCACATTTGATTTTAAAAGCAGAACAATATTCATCAATACTGCTTTATTCTAGCTGTTTGTCATATTATCTGTAAAGCTAATATTCAACATTTAAATCCTTCCCTTTAATAATGATCTAAAGCAAAAGAAATGTAGAGAGAAACAGAAATAATAATTCAGCATATAAATTAATAATCTTTTCTGTTCAAAATTCCACTGCATTAAGTTTCACAAAATTGCACATTCCGTTTCTGCTTTTTTAATTAAGATGTTTATTAAAAAACATCCTCTACCACACAACAGGCAAGCATTCAGAAGAGAATGATAATGCTGCACAGACACTTTAACACCATAGTTTGGGGAAAAGATGGCGAGAGGTTGATGTAGTGATTAGGGACATTGCTTTTCTAAAAAAAGCTTTTCAAATTATAAGCACACTGCCTAAAGTGTAAACATCACTTCATGCAATATTAATGTTAATAAAATCTTAATAGTCATTTTCATTTTACAAAGCCTTTGACAATTAAACTTTTGAATGATAGAAAACAAGAAGTCTGACTGTACAGCAGCGGTACAGCATCAAATGCACTTTTGATCCAATCATTCAAGTTGTGTTGTACAAAGGTGATTGTATTGTTTCAGTAATAAAGCACATCCTGAAATTGGTTTTTGTTTTCAATTTAATAGCCCACAAAAATCTGAAAATGTGAGCCGAGTTAAACCGCTCCTTGTTTAACAAAACAAAAACATTCTAGTGTGCAAGATTTACACTTGAACAGGAAATGGCTTGATTTTTATGATGATTTAAGATATCCAAATATTTGATTGATCATCTCAGTAGAATATTCAATTACAAAAATCAGTGGACAAAGTCCAGGGCATTATATTGTATTGTCATATCTTTCTATTGCTTTCTATATAATCTTTGTTTGAAAACAATCTATCCACAGTACAATATATCTTCTGCATGCAGAGGCTATGATGCAGAACCAATTATTCTGATTAAAGTTGCTCTGTTAACTCTAACTGCTCTCACTATGCTATCTATCAGTTATTGTATTGCATTATCCTTTCATATAATTATCACAAATGGTTTTCATTTCCAACATTTTTTTAAAGCATGGTAAAATACCAGGAATTCACACTTCAGTTCCAACTATTTCGTAAAGACAAGCAAAGTACTGTCAATTGTTGATAGATACTCAAAGTAATTTGTAAAATACTTTAAGCCCACAAAGTAATTTAGGAGCTTTGTCCCAGGTAAGGGTGTAGCCACTCTGATACAGCATGATGATATGCAAGGTCAAATCCCATGCTGATTTCTACCGTATGTCACATCTGTGTATTGCTCCGTTAGTATTTGGAACATCTAAATATTTTTACAAGATGTATCCCACAAACTTGAAAGAGTCAAGTTTTGTTCAACTTGGAAGAAATGAATATGGATCATGTACCTTTGTTAATCATAGGCCGAAGAACAGTTAGAAGAAAAAAATTTACTTACAGTGGATTTTTCAGCTTATTGCAGATAGAACATGGATACAAAATGTGACTCTTATAAAATATTAATGAAGGATGATTTTTATCTGCATGTACAAGTTCATAACTTGTAAAAAGGTGTATCAAAGAAACATAGCAAATGAACTACACAAACTTCGTTCATAGGATAATGCAGAGCAAAATCACAATAAAAGTTCAATTTCATGAAAGCTGTACTTTAAGATACATTAGTTTAATAAGGTTGTCAATGGAAAGACTTTGAGAACAACAGTCAGATATCCAAATCAAGATATTGTGGAAAAAATAAACAAAATATGTGAGAATTTGACCACTTGTTCGTTCTTCTGTGCAGACTTTTCATCTGTACCTATAAATACAAGCAAATTGGAAACAAGAAATCAACTAGTGTAAACACATAAAAACAAAAATTCTCAACATGCAAAACTAATTGTAATTAGATTTATTATAGTTTGAATAAAAGTGATCAAGTTAACACCAGAAGGCAGCTTTACATAACTGAGCATACCAGGAATCTGCACTTTAGATATGCAAATAGAATGCAAGTTACAGCCATAAGGGTAATTAATTGCGAATCTAAAGAATAATGTTTTTGTCAAGCCTGTCTTGGTGTTGTGTAACAATTTGAAGACTAATGTGCTTTTATTGTGGATTTGTTAACTGCCTGCCTAAAGATCAGAGATGTTTGGCACATTAAAACACTTGTTTCCCTTAATGCACAAGTACAGTGTGCACAAGGTACATCAAGTCCTAGCTCTACTTAGATTTAAAAAGCCCCCAAAAGAAGCAATGCATTGTCTGATTTTTCATTACCTGAGTTTGCATGATTTCAGTGTAATATGTTGAAATCAATGTTAAGATAAGACCAACACTGCAATGCTATAAACTAAGATTTTCATTCCCATTGCTTTCCACTTAACAGACTTTTTACTGATGATATCAAGACACACAGGGGATCGACATCCTGATCAGTATTACTGTTCCTACTCTGCTAACAGCAAATAGAAGGTGCATGTTAATGTGATAAGGACGGCACGGTGGCTCAGTGGTTAGCACTGCAGCCTCACAGCGCCAGTGACCCAGGTTCAATTCCAGCCTTGGGTGACTGTCTGTGTGGAGTTTGCATATTCTCCCCGTGTCTGCGTGGGTTTCCTCCGGGTGCTCCGGTTTCCTCCCACAGTCCAAAACTGCGCTGGCCAGGTGGATTGGCCATGCTAAATTGCCCATAGTGTTTAGAGGGATGGGTCTGGGTGGGATGCTCTGAGGGTTGGTGTGGACTTGTTGGGCTGAAGGGCCTGTTTCCACACTGTAGGGATTCTATGAAGTCATGGCTTCTTTCTGTCCACATAGCAGTTTGCTCTGAAATGTAATAAGACTCACTCACAGGAGCAAGAGATCATTCCATAACTGGAACTCAAAGCTGTCAATCTGGCTGGCCTGAACTACTACTGCAACCAACACATATATTTTCAAACATGCAAAGCAGAAATTCAAAAGTGATCAAGCCCTTGCAAACATTTCCTCATTTGTAACACTTTAAAAACGACAATGTATAATTAGAATTGTCAACTAACTTTATGAATAGATATGAAATATAAGTACAGCAATATGCCATTCAGCCCTCTCAAGCCTGCTCCACCATTTAATTAGATCCTGGTTGATCTATACTTCAACTCTATTTATCCATTTTAATCCATATCCTTTTATACACATAGTTCACGAAAAAATCTTTCTAACTCAGAATGAAATTTTAAATTGACCAAGGATCATAGACTTTGGGAAAAGGAATCCAAGATTCCACTCAGCTTTGAGGGAAAATTGCTTCCTAATTTCATTCCTAAATAGCCTGCATTTTTCTTAAGATTGTGTACTTTGCTTTGGATTAAATACTATCTCTGTACCTACCCTTCTGAATCCTTTTAGTTTAATTTTGCACAATTAAATCACCTCTAAATCTTCTAACCTCAAGGGATGCACCTGGGGTTCATGTAACCTGCAGTCACAATTTAATGCTTTAAAAACTCATATAATATTAGTAAATCTGTGCTTTACCCTTTTGTTTATCAAATATATCCTTTCATATGTGTGATGCCCAGAGTTGAATCCAATACTCCAGATGGTGTCTGAGCAAGGATCTGTTTTATTTAGACACACAAGTGCCTAGACTGATAAAAAAAAATCCAGCTTTCTGTTTATATACAGCAAGCAATATTCATTCCAAAAACAACAGTTTGGCAATGGTCAACATACTAGCACCATCATAACTCTAAACTCTGCATTCTTAGTCTGTGTGTACATCATTATAGCAACAATTTACAATCAGTAATTGGCAGCTGATATTCACCATCACTGGAACATTGGCTCCCTGATAACACTGCCACATTAACCTACCTCAGGAACTGGTTTACTTCAAATGTACTAAACAACTTCCTATTACATTTTAGTTTCTTTCTCATAAAAAAAACTTTGGAGAGCCAGACCATAAAATTTTATCTCACCGACCATGTACATTTAAAGTAATCCTGCTTGTATGAAAACTTAATTATTCATAATACTAAGCCACAAAACCTCACTTGACTGTTATGCGCCACATTCCTAAAATTTATGTCACTGAATATTTGTTGTTGTTTCTTTCAGTAACTATTTACCCTTTCTAAGTAGTCATTTCTTTTTAACCTTTCATGATGTCCACTCCTAGTCTATCTGTGGACAGGTCTCTTTACCAGTCACACTTAGTTTTACTAAAGAGTAATGTAATTTTTCATTACCTTTACCAAGCTGCTGATAGCTGCAGACCGCACTGTGGCTTTGGGTTACATGGCATTGGTTTATCTACTATGACAGAGAAAAATGACATGTTTGAATCCCAGCCACAGGATGGAAGAGAGTTGACCAATGAAAC
>NC_063346.1:30714477-30789477 GCF_021869965.1 Rhincodon typus | reverse complement strand
GGGCAACAAGTGTTGATCCTTTCAGTAATAACCACGTCCTATCAAAAAGAAATTGCCAATTTCAATCCCTCACGTGCAGGAAGAAAAACATCGAACACATCAAAGTATGAAAAGCATGTTATTACTAACTGTTGCATTTGTTCAAATTTTCATAGATTAAACAGAATTAAGTGCAGTTCAATAGACAACAGTGAAATTCTGCGGCTATATTTTCACTCATGAGGCAAATGGCTCAAGTCAGAAAATTCCCCAAAACTGTCGACACACCTCAATACAAAGTGCCCATTTAGTGCTATTTTCATTCTGTGTAGGTAGGGACAGGATGAAGTTGGGTCTGCTGCACCTGAAAGTAAATTGGAAATGTGGTCAGGAATTGCCAAGAGTCGAGGCACGCTGATTAAAAGGTTTGCTTCACTGCTCTTGGAGGTGGTTTTATTCCAGTTTAAACTCTCTAGCCCTCACGGCTAACTCATTATCCCTCTCACCACTCCCATGCCATCTCTATGCTATCACACAAACATGTGACTCCCACCGTCCCCATCACTCCCCATAATCCTCAGGCCCCCACTATCCTATAAAACTGTCAACTAAACAGATCAGCAACAAAAGCTTGAAATACTTGAGATCTCCGAACCTTGGGCAGAAATTTCTTGGCCCCCTCAGAACTTTTAGAAGAGCGGGTGAGGGTTCTTACTAGGGCAGGAGGCAACATTTCTGTTTCCAGGTGATGGTTAAACGTTTGGCTTTAAGTTCAGTTTTCAGAAACCTTCGGGCAGGTCAACTTTCACAACTTTCGTGGTGGAGAACTCTCCCACATTCATTAGCATGTAATGAATATTTATTAACATTCCAGCCCACTGGAATTACATGAGATAACAAGGTGCAGAGCTGGATGAACACAGCAGGTCAAGCAGCATCAGAGGAGCAGGAAAGCTGACGTTTCGGGCCTAGACCCTTCTTCAGAAATGGGGGAGGGGAAGGGGATTCTGAAATAAATAGGGAGAGAGTGGGAGGCAGCTGGAAGATGGATAGAGGAGAAGATAGGTGGAGAGGAGACAGACAGGTCAAAGAGGTGGGGATGGAGCCAGTTAAGGTGAGTGTAGGTGGGGAGTTAGAGAGGGGATAGGTCAGTCCAGGGAGGACGGACAGGTCAAGGGGTCAGGATGAGGCTAGTAGGTAGGAGATGGGGGTGGGGCTTGAGGTGGGAGGAAGGACAGGTTAGGGAGGCGGGGACAAGCTGGGCTGGTTTTGGGATGCGGTAGGGGGAGGGGAGATTTTGAAGCTTGTGAAGTCCACATTGATACCATGGGGCTGCAGGGTTCCCAAGCGAAATATGAGATGCTGTTCCTTCAACCTTCGGGTGGCATCGTTATGGCACTGCAGGAGGCCCAGGATGGACATGTCGTCTGAGGAATGGGAGGGGGAGTTGAAATGGTTCGCGACTGGGAGGTGCAGTTGTTTAGCGCGAACCGAGTATAGGTGTTCCGCAAAGCAGTCCCCAAGCCTCCGTTTGGTTTCCCCGATGTAGGGAAGGCCACAACGGGAACAGCGGATACAGTATACCACATTAGCAGATGTGCAGGTGAACATCTGCTTGATGTGGAAAGTCTTCTTGGGGCCTGGGATGGGGGTGAGGGGCACAATTTTGTCAGTCAGACCTGAGTATATATACCAGGTTCATACCTAACAGGGTAGACGTCAATGAATAAAATCTGCTTCATTAGCTTGGCTCCTTCAGAAACCAGCTGTTCTTTTGTTCCAATTGCTACAAAGTCAGGGGTGAGGGCTCTCCATGTTGAGCAGTTCACATGAAGACATATTCATAGGCCTTCAGGCGTAATGCAATAGGATTATTACAGTGTTAAGGTGAAGACTGACCAGGCCCAATTGAGGCAGCACACTGGCATATTAAAACAAACCTGACTGGGGCACACAACGCACCTTAACTTCAAAAGGAGACAAACTAAAACGAAGCACTAGGCTAAATGATGGCATCAATAAATTAAGTCCATAGAGAGGTGAGCTGGGTGCACAGATAGAGAAGGGAAAGCAAGGTTACAGTAGTCTAGGGCAGCAGGAAGATTTTGAGAAATGGAGACAGCAGATTTGGATTGAGAGGGAAAAACAAAGTAACAGGGGCGACAGGGATAACAAAGGATGGAAGCTGGATATTATGAGTTTATTTAATGTGCTGGAGTGGGAGAAAGTGCAGCAGAATTGAATGAGGGGACTATAAGGGTGAGGATGGGTATTGAAAATTCTGTTGGCATAGAATCAGAGGAAAAACAGGAATGTTGGGGTAAATATTAAAAGTAAAAGATTTTAAGAGCAGGAGATTGAAGAAGGACAGAGGGAAATGAAGGGAAAGTGACAAGTCCACTATGATAGGGGAAGCTGGTAAATGTATTCATAATGGTGAGGGTAGATGAAAAAATAATAACAGCTAAGAAGTATACCACAATCATCTTTCAAAACCTTGATTTCCAAAAGAAAGATTATGAAAAATACAAAATGGAGAGGTCCCAGATTTTTTTGCAAGTGGTAATGAACACATACCCAAAGAAAGCAATCAAAACAGAAAGTGGAGGCAAAGAGTGCAAAACTATGTGTTGTCTTTGCTTTAAGAAAAAGGTATAAGTGCACATTAAAGGCCAATAAGATGTAATATCCATAAACAGGTACTGTCCAGTCAATCATTTACCTTTCACAAAAAGGAAAGCCAAGATTCACTGGCATGTTGGGGGAGTGAGCCACAGCACCAATCAGCCATGCAGTCATTCCCGTGCTGCTGTACGTGAACGTTAATGACATCATGATGAAACTGTTATGCTGCTGATCTTTCCAATGTCTAACAGCTGCATTGCAGGGAGAACAAAGGGCTAACAGATTGATTCACTTTGTGCTATTTAGCACATCCACAAAAAGCAATGTTAACATAAAGAGCACTCCTATTTTGCACCCGGCAGCACAAGAAAATGTCATGGGTTATGGAGGACACACCCTTCCATGTACAGGTGTCTACAGGACAGGCTTTCATCCTGGATGGGAGCAGCCTGACAAGGGCCCAATGCTGCCAGTGACTGTGACAAGGAGCCAAAACCTGCCAGTTTAGAGCTGTGAATGAGAGCTTCAGCATGTTTTACAATGCTGTACCTGTTGCACACATGACCATGCAGAGTCAAATTAATCTACCATTAAATGACCAACAGCTAGAAATCTTAACAGATTGAATGAGACCAAAGGAATACAGATAGAAGTGTAACCTTTTCCAGTGTAGTGTTATATAGAAATTTTACACTGATGTATTCAAAGTTACTTTAATGTTCTTTAATAACAGCAGATACTGGAAATCCGAAATTAGAAAAAAAAGAAATTGCTGCAGAAACTCAGCAGGTCTGGAAGTATCTGTGGACAGAGAAACAGAATTAATGTTTTGAGGCCAATATGAATCTTCCTCATTCTGAACTTGAAACATAAACTCTGCTTCTCTCTTCATAGAGATGTGCCAGTTAGGTGGATCAGCTGTGCTAAATTACCCAGGCTAGGTGGATTAGTCATGGTAAATGTGGGGTTACAGAGACAGGAAGAGGAGCTGGGTCTGGGTGGGATGCTCTTTGGTGTGTCAGTGTAGACTCGATGGGCTGCATGGCCTCTATCTACACTGTAGGAATTCCATGATCGATGATCTGTGATGAGTTGCTGCCAGACCTGTTGAATTTCTCTACTATTATTTTTCATTATTATTCTTTAATCCTTCTTTTCCTTACACTACAAAGCAGTACCACTATGGCAGCCACACTTGCTGACTGGTTTGCCACCATCTTAGATGACTTTGGAAGATGAGATCTGTCCTCTGGTGGCCCAGGCCAGAGAGATCTCTAGCCTGCTGGCTGTTTTCTGTGCAATTCCTTAACCTGAGCTGATGGAGGTTTTGGGTCAATGGCTGTCAGGAAGTGTTCAGCAGGACATCTCTGGGATGTCCTGAGAGGACAACTCCTGTCTGCAGATCTGCCATTCCTCCTCCGTGTGTAATGATACTGCCTTCACCCCAGAGGGGATCAAGTACATGGAGGGATGTCAAGGTCCCTCAGCTCCTTCTTCCTGAGCCAATGAATGCATTCTTGGTTCGAGTGAAGCTCCAAGTATAAATCCAGCACATACGGGCCATTCTGCTGGACCGGGCTCTCCCTGGCAGATGCCACCTGGTTAATGGAGATAGCCATGCACTCACCTGGCAGAGGAACAACATCAAACTAAATCTGGGAAGACTCCTCTGTCCTTTGCTCCAGTGTGCAAATGGTTTCCGGTGCCTCTGACAGTTGTACCTCTGAATCAAGAGGGTCACTGTCTGTAATAGCCTCAGCATGGGCCTGTCCCCTAGCAGTTATCAGAGCGTCAGAGGCCTCAGTTGTTGCTTCCTCCTCTAGTAACAGGGCGAAGTCAATCCTCTGCTCAGCAGAATGTGATTCTGAGACTATTCTAGATAGATTACCCATTAAGGTCAATGTGATGGACAGCGGGCTGGAATGCTTTGGTAGCACATCTTCTGATGACCCCGACTATTCCTCTTCAAACGGGTCTTCTGTAGGCATGGGAGAGATGGGCCTGGGTTAACACAGTGTGGAACTGGAGGAACACAGCTGCCAGGCAGCATCAGAGGAGCAGGAAAGTTGATGTTTTGGGTCAGGACCCTTCTTCAGCTCTTCTGGGACTCTTCATCTTCTGGCTCCAATGTCTAACAGCTGCATTGCAGGGAGAATGAAGGGCTAACAGACTGATTCACTTTGTGCTATTTAGCACATGCACGAAAAGCAAAGTTAACATAAAGAGCACTCCTATTTTGCACCCGGCTGCACAAGAAAATGTTATGGGTTACGGAGGTCACACCCCTCCATGTACAGGTCTCTACAGGACAGGCTTTCATCCTGGATGGGAGCAGCCTGACAAGGGCCCAATGCTGCCAGTGACTGTGACAAGGAGGGTGACTGTGACAGGGGCTTCCTGTTCTAGAAGCTGCAGAAATAAACATAGGACTTTATTAGTGTTGGAATACACCATCCTTATCCATAGTCTCTTCAAAACATAGATGTTTGATGGATAGTTGGCATTAGTTTCTTTCAGGAATTCTCACTAGATTACTGGACATATCAAGTTGCTCACAGGCACAGGTAGGCTCCCTTTGCTCAGCTGCCAGCTCAGAGGCCTTCTCCTCAAAAGTGGTGAGGATCTGATCTCAGGCATGCATCTACACCCCACCCCATCTCACCCTAGCTGTGTACATTCACTGGCAATGCATGTTTCCTGCAGAAGGACAGAAGCATTAAAAAAACATTAGCATGGGTACATAAAGGCAATGCCTGCAGTTGGAAATGTGAATCCCCAGAGCTGTGATTGTCTATGTTTGTTACATGTAAGAAGAATTTTATAATTGGAAAAGATAAGACTTAAAAGGTTCTGTATAAAAAGGGATTCAGTGTGGTCAAAGAATTAGAACTAATGGACATCAGCTTTACATGATGAGTACACCTTATATTCATAAGAGGTGTTCATCCTGAACCTGCTACATTGTGTGGTGGTGTCCTTGTCCATGCAAGCTTTTGGTGTGTAGCTATGTAATATACATATTCTCATAGCTGTGTTGGAAGAACAATGATCAAAAATCAATGGTGTGTGAGTTGCTGACTGTTGTAGCTCTTTTTCTGTTTTAACAGGGATTCCCGGCAGATGGGAGAGAGGCAGTAACAATGTGGTGCAAGTGGCACAACATAGGTAGCTGCAATGAAGTAACAAACATAGACAGCACATGAGCCATGTGATGGCAATGCCTAGCACCCATTCTTGTGTCTGACAGTGTTGCGCAGTGACAAGCTTACAATGCTAACTCACGCTCATTGGCACCTAAAATAGACTATGGTATTTCCCCTCACAGTGCACAAGAGATCATCCACCCTCTTGTAGCACTGTATCCGGTCCCACCTCTGATTGCTGTGAGTACTGAGTGATAGAACCATCTCCACTTAAACTGCCCTGGTGTTTCAGGATGGTCTCGTATTACCATACCTGAGAAGCAGCACTTCTCTTCATTCACAGATATCCTGTAGGGGCCCACTAGGAAGGGCTAGTGAAAGTGTGGAGCATTCTTTTGTCGTATGTTCAAAACTTCCGAGGGTGGGAGAGAGTGATGACCCATGGTCCACAATGGTGCTTAGTTGCCTGGTATGAAATGCTGTACAGATACCTTTTAAATATGACACCAGGGTCACAGCAGGTTTCTGAACTTCCTGATCTCCTACCTCTACATATAGCTTCAGAAATGAATATTCCACCCTTTGACACATTGACAAAGAGATCATAGTCAAATAACCTATTATAAGCTCAAAAGAATTACCAAACAAGCGCAGTTAACAGTTCTCTACCTGGGTAAACAAATTTATTCAAATAGTCACTTTATAAGAGTCTGGGCTGAACTCACAACTTGTCTTCCTAGTTTGCAACATAACCCTCTTGCAGCAGTATTGAATGTGAGAGAGAAGTTGCTTTCATGCCATCAACAGTAATTTCCTGCAGTTTTTCTATTCTATCCATTGTGTTTTTGACACTTCTCAGTTCTATATCAACACTGGCTTATTTTAGGTACGTATCTATTGTTGTGATGAACGGGTTATTTTTAGTACGAATGTTTTCTGCATAAGATTGGCATTTCTTTAAGTACTTCTTGACCTCAGCAAGTTACAGGAAGGGGAAATTTCTGTCAACATGAGAAAAGCAGGTATGCTTTTATGTTCAGGGTCCACCCAAGGAATCAAAAGACAATATCAAAACTAGGTTCAATGTGTTCAGGGAGTTTTGTCGCCATTGGTTTCACTTCACCTCCAAAATCCTCCAAACTGAGATGGCCTTGTCCATAATGACTAACTTGAACTTTAAGGCCACTAGCCAAGGAGATATATATCAGATCAATGAACCTGCAGTGAACCACCACTCACATTAGATTACTGATGGATCACCAAGGTTAACAGGTGTTTTACAGCAGGAGATGATTCTTCATCTTTTCATGAACTGCTCATGCTCCTAAATCCTACAGCCAAAAGACTTATTAATACAGAAGTCCTACAGTGAGGAGGTGCAATCAAAGAACCATTGTTTCTCAGCATTTTAAGGTCTGTCTCTATTTTTCCTAACATAATCCTATCATTTAGAAATATCAGGCTTTGCTGAAAGAACTTGTACATTTTAAAATGATCCTCTTAGCCTTTTTACAACCCTGTCTCCCATTGCTTTACTGCATCACTAAATTAATGGTTTCGTGAACATTTTGTTTAATTAAAAATATCCTTGTAAATGGCTCCCTGAGCCGTTGCTATGCTGCCCCACAATGCTTTGCTGACTTGCTAGGTTAATGGCTGTCCTGTTAAGTTAATTCTCTTTGAGCATTTTGTTCAATGAAAATATGTTTTAAAATGAACGTCTGTCCTACTGGCACTCTCTGTTTTGCTACTTTGTCCTGCTCAGTTAAGGGTTCTGTATAACCTTTTTGGTACATTAAAAGTCATGCTGTTAAACAAAATCACATAAGTTTTTTTTTGACTCCTCAGGGTCCACTTTCACTTGCCTTCACGTGACATTAATGAGGCATTCAGGCAGTGAGAATGACGATACTGTGCTTCCCACCTGCATTGTAGTTTGTCCAGCTTGTGATTACTGGGTGGA
The DNA here is from genome assembly GCF_021869965.1 of Rhincodon typus. Classification (NCBI taxonomy): domain Eukaryota; kingdom Metazoa; phylum Chordata; class Chondrichthyes; order Orectolobiformes; family Rhincodontidae; genus Rhincodon; species Rhincodon typus. Next base: position 30,781,767 of record NC_063346.1, on the reverse strand, counting down.
TCTGCACGGATCAGAAATCCACCAGGATCAAGTGGGAAAAGGAAACAACACACAAATGGAACGTTCTACAGTACAAATAGGATCTCAGATAAGTTTCACAGGAAATCTTGGCACAATTGATCAGTGAAGAATCTGTTCAGGAAAGTGGGTAATAGAAATTGCGAACCAGGGGTATTTGAAGGAATATCCTGAAGTTTGATTGTTGTATTTCTGAGAAAAATGTGAGGATTATTACAGATAAGGCATAAATTTAAAGCAAAGGATTTGTTTTTCTTTTGGACAACTTCCATCTGGATGGTGGAGGAGAAAGAAGAAATAAAGGACAAGATTAGAGATGAGCAAGGTGCTTGCATGGAAGCTGCAAAAATCATGAGGTAACTGGTGGAGGATAGAGGATGTAATGAAGGGGTCAGGACCAGGGAATATGATAACACATTATGTCTCTCCATTTTATGATGGAACAATGTTTTAGGAAGTTCTTGTTTAACAGTGAAGTTGGCACAAACCAGTATCACTTACTTTTACCAAACCTGAAACCACATTGAGAAGTGACTTGTAGCAGTTCTACATATTCTTGTTATTGTGTTCTATCAGGCTGCAGCAGGTAACATATCACAAACTGCAATTAGCCAGTCAGTGGTGCCTATCTGTGTCAAGCAGATTGCAAGCACCATCTTCAGAACAGCCAGCCATTTTGTCAACTTTGCCATACAGACAACGTGATGTAGTAGGAGCATGCAGTTTAGCTTTACAACCATTGCAGGTTTAACCCAAAGGGACACATTTCACCATGAGGGCAGGCTTCCATTCAACAAATATGCAGATAGTCAGACAGTGAATTTAAGATTATACAAATGTATGCACATTTTCTTGCAGAATGTCATGGTGAAACAGCTTACAGTGCCTGCATTTTTTCCATTTGCACATAGATGACATTTTGGTAACTACGGCCAATGGCTATTTATCTGGATCATGACAATGTTTGGAACATCCATAGTCTCAGCCCGAACAGTGCTACGATACAAGCTGGAGAAATACCCTAGCCAACTTTGAGCAGGTCTTTGGAGTTCTGAATTTGCATCAGCCACGGGCTGCCAGGTAAGGAAGATTGTCATAATGTGGGTGCTTTTTTTGGTGATGGCAGGATGTGTCCTGCAAAATTTCACCATCAGTGTTAGACAGATTGTGGACAGTGAATAGTGGCTAATCTTACAGGACCCTGATAAAGAGGAAATAGAAGAAGAAGCAAAACCGGCAGACTAGCAGTTGTGTACATCTTGGAAAATCTGAGAATAAATGATCAACTGGCAAATTGTCTCAAAACTCATCAACACCTCTCTCCCCTTACATCTAGCCCAATCTTTCCTCCTTAGAAAGGTAAATTTAATGACTGATTGAGATATACAAACACTACCACATAATGAAAGCAACTCTGAATGAATAAATCACAATAGCTATAAGTTTGAATTTTCTAATTTTTATGAATTCTAATAAATTAGTTCGGGTTTCTCTCTTAAACTTACTTCACCTAATTCTACTACTGCAACATTTTGCTGTCCCTGTGCCTTCAGCATAGCAGGTGGAAGGCTGCTCTGGTTGGGATAAGGTGCACTGGTATTATTTATGGTGGGCAAATTTCTAGCAGAACTATCCAGAGAGAAACAGCAACAGGCTGGTGCTTTTCAACCACTATCAGGGGATCCTGGCTCCTCTGATTTGGTGGCACAAGTGTGTGCAATTGGGGAAGCCTTGACAAAGTCACACAGCCACTGCCCTCCTAAGGGAAGGTACAATCTGCAGCTACCTCAGAGCCGTTATCTTTCTCATGGGACTCTGTACCATCTGTCCTCCCAGTGATCTTCATGACAGCGGATTGCAGGAGATCAATGGCTCATTGCAGCCCCTCCTCAGACTGCTAATGAAGGTGCACATTGTCTTCAGGCTGGCGGACAGAATACATAAGATAGCAGAAGGGCTGTTGTGGAGCGGTGTTGTGTCCCTACTTCTGGACCAGAAAGTCTGGGTTGAAGTCCCACTTGCTCTAAATATGTGTTGTGAGATGTCTAAACAGGTTGCTTCAAAATATCTATAAGAGATCAGAGGCCTTTAATGAAAATTGCTATTGGTGGTGACAAAGTGGTCTTACATTGCAGGACTTAGTACAGCTTTCAACCCACACCATGGAAGATTGCGCTGGCTCATTACTCGCATTAGAAAAAGTCAAATGTGGGAGTTCAATTCAATAGGTGGAATTACTTGGCCAGCCCAAAGCATTTAGAAAGGCAAGAGGCCAGAATTCAGATTCCTGACGTCTGTTAAAAATGATTGTATTAGATTCTCAGAACTTCTCAAGCCAGTCAGTTTTTGCTACCATGATGGTCAGAAACCTCTTTTACACTAATTAAAATGCCATAAATACTCACTAACACTCAGGCCTACTGGAATTAAATTCATGGGCGCAAAATTCCTAGGCATATACTTGGCAGGGAATACTTCTTCCTGGAAGTTTGGCGAGTACACACTTCTTCAGTAGCACAGGTCTTTCATAACAAAGGTGTACCTTTGCTTAAATGTTACACTGTAAGTGTGTTTATGACAAGAGTCAGGTAGAAAATAAAATTGAGAATCAACAGGAATATTGGAGGTACAGACGGGAGATGAAATAACAAATAAGAGAAGCAAAGAGGAATTATGAAAAAAGACTGGAAACTAACATTAAAAAAGTGTCCCAAAGTCTTCTATGGTCTTATAAACAGTACAGGGGTTGTAAAAGGAGGTGTTCGGCTGATTGGGGACCAAAAATGGGATTCATACATGGATGCAGCTGATATGGCTGAAGTGTTAAATGAATACTTTCCATCTGTCTTTACTGAAAGAGAGAGTTGTTACCCAGACCATGATAAAAGTGGAGGGAATTTGGTCACTAGAAGGGGCCAAAATTGAGGGAAGACACTTTGAATAAACTGTTGATGCTTAAGTTGACAAGGGACTAGGACTGAATGAGATGCATCTGAGGATTTTGAAGGAAGTGAGAGGGAAATGACAGGGTCTGTGGCCACAAACTTTCAGCTTTCCCTCGACTCAGGGAGATGCAAATGACTGGAAAATTCAAAACATTATAGACATGTTCAAGAAAGGTTGTAAGGATAAGCCTAGCAATTGCAGTCAAACTGACTTCAATGATAGGGAAACTTCAAGAGGATATAATTAATACTGTGGTTGGTTTGCTCACCGAGTTGGTTCGTTGTTCCGCAGATGTTTCATTACCACGCTGGGTAACATCATCAGTGCAGCCTCCAATGAAGCGCTGTTGTGTTTTCCTGCCTGGTATTTAAACTCTGGGGTCCATTGGATTTGATTACCTCATTTCCAGTTTTCCTTTGCATTGTTGTATATATAGGGTCTAGTTCTATGTGTTTGTTGATGGCCTTATTGGTGGAGAACCAAGCCTCTAGGAATTCCTGTGCTTTCTTTGTTTGGCCTGTCCTGGGATCCTGGTGATATCCCAATTGGGCTGGTGGTTCTCCTTGTCACTGTGAATGGAAATGAGTGAGTATCGGTCGTGTCTTTTTGTTGCTAGGTTTGACATGGGTTTATGTGCTACTCTGATGCCCAATGGTCGTAGGAGTCTTGTGGTCAGTTTGGATATATTCTTGATGTATGGTAGCGTGATGAGTGTGTTAGGGCGTGCAGTATGTTCCTGTTGTTGTTCGTGTGATAGGCATCGTTGGATCCAGTTGTTCAGGTATCCATTGTCCTTAAATACTTGGTGGAGATACTATTCTTCTTTTTGGCATAGTTCCGGGTTGCTACAGTGTGTTGTCGCTCGTTTAAATAGTGTTTTCATGCAACTTTGTTTGTGGATTTCGGGTGGTTGAAATTCAGTACTTGGTCAGTGTGTGTGGTTTTTCTGTGTACCTTCAGCAGGAATTCCCCGTTGGTCCTGCGTTCCACCATGCTTGACAAATTTCATTGAATTTTTTGAGAATATAGTCAAGCGTGTCAATGCATTTGATGTGGACTACATGGACTTCAGCAAGTTATTTGATACAATCCCGTATATGAAACATGTCAAGAAAGTAAAAGCCCAAAGAATGCAAGACAAAGTAATGTGTTGGATCCAAAATTGGCTGGAAGAAGCAGGAAAGAGAGGGTGATGGTACATGGATAATTATGTGAAGGGTAATCTGTTTGTAGCAGGGTTCTGCAGGGCTGATTGCTGGGCCCCTTGCTGTTTGTGGTGTGCATTAATGTAGGGGGTATAGTCAAGAAGTTTGCAGGTGCCATGAAAATTAGTAAGATGGTAAATAGTGAGGAAGATTTCCCTTTTACAAATCCATGCTGACTGTTCCTAATCAATTCACTTTTCTCCAATCACATAATCATCCATGTACCATCACCCTCTGTTTCCTGCTTCTTCCAGCCAATTTTGGATCCAACACGTTACTTTGTCTTGAATTCTTTGGGCTTTTACTTTCTTGACATGTTTCACATATGGATTGTATCAAATAACTTGCTGAAGTCCATGTAGTCCACATCAAATGCATTACCCTATTAGACACGCATGACACCTTCTCAAAAAATTCAATGAAATTTGTCAAACACAACCTTCCCTGAATAAATCTTTTCTATCCCTAATTAACCCATGTCTCTCCTTGTGCAAATATATTCTATCTGTCAGAATTCTTCCTAATAGCTTCCTCACCACCAAGGGTAGCCAGACTAGCCTGTAATTTCCTGGTCTATCACTTCCTACTGTTTTGTTAATAATTTAATTAAGACATTTATAATTGATTTTAATAACAAAAATGTTCAAGTTTAGGAAACCTCTTACATACGAAAGAGGTGAAACATTCACAACTGGGGCAGACTTCTGAAAGGAAAGTATATCACAGTGAAATAGATGAGCCAGACTTTGCTAGACCCACTTCTCCATCTCCAATGCTGAGACACAGCCTGGTGCCCTGAATGTTCACAGCTTTCTGTTCTTTTCACTCAAGACCTTGATGTGAGGGGCTTTTCCTCCTGCTAAGGCCTCACCTCTGGGCATCTTCTCCAGAAAGCGGAGGAACATATCAGCGAGTGGCCCCAACTTAAGCTTAAAATTTATTGTGAAGCTTAATAATGTGAAGCATACTAAAATGAAACATTGAATGAACAGTTAAATGGGAAGATGTTACACAGTATGAATGTGAAAGGAGGGTGATTTGTAGGAATAAAGACAAGAAAAGTACAAAGCTTTTCTGACGTGTCCATGTGACAGTGGTGTGTTGCATATGCCATTTGTTGCTGTGAGGGCAACAGCACCTGTTAATAGTTCAGCTGAAGAGGCTAGGCTCAGTCCCATTGCTCATTAGAATATAGCAAGGCAAAAGGGAGATACAAATGCTTCTGGTTGGTGCATGTGTCTAAGTGATGTAGCAAGGTGTAATTCAGAAAACGATTCTGACAGGGCGTTATTGCTAAAATAGAAACAAATGTGCCAGATGCTGGAAAAAAACCATAAAATATTGAAAATACTCAGCAGGTCAAAGATACAGCGTTAAAATTTCAGGTCAATGATGTTTTGTCAGAACTGGAACTGACGGGAGATGTAACAGATTTCAAGAAGTACAATGAAATGACTGGGGGAAAGGAAAGAACAAAAGGGAAGATTTGTGTTAGGCTGGATGCGAGAATAGATTAAATGGCCAAAGGAGTCATGGTGCTAGGCAAAAAAAATAGTAACAGTGGGAGAAGTAAAGACTTGATAGAGGTGTACAAAATGATCGGAGGTATAGATAGAGTAGACAGCCAGAGAATTTTTCCTAGGGTGGAGGTAGCTTTTACGAGGGGACATAGTTTTAAAGTGAAAGGAGGTAGATATCGGGGAGACGTCAGAGGTATGTTCTTTACTCAGAGAGTGGTCGGGGTGTGGAATGCATTGCCAGAGAGGGTAGTGGAGTCGGCCTCATTAGGGGCATTTAAGCGGCTATTAGATAGGCATATGGATGATAGTATAAGGTAGCGGTGGAGGTTAGATAGACCTTAGGTTTAGGGTAAAAGTTCGGCACAACATCATGGGCCAAAGGGCCTGTACTGTGCTGTACTGTTCTATGTCTATGTTCTATGTTCTAAATGTTGGTTCTAGACAGCTTTACGTCAGAAACATTACTAGCATTTGTGATCCAGAGCAACAGGAACAATAACTATGATCTGCAGTTCTTTAAATCAACACTAAGTTTAGAAGACTGTAAACACCAAAGTCCAAGAGGTGGTGCTATTCCTCAAGCTTCTGTTGAACTTCAATGGAGCAAGTGTGGGGGGTCAAGGACAGATAGGTCAGGTTGTGAATTGGGTAGTGCTACCACAAAAACTCAGGGTCATGCCTGTAGACTGACTGAATTTGTTCAGCAAAACAATCACCAACTCTGCCTTTGATTTCCCTTATGTGAAGGATTCCACACACCGAGCAGCAGCTAAAGTATACTAAACTGAAAGGAGCAAAAGCAAATCATAGCTACATCTGGGAGGACTGTTGAGAGCCCTGGGCAGTGGGCCGACAGATGATGAAAGGACAAGTCTTACATCAAGAAAGAATTCTGTCTTTGACTAAATTTGAGAGGTCATCAGATTCCTTTTAGTGTTGAAGCCATGCCCTGGGATCCGGCCTTTGATGCGCTCTACAATATCCTTCCATGGCTGCCAAAGCATTGGCCTTTAAACAGAGGATCAGAATGTTCTGTTACCTTCTCACTTCTTGTAGTAGAATCCCCAAAGCTACCTTGGAGAATGTCTTATGACATTCTCAATGATGAATGTGATCTCAATGTGCTCCAGAATTATCCAGCTGTCCTTATTTACAATGATGAGTCCCCTGGCTATCAGCTCGGATTATTAAGGATTTGTCCTCAGCCTAGCTGGACAGTCTAAGGGAGATTTGTGCTGCTTTTTTTAAACTCATTATGGTCAATTTTAAAATACAATATCATTGGCAGCAATTCATTTTTGGTGGGACAACAAAACTCTCATAATTGAAATCAATTTGTTGTATTTGTAGTATACACAAAAGAATCTTAGAACTTTTAAATGAAGGTAATGTTTTTAGGGCTGGGTTTTGTCAATGCATTTGATGGACAGCAGGACTGGGCAATTTCAAAGCCATTGCTTTTACAAGCTGTTATACTCCTCGAATGCTCTCAACTTCCAAGTGATGCAAGAATTGATGACAGAATTACTGGCTAAAAGTAAAAATAAATTTGTTTATTAAACTGCCATAATTTAATTGTGTTTCAGATATAGAAAGGCTAAGATTTTAAAGAAAATAACTTTTAGTTCAATGGTTCCAAGAAGGGCATTTACAAATTTGTAAATCAGAGTTTTAAGACCGGGAGACCATTAGCCTTCATTAAGACTGCTAGACTTTGGATCTTTTCCAATGATGACAAATTCCAGGAATGCCCTCACCAGCCAAATCCAACATTTCATCAATCGATTATGTCAATATGTTTCCAAGAATCATCCAGCTCACTAGTCACTTTCTGCTGAATAAAGACCCATCACTTATATCCTTCCAAACCTGAAGAGATAACCTGTGCAACATGATCTCAAGGCTCTCACTGTCTTATTGCCAAACTCCAGGACACTTGCTCTAATTCTGAACATGGCAGGAATACTTTGGCCAATGCTCCCAATGTAGAGTATTGCCATTCCCAAGTGCTGGTTAACTCAACAATTTAATTTTGTTTTTGCCGTGCTACAGAAAAACTGTTTTTTTGTTTTGTCTCTACTTCATAGTACAGTCAACCACAGCAGCTTTCTAATTCCTTTCATACTTGCAATTCATTCACTATAAGAATACTTTTCAACCAATTTTAGAAGGAAAGATATCTATATCTATATATACATATGTATGTACACAGATATATACATACATATATAAATACATATATAAAATACACACGTGACTATGTTTGCTTACATTCAAACAAGTAAGAAAGATTCCAAGGGGAAACTCACCATCGGAGGTTACAGTTTTGTGTCAAGCTTAAAGAAAATGCGTGTAGTTGTGCAAAGACTGGTAGCAAGTGAGAAAAGTGGACAAAATATAAAAACAGCAAAGAATGACCAAAAAATTAATAAAGACAAAAAATACTGAGAGAAAGCTAGTTAAAAATAAAAACAAATAAAAAACGTTTAAATAAATATTTAAAGAAGCTAAGTGTTAACATATTGGTCGCACAGAAAGTGTAACTGGGGAAAGTTAACAATGGAAAGTAAGGAAATGGCAGATGAATTGATCAGGTATTTTTGCAGCAGTCTTCACTGGGGAGGATGCAAGTAACATCTCAGAAGTGGTGATAAATCAGGAAACGGAAGGAAGGGAGGAGCTGAGGAGACTCACAATCACCAGAAAGTGGTACTGAGTAAATCATTGAGGGCAGCTGAGAACTGCCTGAACCTTTATGGACTTCATCCCAGGATCTTAAAAAAAAATGTGATTAGTGAGATAGTTGATGCATTGGTTTTAATTTCAGAAAGGCCCTTTGATTCAGGGACTGTCCCATTAGATTGGAACACCACAAATATAACACCTTTATTCAAAAGAAGAGCAAAACAGAAAGCAGGAAATTAAAGCTTAACATCTTTCATAGGGAAAATGTTACCAGCCGTTATTAAATAAGCTATAGCATGGCACTTAAATAAGTTCAATGGAATCAGGAAGAGTTAATAGGGTTTTATGAAAGGGAAATCATATTTTGTCAATCTATTGGAGTTCATTGAGAAGATACTACATGCCATAGGAAAAAGGGGAACAAATGGATGTACTTAGATTTCTAAAAGGCATTTGATAACATGCCACATCATAGATGAATGTTGCAAACAAAAGCTCATAGTGTAGAAGGTAGCATTTTGACATGGATAGAAGATTGGCTGGCTAACAGGAAGTAACTTTGTCATTTGGCAAAATGTAATCAATGGTTTGTCATAGGAATCAGTGTTGTTGTCTTGACTGTTTATAATTCACATAAATGATTTAGATAAAGGGATAGAAGGACCAGTTGCCAAATTTGTTGATGACTGATAGATTGGAAAGTGAATTGTGAAAGGGACACAAGGAGTTACAAAAAATAATCGCCAGATTAAGTGAGAGGGCAAAGATGTGTCAAATGGAGTTTTATATAGGAAAATAAAAAAATGTCCCTGTGGGCAGAAAGAATAAAAAAGAATACCTGAATGGTGAGAGATTGGAGAACCCCAAAAAGCTTAGGGATATGGGAATTCTGGGAATGAATCAGAAAGCTTAGAATGCAGTTACAGCAAGTAATCAGGAAAATTAATAGAATATTATCATTAATTGCAAGGAAAACTGAAGTACATCAATAATAATGTTATGCTTCAGTTATACAGGGGACTGGTGAGACTGCATATGATATACTGTACATTGTATTGGTCACCTCATTTAAAGTGTAAATACATTGGAGGCTGTTCAGAGAAGGTTTAGTTAACTAAAACCCGGTATGGGTGAATTTTGTCATGAGGGAAGATTGGACAAACTAGGCTTGTATCTAACAGAGTTTAGAAAAGTGAAAGGAAACTTGACTGTAACATATAAAATCCTGAGGGGTCTTGACAGGATGTGGAGAAGGTGTTTCCTCTTACAGAAAAATCTAAAACTAGGGGTCACTGCTTATGAACAAAGGATTACTATTTAAACAAAAGTTAGGCATTTTTTTTTCTCTCTGAGTGTCATACATCTTTGGAACTCTTTTCCTGAAAATGTGGTGGAATCAGAGTCCTTGAATATTTTTATGACAAAGATAGATTCTTGTTAAGCCAGGGATGAAAGGTTATCAGGGCTAGGTGGCAATGTGGATTTGAGATTATAATAAGATCAACCATGACCCTATTAAATGGTAGAGCAGGCTCAAGGGGCTGAATGGTCTCCATAATCTTCTAAAAGTAGTGGTACAAATAATTAGACAAATAATTAGTTTCTAACTACCTTTCAAGTTATAGACTCACTTGCCAGACTTTTTTGATATTCACCGTTCTATTGTGAAGTCATGACAAAGTGTCATACAAATGATTTTTAAAAAGGTTTGAACTATATATTCAATAAATATTATTGGCTATAAGGCAGGGTGACAACATAGCTTCAGGACTAGCCATCAAGTCAGGAAGAAGAAAAAAGCTTGGCAGATTTGGTAAAGAACTGAAAACTGGAGGACAGGTAATTCCCAAGCAATGAATACAATAGGGAGAAGGATTTCTGATAAGTGCAAATTTCATAAATTGGCACCTTCCATAGCTTTATTAATGAAAAATTAAGTTTTTGGATATGAGGAGTGGAATATGTGGCAAAAGATGCATTGCCTTTAATGTGACCCCACACAAGTATATTAAGTACAGAACATGGCACAGAAATGTTGACTAATTAGTCTTTTAGTGAATTGTATTTTTTAAAAGTATTTTTTGAATGAAAATAAGCAGGATTGTGGAGTATTAAAGGACATAAGTGGAGTGAAAACTGCATTTTCCAGTTCTTGAGGGAAAGCAGCAAGATTTGTCACTATTGCCCATTGAGCAAAAGAACCATTTGCAACAAATTATATCAAGCTTTCAAATTCTTTTCATATTATTTTAATTTTTTTCCATAACTATTTTGATTAAATGGCAAGTGCTGATGACTCCATTATGAAACTGACTGAAATGTTTAATGGTTGGAGAAAAGCTGAATCAACAATAAAAGTGCCATTAATCTGATGTCTCTGATTGTGTTCAATCAGCTCACTCTCACTGTTGACCAAGTAGTACAAAGTAAATTCTCCCATCTGATACCCTTAAGTTTCAAGTAGTTAAATCAGGCTGATGCTCTTACACATATAAAGAAAACTAGGCAAACTAGTTTATTTTATCATTACTGTCAAAAGCTATAGCTATAACTACCCAGCATTAGTTTTTGTTGTCAGGGCCAGTTGTAACCACATATATGTCCATTCGCCTGTTTTGAGTACATGCGTAGAACGTGTTATACTAGAGAATTATCATATTATTTAGCAGCCGCTTGTGCTACCCCTCTCCTTTACCTGTGGCCCTCAGCATATTTGTTGCTTGAGAAGTGCTAATGGACTTCAGACTGACCCTCATTCCTGCTGACCATTGTAAGAAAGAATAGGTAAATGTAATTATGAAGCATTTAGAATCAGTGGAAAAACCTCCGTAAAAATATAAATAATAGATTTTTATGTACGTTACCATCCATTTGTGATCACCTTCAGAGGCATGATTCAGCTCAAATTATAGAATAGCTGCATAACTCCATTACATGATCAAATGGTGAACTCCTAACAATGGCTTTCAGATAAGACATTGTTTGAGATCATGACCTTGACAATTCATTACTGAGAAATACTTGTATAAAATTATGGATGGTTTAGGTCAACACTTTTTTTTTAAAATCAGCTGCTAAAACAAAATCAGCATAATTGTTATGATACTTACAATTTTGATACCTACAAGTTATTTCTTCTTTTTTTAGAAGACTGCATGGAAACATAAAACACATTTTTAATTCAAAAATTTCACTACTTAATTTACCATGAGTAACACATGTCCTAGAACCCCGTATGAAGTGGTTCTGATTTTGCAGTGATAGTTGTTTTCTCTCCCTATAACTGTCCTTCTCGTCAGAGTTGCTGTTTTTGCTGGATTTTGCGATTCTTGATCAACTGTATTGCAAGTCATTTTTTTTAAACCTAGTTAAATAATATTAGAAATATATTAATTGTATCTAAAACTTTATGCATCCCAACCCAAATGCATTTGGCCAATACAAGCGTTTGGTTTTGGGGATTGCATTGTTAGACCAAATGTATAAAGTGGTAAACAGGATAATGGGTTTGCAAAGAGCAGAGCAGGGGTAAAAATGCTGAGTATGTTATCTGTCACAATGAACTATTAAAATGCATTTAATAAACAGTTTGTCCTATAAAATAATTAGAAGGGAATGAAAGAATATAAGACAGCACATAAGAAAAATTTCAGTCGGCCAGCAAAAGTACACTAGCAAGTCAAAATAGTATTTTTTAAAAATTCAGTAAAGGATAGGTTGGCCAAGTTGGTGAAGGTAGTGTTAAATTGATTCCAAAGTGGAATGGAATGAAGTGAAATATAGATATCTGAAACAGACAGGAAAATGGGGAAATTACTAAAGCTGTAAAGTTGCTCACATCGGTGACAGAATTTTACTTTGTATGCAGTCAGTCAGAATTCAGTGCAAGATTTTTCACTTGCAGTTGGATAAATTGTCAGCTCAAACATTCACAATCGTAGGAGGATCAAGGAGACTGGAAGCCAATCTGGAGGTTGCTGCAAAGGGACATAATGTGGTCTTCATTGCTGAAAACGTGTGCTCAGCCAAATTTCCTCCTGGGCTTTTGAAAAATTGTAGCTGTAACAGTATTTTGTGTACTACCAGAGGGCATGCTTACAAAACATGACAGACAGGTGGGAAGGACAATAGCATTGTTCCATATCTAGGACAAAGTATAAAATGCTGCCAAAAAATGTTGACATTTGGAGACTTGCCTGAGACAGAAATAGATAGGACAGTTTCACTTAAAATTCAAGCATTGTTTGTAGACTACAGCAACTGGTCAGAAATTCTGAAGGGACAATGAATAACAGGAAACCATTTTAGACAATCATTAATCAAAACCTTTAGTCCCTCACTAAGAGAATTAAGTAATTAAAACTGAATTGTCAGATCTTAATTACATTTACACTCTCTACAGTTGTTTGTTTCAAAGGGTGTATACTGGTTCAAAATTACAGTTGCTGAATATGTGAAATTTCTATGAACAATTGAACTGCAACTTCGACACATCTTTAAGGTACTTTCAATCAATGTGCACATTGGCAGAAGCTGTTGATTATTTTAGTAATTCATTAAACCTGATTACCAATAGGACTCAAAAAATGTTATTGTTACGGAGAAAAATCAAGGTTAAAATAGCATTAACTGTAATACAGAAGGGAAAATTTTTTTAAAAATCAATTTGACCAGCAGGTTACATTTAGTACTCACCACAAGATGTTACCATAGTAACCTATTGTGAAGGTGGGACTCCCAGAATCTTCTGACAGGTGAGAAAGCTTATGAGAAACTTACTGCTTTAATTCAGTGCTTACGTAAATATTAACTGATTAGCTTGTTTTAGGTAATGGCTGCACCTGAAATTGAATGTGCCGTGTGATAAATCATACCTTTATGATATTTAATAATTGTACCTAACTGGGTTGCCATTGATTGGAATAAAGAGATTATCGTGCCCTGCATAAAATAATCTAAGTATTTAAGCAAGGCTAAAAAAAAGGTATATTTCATCAAAGTTTTTCATCTTGCACTCATCAGAACAATTTGCAAGAATGCCAATAAAGACAAAAAGCAACACTGATATTGTGTGTAATGAGTTTGCTGATTAGTTTGGCAAGTGGACTCCGATTAGGAGAGGCTATATAGAATGCAACAGTTAATAGTGAATGACAGTTAATTGCTGGGCTTTGATTATGTTTTAAACCCCATTGGTTCAGCAATACTCAAGTTCTATAAAACCAAATGAGTATTTAATTAGCTGACACAAAAAGTGACCATTATCATTATAACTTAGCAAAATATTTTTACCGAAAGACCTGAAAATATTTTTACCTATGCTTTCTTGCCTCTATCTTCCTATCACTGTGATTCATCTTTGCTTCCACTTTCCCTTGGTCTTCTAAATAACATAACTCACATTCTAATGCATTCAGCATTTTGTTTGCATGTACTAGGTGAGTTTCCCTTTACTCCCAAACCCAATGAAGTGGATCAGAGTGAACAATACTGTTTATTCATTTATAGCTGGTTTCAAAAAACATTTCCCTTGTACTTCAAAGATTCACACTAAAGTGACACCAATGTTTCTCCAAATATGGACATAGAGACGTGGTTTTTTCAAGAACTTCAAAATAAGTGGTAATTATGTCCTTGGAGAGGAGAAGGCTTAGAGGAGATTTGATAGAAATTTTCAAAATCATGAGGTGTCCAGACAGAATTTATAGGAAGAAATTGATTCTGCTTCTAAGGATTGAGAATTAGAGAGCACAAGTTTAAAGTGTTTTGCAAAAGAATCAGTTGTGAGGTCAGAAGAAACATTTTCATTTGGTGAATAGGTAAGAAATGGAATGCATTGCCTTGAAGTGAGTTGGAGGTAGGTTCAGCTGGGGCATTCAGTATGATGTTGGATGATTATTTGAATTGAAACAATGTGAACAGTTATGGGAAAAACAATAGGATGTTGGCACTAAGTTAAAATGTTTAGATAGCCAAGGCAACATGACGGGTTGAATGGTCCACTTCTGTACCAAACTGATTCTGTGAGAATTCAGCCTTGACAATGCCATGGCTATCAGGTCCTACTGAACATAAATTCTCTAGAATACTTTAATTCTTTCAATGGTTTACAAAGAGTTATAACATCGCAGTTACAAATGACTTAGTCTTGTCTATGTTATGATGTGGATCTTGTTTGGTTGCTGTATTACCTTGATTGTGTTGTTTTGTCTTCTGCCTCTGTTTTCCAATGTTATCTTATAAACTGATCTTGACCCTGAATGCAAGTACTTTGTGTCTATTTATACATCTCAACAATTGTCTTCTTAATGTAAAATTACAGCTTCTATCTATTAAGTGTGAGCCTTCAAAGACTAATTAAAACTTGAAGGGTACTGCTGGATTTTTTTGGGTAGCATCTTATAAAGCACTGAACGAAATGGGAAATTGTGAGAATTTTCCAGCACAGTTCCAGGCATTGAGATGAGATTTTCACTAAGGAACAGCCAGATTCCTATTAATGGGGATTATTGTTCATTATCACCTACATTAACATTGATTCTCACTGCATTAATATGCAGGTTCCTATTCTATCACATGCTGGAAAGTATCCCCGTTACAAAAGTCTGAGCAGGTACCTGGCATCTCCAGCTCATTATTTGCTCCTTTGAACTTCCATCTCGGTCAGCCAGCACCAACATCGCAGTGAATGCTCCATGGGCTCTGGCTGTATGCATCCCAAATCCATGGATCTTGGCATTCGGCATATGCCAGTTGATCTGCATTATCATTGCACATCTCCAACCCTTTAGTTCTGTATTTTAGCACTGTGCCTTTCATTGCAATTCTGCCGCAAGGATGCATTGTGCGCTTGGACTGGCAGCCAGGTCATGGATTGGGCCAGGCTGCATCTCAGGGCTGTTCACTTGCTCTGATAGCTCTTACTTATCTTGCACTTATTTGGATGCTTACAATATCTCTTACTCGCCCTGCTTGCCAATTGATGCTGACACAAAGCCAGGCCACTTGTCAAGGTTTTCAATTGTTTCTAGTCAAAGCGTGGACATGTTGTTGTATGGCACCATGCTATGTTAGTTTTACACCTATACCATGTGCCAGCAGTTGTTGTGATAGACACACTGCATGTGTTTCAACCCAACGGACATGACACAAAGCTAGAGAGGTGGTGTGTTTAATAATGTTAATGGAGACACTCTTTAGTGAGGGGATCTAAACATATTAGGTCAGGGCCTACCTCCAGTAATAGTTCAGGGGCTTGGGAATGGTCAGACAGCTGGTTGGGTCACTCAGGATCAAGAATTTTCTCAAAAAGGAACCAAATGTTGAGCATTCCACCTCCGATCTTGTACTTTATTATAGGCAATTTTCTGTTGTTTCATTTTGTTTCTCCATGGAAAGGTCAATACTGCAGCCCAGGCAGTAGAATTTTGGAACATAGTTGGGTTCCCCCAGATACAGGATGTCAACACAATGCATTGAAATGATCATATCACAACACTGTAAAGTTCATCAATACGAAGTGCCTCCATTCCATTAATGTTCAGGTGTTTCTGCAATTACACTTCCTGGAAGTGAGTGCCCCATCAGCCTAGCGAATGTCATTGATTCCTCCATCCTGGATAACTTCTACGTACCTGCTGCATTTCTGGGTCCAGGTGCCTGATAAGGCTGGATACTGGAGCACAAGGACTAATCACACGGCACCATTCATGCAGCATGTGTTCCTCACAAATACAACATGTTTGCTGCTGTATCCAGTGTCTCTCAATTTGTAAAGTGATAAGACCAAGACATACACATATCCAGCCACTGACATTATACATTGACATTTGAGGTAATATCTTTACAACAGCTTTGTAATTCGGCAGATCTTATGGTACAATGGGTGACATCCTGCTCTGAGAGAGAAGCTTCATGGGCAAGTCCCACTCCAGGTCCTGATGTCCAAGGAAGGCGCATTTATCATTGTTTCAAGTTGAGTATCAATCTGCAAATCCTTTCAACACAAACCAATGGCCAATGGTCCAAATGGGAGAGATTCCTGATTAACTGTGTGATGGAAAGAACACTGGAGCCTCTGCCATATCACTATCTATAGTTCTCCTACAAGACTGTTTCCACAGCAACTTGGACATACTGAGTGAACCGTAACACACTCGCACTATATGACAATTCTGCTGTGTTTTAGATTGTGCTACATCTCCCCTTCAAAACCTGCACCAATTCTGAAAAGATCAGCACTGTTACCAAGTTCCGACAATGGATTCTATGTGAAAGCAGCTATGTAAATACAGGGTGCTGTCATTCTTCATTCCACTGGATCATGACTTTATGCCCTGAAGATTCCATAATAAATTCCACAGTAATGATTGAGGGAGGTGGTGGAAAATGCAAAGGTGACCGCTCTCACCAAAAATAAAACTCAAAGGGCTAAATCTTACAATACTTGGGTAAAGTGTCATTTTTATCAAGTTTCACCAAGGGATTCTCTCCACAAGGCCTAGCAGGTTCTCCTGCTCTGGCATCCTAAGCAAGCCTATGTCAGCACTGCCTGAGCTGGCTGATCCTTGGACTTGCGGCAGCTTGCTGCTGTTCCTGTTACTTGCTGCTGCTGGAAACACAGACCCAGTCTATCAGCTATGTCCTTTAGGACTTGACCAGCTTGATCAATAGTGCTGCTGCCTAACCACTGTTGGTGGTAGACATTGAAATCCCCCATCCAGAGTACATTTTGTGTCCTTGTCACCCTCAGTGCTTCCTCTAAGTGTTGCTCAACATGGAGAAGTTCTAATTCCTCAGCAAGGGAGGGCGCTATGTGCTAATCAGCAGGATGTTTCCTTGCCCTTGTTTAACCTGAAGCCATGAGATTTCAAGGAGTCCAGAGCCAATGTTGAGGACTCCCAGGGCAACTTCCTCCCAATTGCAAATCGCTGCATCACCACCTTTGCTGGGTCTGTCCTGCTGGTGGGTCATGACATATCCAGGGAAGGTGATGGTGGTGTCTGGGACATTGCAAAGTATTGTCCTGTGAGTATGACTATGTCAGGCTATTGCTTGACTAGTCTGTGATACAGCTTTTTGCACTCTCCTCCAGTTATTAATAGGGAGGACTTCACAGGATGACAGGGCTGTTTCTGCTGATGTTGTTTCTGTTGTCTAGGTCGACGCTGAGTGGTCTGTCTGGTTTCATCTGTTTGTTGAGACTTTGTAGTGATTAGTAAACCTAACTGGCTTGCTAGTCAACCAGATTGCTGTGGATCTGGAGTCACATGTAGACTAGACCAGGTGAGGATGGCAGATTTCCTTCCCTGAGGAAATTAGTGAGTCAGATGGATTTTTCCGTTTATCAATAATAGTTTCACAGTCATAGAGTCATAAAGATGTACAGCATGGAAACCGACCCTTCGGTCCAACAACTCCATCAGATATTCTACATTAATCTAGTCCCATTTGCTAGCTTTTGGCCCTTATCACTCTAAACCCTTTCTACTCATATACCCATCCAAACGCTTGTTAAATGTTGTGATTGTACCAGCCTCCACCACCTCTGGCAGCTCATTCCAGACATGCACCAATCTCTGTATGAGAATGTTGACCCTTAGGTCCCTTTTAAATCTTTCCCCTTTCACATTAAAACCTGGGGAAAAGACCTTGTCTATTCACCTTATCCGTGCCCCTCATGATTTTATAAACCTCAATAAGGTCACCTCTCAGCTTTTGATGTTCCAGCAAAAATAACCCCAGCCTATTCAGACTCTCCTTGTAGCTTATTAATAGATTCTGGATTCTAGACTCTTTCATTGAATTTAAACTCAACCATCTGCCATGGCAAGATTCAAACCTCAGTCCCCAGAACATTAACTGAGTTTCTGGATTATTAGTCTAGCAATAGTACCACTAGGCTATTGCCTCCCTTTGCTTGCAGTAATATCTATCATTATACTCACATTGCAGGTGTAGACATGATCAGTTGTATTATTGATAGTGTTACAATTACTGTGTTGGTTGTGGCTGTTATCTACCTCTTTTAAATCCAGCATCTGCTTCATTGAGGTCTCAATGTGCAATTTGTGAGAGCCAATAACATGTTGGACATCACCCCTGACCGGCGTTTGAACTCCAAACAGGATCACACTACATGCATTACACATAGTTGATGATTAGGGTGGCACAATGGCTCTGGATAGCACTGCTGCCTCACAGCACCAGGGCCACAAGTTCAATTCCACTCTCAGGCAACAATCAGGGTAGAGTTTGCACATTATCCCTGTATCTATGTGGATTTGCTCCAGTTTGATGTGCACATTAGGTGGATTGGCCATGCGAAATTGTCTTGGTGTGCAGGTTAGGTGGATCAGCCATGGATCTTACAGGGATAGGGTGGGGGAGTGGGTCTGAGTGGGATGCTGTTGAGGGTTGGTGTGGATTCAATGGGCTGAAGAGCCTGTTTCCATCCTGTGAAGATTCTATGATATGACTTTGAATAAAGTGCATTTTGCAAGTGCCTAATTGATGAGTTTGCCCTCCTGTCTAGCTGAGGTGCAGCCTATACTTTTGTTCATCAAAGTGACAGAAATTCTGCTCACTCTGGGCACTGTCCCAGGCATTTGGTTTAGTTGCAGGTCACATCTAGCAATGACAAGCAATGACAAGTGATGGCAGGCCTTGTTGTGGACAGCCTCAGCCTCAGACTCAGCCTGGTTGCCAAGTTACCTCCTTAGAGAATCCTTTCACCTTGCACTTTCCAAACTACCCATTTCTATGATATTCCCCCCACCCCATGTGGAAAACTACTACATTGACATCTGCTTCCAATTTACCACTTTGTCCCTGACACATGATAATCCACTTTAATGATGTGTACTGTAGTCTTGAATGCTATGTTCCATAAGTATGTGCTAAGTCTTTAAATTCATATCTAAAAGAGGCATTGAATTGTCATCCTACATGGCATGACTGGTAATGCATAAATGGGGTGGTCATGAGAGAAAATGGAATATATCACATCACTACATCACTCCAGTGTAATTTAGATAAACCTATATATTTTATGGTGAGTGTTTGCAGCTCCAGCTAGAAATTATCAGACACATTTCAGCAGGTTCCAAACTAGCCAGAGATCCGGTATAATGATCCCCACCCCATTTCCTCAGTTAAACTGCCTGAATACTACCTAAGATTATGCTATTTTTTGGGAATATGTATGGTTCTTCAGTCTCAGGATAGCTTCCAGATCATGGCAAGCAGTTTTTTTGCCTTTTTAACTAATTTTCTTAACACATTTCAAATTCTCTGGTGGTAGAAATATTAGTAATGAGGCAAATTACATGCTAATCAGGTCCATGATTTGTGTGTTTTCACAAATCACTATGAGGACCCTAAAAGATATTTCAATGCTTTCTAAAGCACAAGAAGATGCAGTGCAATACTGCCTGTATGTACGTACTGGGCACTTTTAAAAATCAGCTTATTAATGGATAACAATTAACAATTCACTGTGGATTGAGAAGGAGGCTAGAAAATTGATTTTAAGTGGCACAGACTAAATGAGGTAATAATAATTTTGATCTCAGAGCTTCCTTAATGGTTAGGTGGCAATAAGTACTGTAAATGCAGAGGATTGCTAGCTGAACTCACCTAAGAGAGTCATGAAACAATAAAGTTGATTTTAATGTAGACACTTCAGATCAAAACAAAAATCGGCAGAGGCACCTGTTCCTGGCTGCTATCTAATTGTTCCTTCTATACATGTGGCATGAAGGGGAGAACCGAATTGGAATTAGTTGTGATGGTTAGATAGAACAGTGACACTGAAACATCAGTTTTTCACTGCCCCAACCAGTGACCAGGGCAGCACTGTGCAGGAGCAGGTCAGAAAATCCCATTTTACCCTTGCAGGCCTGAATTTGGTCTGACAGATTTTCTGACAGACTGTTTAGGATAAGCATTAAGTCCGCACTATTGACATTTTTGGGACGCATTTCAACAGTGTGGTCTTGCAAAGAAAACTCATTGCTGAATTTCAGGAGCTCAAGTGGACATGATGATGTAGTGATGATGTTAGTCTTCACAATAGTCAAAATGTCAATAACAAATCAACAGCCATTTTACCTCACCCGCCACCCCACCCAATTTTCATGTTCAGCAACCAAACTGGTCCAAGTGTGTCCAGGATTAAAGACAATGGTCTACCTGAGAAACTGGAAGAACACAGTTATGTACTTAATGGCAGAGAGAACTCCTGTCCCATGTACAATGAAAGGAAGTGTGCCCAAACGAGCAATGTAGGATGCTAACTTCAGCAGCAAAACAATATAGTTTCATCTGTGAATCAGATAAAGTGGCAGTGAAAATCTTGAGCAAAATGAATTTAAATTCCATGCAGAGGATATCTGCATTTCCGACAGTCCAAGGGTTAAAATGCTGGACAAACAGTGAAGCAATGGGACTCACCACTGACATTTAAGAAATGGCCACCAAAGATCGCGCGAATACTCTGCTGTGGATATTCCCTTTCATCAAGTAGCCTAAGCAGCCAACCACACTGAAGTCTTCTAATAGGCAACTAACCAGGAAGTAAATTGCACTGAATTGTTCAATTTAATTAAAATTTTACAAAGCACAAAATAAATTATTTGGCCATACACATGTATTAAGATAGAAGCTGAAATATCATAAACATATTTTACAACAGTCTTAGCAAATTGTCTTAATCATAGTGGAGAAATTTGATATTGCACCGTTGTAAAATTAGACTTTCAGGTACAGTAAGGTTCTTCATCAGTAATTAAGAAGAAAATGTTCTCTAATTTGTAGCTGCAGTTTAAATTTACTTTAAAATATTGCATAATATTATTCAAAAAATGGTTCATATCTGGATGTAACCTATCACAATAGTGTTATTGACTACAGGCTTCTTTTGTCTTTGTATTGTTGTAGATTGCAATGTGATTCTCAGTGAGTATATTGTTGTACTGCACTTAATATAACACTTGTATTTGCATTTGCAATTAGATGCAGTGGATAATTCTGTTTTTTTAACCTGAATTATAACAAAACTTAAATGGTATAAACATTATGAGGAACACAAATAATGTGATGGCTTTTTTGCCTTTATCAACCTGACCAGTGGAAATTTCCAGTAAATGTATACAATTATGCTACTACTGCATACTGGCAATTGTAATTGACATGATTTGTATGAGGTGCAATGTAATAACTGAATATATTAAAAAATCTTATAGCTTGATTAGCATGAGCACATTTCTAGTGCTGCAATGTTATTAACAGCACAATTATCATGGCATCCCTAGGACATGCTCTTAGCACTTCAGTGAATAAGCAAACCTTCACTAACGAAAAAAAAATTAAAGTACAGCAAATTTCAAAGCACCAGCTATGCTGAATATCATTAAAAATTTATAAAACTTTCCCTGAACATGACAAGTGTTTGGTTTAACTGAGTATCTGCCATAAGTAGTCTAAGCTGAAAAAAAGAATCCTGTCAGTCTGTAGTTCCCTTGGACTTTACCCCTCACCTCAATCCAGCTGAAAGCTGTAGCCATTCAAGACTGACAGTTTGACTCACCATGACCTGTCAGAACATTCGTCTTTCAATGCTTTGTTTTAGTTAAGAGCCAAACTGCACACAACATAAGCAAGTTGTTTCGAGGCTTGGAATGAGATCAAACATTCCTGGCATCTCCACTTACCAAAGCCTTGATTTGTAATGTATTTGTCGGAGACTGATTAGATGGCGAGTGCTAAAAACCTATAGAAGTCTAACAATTTTACCACCTCTTGCACCTTACCATTGAATAGGTTACACTCTGATCTACCTAACAAATTCACCTTCGTTCAGTACATACATTTAGAAAAGCTTTTCTTTCCTATTGTGTTGCTTCACTGTGACCCTTCTATCTTGCGTGTATGCATCAGCAGACATACTGATACAATCTTAAGGTCATGTTCTTTTCAAACTGACAGAGCCTTCCAAAATTTTGACGAGGTTCATCTCATAATTATGTTGTGGAAAAGACAACTGATTTCATACAGTAAATCAGAGTTATTTAATCACAATACCTTTTTTTTAAAAAAAATATGGTTGAACTGAATTAAATCATTTGGAACTTGTATGCATTTGATTTCTGTTTTGTTACTTAGAATTCTGAGATCATTTCTTTTTTTCTGAAATACATTCACAATAATATTTCTATTAACCATATATAAGTTAGACCAGTAGGATTATGCTCAAACTGCTTTTGCAATAGCCTGCTTTTATTTGCTTGCCGGTCTCCCATGCATCAGAACAAGTCATCTCCCACTGTCACGTTTTCTTTTATCTGGGAGGGGTTGACAGTGTATATGTCTCCAATGTTGAATGCTTTTTCATGATTAGCTGCCAGGAAGTGCTGTTTTTAAGGTTAAATTGGTGTTACCACCGCCTGTTTCAATCATGGGTGGACTGTTCCGCTACAACAAAAGTGCTCCATCTCATGGTTTAGCTAGAAACTGAAGAAATTAAACATTGACAGTGGATGAATTTCACTGATGGTCAAAAACTAACTCTTTACACGCAACACTTTATTGACTGAGATATTCTCACTAAAGCTTGCAACAGTTACATTTCTTGAATACTTCTGGTCAATGTATTCATTCTTCTCGTTAAAAATGAATTCCTCCCATGTGTCAAGTCTTTCATCAAAAGATGATCTTTTGTTGAGAATCTTGTACTGATAACTGACGTGGGAAAATTATGCAGAGTAATTCTAATAAGAAATTGTCTTGATATGCTGACATCTTTCATGATGACACTTTGACGGATTTGTCATCTGAGGATCTGACAGAACAGACATATCCAGGTTACACAGATCAATATCAAAGAATGAAAATGCAAGGTGCTATGCAAATTTCAGAGCAAAAGGTACAAAAATATGAATAAGCATGTTTATAGCTCTTCAAGGGACAGGAAAGAAAGGAAAAGTTGAAATATAAACATGAAAAAGTGTCTGGAAATCATGGCACAGAGCTGAGATGCAAATACATTAGGGGAAATAAAGGGCTCGATTTTGTGATCTTTGTACCCAAGTAGTACCTATTCCCGGGCTCAACAATCAACAAAAAGAACAGAAGGCAATTAGACTTTGTCTCCAACCCTCACTCTTCTCTCTAGCACCCTGAATGGGTGGAGCACGGCCAAAGTCTTCAACTACTTAGGCCTAACATGGCTTATTTGAATGAGGTCAGAAAGGATTTCTTAGCCTTCTGAACTGAATTTCCTGTGTTTGGTCATTCAGGTCCCTAAATGTAATGCTATGTGAAGAAAATCAGAACAAAAGCACAAATTGCTGACGAAACTCAGCAGGTCTAGCAGCATCCATGAGAAGAAAGCAGAGTTAATATGTTGAGTCTGGTGACTCTTCAGCAGAACTGATAGCAGCTAGAAAAATGTGATATTATTGCTGAAGACGAGGTTGTGGGAGGTTGGAGTTGGAGGGGAGAGGTGAATGGATAGGTGGAGATTGAACCCAGAGGGAGAAAGATATGAAAGGGATAGGTAAACAATGGATTTATGGAGAGCAGTTCAGGTCAGAAGAGAAGCTGAAGTGATAACGAGACCTGAGAGTAGTCTGTGCTGAAAGCAAACATGTGACGTGACAATATACCTGAGACTGGATAAAAATGAGTTGCCTGTGCTATAAGCAACCCATGTCATAACAGGACCAGGCATGGAGTGGGTAAAAAAACATGGAAGGATGGAATCAGTCTCGAAGGATATTGAACTCGATATTGAGTCCCAGATGCTGCAGGGTCGTCAAGCAGAAAATGAGATGTTGTTCTTCCGGTTTGTGCTGAGGCTATAACATGGCAACAGGCCTGTGACAGAAATGGCAGGCAATTGGAAGCTCTGGATCATTTTTACAGACAGAACTTAAGTGGTGTGGAAAGCAGGCAACCCAGGTTTCATCTCCTCAATATAGAGGACACCCCCAATGACCAATACAGAGATACAGCATTGTTGCTTTGCAGAATTTAAAGCTTTACTAGAAGAAAATAAACCAGTTTTATAGCACAGACTTTAAGGATTTAAAAAAGGAATGAAATGCAGCTTTATTATCTTGCAGTTTGAAAGATTTATAAACATCCAAAGTAAAAACAGCATTACTATTTGTGGAAGTAAAAGTCTTCCAGAGAAAGAGATCAAAACACCCTTGGCTAAATCTTACATACTTTTGTGTAAGTTCAAGTCATGTCGTATTTGGGGGAGTGTTTAATGCCACAAGCATTTTCTCACTGAATCTTACCAAACCTGCCTCACTAATTGATATTTCCACCTTTGAGGTGAGAATCGCATCCAATTTCTGCTCCATCTTACCACATGTCATTCCCAGAGTAACTCACCAGACAGCGGATATGCTCCCTAAGACTGGCATCTCTTGTGGCTGAGCCATCTTTCAAAACCAGCTGCGCATCTGCAGAAGTCCTGGCATCTGCAAGCTGCCCAGTGCCACCCAGCTCAGTCATGGAAAGAGTGACGAGAGATGGACAATGAAGGAGAGGCTAACATGAATCTTCACTGAAGTAGGCCTGGAGCTCCTTGTGGGCAGAGTGGATGGAAGAAGAAGGGTACTCTTCACAAAAGACCAGCAGAGGAGGCCACCTCACCAGATCTTGCCAGTCTGGTCAGAATTCTCACCCTGGCACCTGATTTACAACCAATGGCAGCAACTACAGCTAATCTGATCCTGGTCTTGCCAATATTTTAGGGAGATATCTTTAAGCTGCATTCCTGGTTTACTTATTCTTGCAGGGGGCATGTGCAGGGAGAAATCACTCTGCCTTCAAACTAAGCCTCACTCCTACTATTGTTAAATCGGGAATGATAGTCTCATTCTCTCTTCATTCTTTAAGCCCTACTTATAGTTTTGCTAACATATTGGTAGATGCATGACATATCTTCTTGGACATTGATCACTTTTTTAAATAAACCAGTAAGTAGATGTGGGTTAGTGCTGTGAGGGTGTTCATTTTTAAACAAAATATCAAGAAGTCATTCTGGAATAGTGACCTAATTGGACCAGTTCAAAGAAGACATGTGACTGAAATCAAAGGGTTTGAAGATCCCTAGGGTAACAATGGAATAAGATGTTTTGATCTTTCAGTTTATGACGGGCTGTGTAAATACATGAAGGCTGATCATTGTACTTTACACCAGAGTTTTAGTTGAGAAGAAGTTAGAGTTGGGTTCAAAGACAAGTTTTAGTATCTCCCCGAGCAGAGTTTGGTTGCAAAGAAAGCAGTTTTTCTCCTTGCAGGTTTTAAGTTCAGTTTAAATCAGAGGAAAATAGTTACTGCAGCAGTAGTATGTTTTTTTTAGTTTTTTGAAGTTCTCAATGTAGGAGAGTTTGGGATAGATACCTTCAGTTTGCTAGAATTGAAAAAGTTTAGACCATCAGATTTGTGAGGCCATCTGACTCAGAGAGTCATAGAGTCATAAAGTCAAACAGTATGGAACCAGACCCTTTGGTCCACCTAGTCCATGCTGAACACAATCCCAAACTGAACTAGTCCCACTTGCCTGCTCCTGGCCCATATCCCTCCAAATCATTCTTATTCATGTGCTTATCTAAGTGTCTTTTAAATGTTGTAACTGTGCCCACATCCACTACTTCTGGAAGTTCATTCCGCACGTGAACCACCCTTGGTGTAAAATATTTGCCCCCATGTCTTTCTTAAATCTTGCTCCTCTCACTTTAAAAATATGCCCCCTCGTCTTGAAATTCCTCATTCTAGGGAAAAGACACCTACCATTAACCCTATCTATACTCCTCATAATTTTATAAGCCTCTATAAGATCACTTTTCAATTTCATATGCTCCAGTGAAAAAAGTCCCAGCCTATCCGGCATTTCCTTACAACTCGGAATTACAATGTGGTTCCAGAAGAAGAAACTGGAAGGAGTCAATAAAGAAAAAGCTTAAAGTGTTGCAGTACGATTGTAATTTCTCTGGACTTGAGTCTGTAACACGTAGTGTTGAAAAACAAGTTGAAACTTTATGTTTATGTTAAAATCATTCTGATTTTAATACATGTATTTTGGTTTGTTTGTCTTGTCTCTTTTATGTAATAACATTTTGTTCTGTTATTAAAGAACATGTGCAGCCTCATGTGGATATGTTTCAGTAAGCAACCACCATGTTGACCAACAAAAGAAAAAATAAATAAACAAATGGGGTGAAACCTTTTAGGGCTGTGACAACTGCAAGTAATGACAAGAAATCTGGGAGAATGGCATACGGGAGCAACCATCTGCAATTTTCAACTAAGTTCTAGAGATTGAGATGAGTTTAAAGCCAGTCAGCAGTGAGATGCCTATTGGCCTTGTTCACTGCACATTGTCTCGTTAATGTGCAGGTTGTCTCTCAGTATCCAATATGAGGAATCTCGTTGCTCGAATTCCTGATGTGGAAGTCGGAGCAGGTACCCCCAGTTCACCACTTGCTCCTCTTCTGGGATACCAGTCTCTCGGGCCATGCTCCAGGCATCAGCACACTCAACCGATCAACGGACACTGGCATCCAATATGTGCCAGACTTTCAGGACCCATGTGATGCCTTTCCAATCCATTTACCAGGATGCTTCTGCACTGTAACACCACACTATGGAATGCACTGCCAATGGGCATTGAAATGCTGCTGCATGGACGCTTTGCGGCACAAACACACACTCAAGTCGCAGATCGGACGGGGCTGCATCTCGGGGCTGCTCACTTGTTCTTCCAGCATTAACACAGCACCGCCTTGCCTTGTCTCTTAGTGCAGTCACAGTGCCGGGCCCAGCTTGGTGGTCAGCATTCCACAGCCAAAGGGAGGACATCTTGCTGTATGACACACTGCAACCCCAATCTGTCACCAGCACCGCGTGCCAGAGGCTTCTATGGTAAACATACTGCACGTGCTGCAAGCAAACAGCGATGTCTCAAATTCTAATGGGAGGGCTCTTCATTGGAGTCCGTGGGGTAAGTTTGGGATGCTTTGGTGAGAAATCATGCTAGGACTCATGGAGAGAATTCCTTCAAGAAACTTGGAAATATTGACACTTCGACAAAATATTGTATAATTTAGCACATGGTCTATAAAGCCAGGTTCTTTTTCATTATGGGTTCTGATTTGTTCCGTAGTATGATAAGTAGAGATTATAACAAATGTGGGCTCTTCATGGGATCTGAATACCTCGAACATTAGTGGGATCTTTGTTTCTTTTAAAGAAAATGGTCCATGGGGATATTGGACAGGGGTCTAATAGGGGTGTTGTGAGATTTGGATGGATTTGAATGTTGCTAAGGTTTTTTT
Organism: Rhincodon typus; assembly: GCF_021869965.1. Lineage (NCBI taxonomy): Eukaryota > Metazoa > Chordata > Chondrichthyes > Orectolobiformes > Rhincodontidae > Rhincodon > Rhincodon typus. Next base: position 30,754,041 of record NC_063346.1, on the reverse strand, counting down.
TTCCTGGAAGGCATAATAATGGATTATTTGAAGTTTTTGACTAAGGCTAAACTAAGAGGGTTAGCAGATAAATTGCTGGTGAAATAAAATAATCATAGGAAGCCTCACAAAAATAGAAACTGGTGCAGAAATCAGGATGATTGGCAGCATCTCTGGGAAGAAACAGAAAACATACTACAAACACCGGTTTCTCTTTACAGATGCTGCCAGAACTTCTGAGTTTCTCCAGCAATTTCCGTTCTTGTTTGTTTCAGATCTCCAGCATCTGCAGTTTTTTTTATTATTTACCACAGGAAATCTCCGTGCCTATCAAATTGAAACTGGAGAAATTACCTTTTAACTTTTCTTGCCTGCCCCACATAGAATGGTGATGGGGGGGATCCTCAAAAATAGAGCCAAGTGACTGAGGAGCCCACCAAATGTAGCCAATAACCTCATGGATCAATCTGAACTAAGACCATTATGATGGCATGGAATTATAAAAGCTTTGTCATCGAGAATTAAAAACAGAAACATCTAAGAACTTCCTGTCAGGTGAGAGGAGATTAGTAGCCAGAGAGAAAGTGAAAAGACCCTCCAAGATAAGTGAAATACCTTCATCTGAGTGGCCAGACTATGGGTCCCGTGAGTTTTATAAGAGAGTTGTGGCCTTCCCGGCCCTGAACCCCTCAAAACCCTCCCAAAATGGAATCCTAATGTTCCTTACCTGCAGCTTTCTATGTGCCAGAAAGTCTTACTTCAACTGATATCTTTGGGCTGCCTAAGCAATACTATCTTAAGTTCTGAACTGAGAGATAGCAAGAACTGCAGTTGCTGGAGCAAAGACAACACAGTGTAGAGCTGGAGGAACACGGCAGGCCAGGCCATTTCTGAAGAAGGGTCCCGACCTGAAAGCATATTTCTGAAGAAAGTTCCCGACCTGAAACCCCCACATGCACATGCACAAGCACACGCAGGGATAGACAGAAAAGAAAAAATCATGGAAAGATGGAAACTAGGAAAGCAGTTCAGTAGTCTTTGTTCATAAGTTCTGTTGATTTGGTTCTTGCTAATCAAAAGGTTTCTTCTCAATCTTCCTTTTCCACATCTTTCCACTGGTTTGCAAGACGCACACGATGGCTGGTTCACTGACAACAGGACTTTAATTTTCAATTAAAAGTCTCAATTTACAGCAAGTGCTGATTGAAAGAAAAACTGTTTTTATTCTGAGTTAAAGTGGGTCTTGGTTGCAGCAAACAGAGAGACTGCTCCTGACCTGGTGGAGATCTAATCGTTTCTTTATATTTTATTCCCAGCCCTAAGCCGTTCAGTTATCAGAGAACCAATCACGTTGTTGGCAGGCAAAAGGCCTTTGACATCACTAACTGGTGATTATTTCATAGACTAATAAACCAAAACTATATCTGAACAAAATGTCTCAGCTCCAGTCCTAAACCTCAATTACTCCTTGTTCAAGCAGCTGTTTAAATGGTGCTTACCGTAAGTGTCAGATTATTTGCTTTTCAAAACATGCAGCAATCCTTCAAAACAACAGTTTTTTTCTGATTTCAGTCTACAATTTGACAAAGCACAAAAATAAAAATGCACAGCCTTTACATTATGTTTTGTGCATAATTCATTTAAAGACATTTATATGGAATTTTCTTACAGTGCAAATTTAAAAGTAAAAATAACCATACGTTTTATAAAATGTACGCTAGTTTTGAATCTAATCTGTATGATCTAAACACATGATCATATGTCAAGCATTTCAACATTCAGAAATGAGGATCTACCAAAATGAAATGACCCAAAGACCAGTCCTTGAAGAGTGATGATAGTTACTAAGCTGGGTCCAGAACAGATGCACAAACTATTTTTATTTGGAAGCATTCAGATCTATGATTTCAGAATGCTTTGTTTTAAAACACCTGTCTGCTATTCATACATGTTAGAAATATTGAAATATTTAACACTTGCCACATTTATTAAGATGAAAGCAACACTACATTGCTCTTTTCATTGTCCCTATTACAACTTACTGTTCTAATTTATGTACATATTTTTGCAATTTATTGAAACAATTATGTTTACAGTAGATGAAAAGATTATTGTACTAAAGTTTTGTGGGGCTGCAGTAACGAAACACTAATCCAGTGCAGGATGCTTACAGAGATGTGCAATGTGAGAGCTCAACACAAAGTACCAAAGTGATAAACACATTTTTCATGGGATGTGGGCATCACTGGCTAGGCTGTTCCTAATTGCATTGGAGAAGGTGACGGTGAGCTGTTCTTTTGGACTTCTCCATTCCTTATGGTTGTAGAGACATCCACTGCGCCCTCAGAAAGGGAGTTCCAGGGTAAATAAACATCAACACTTTATATATTTCCAAAAATAAAGCCCTTGGGATCTTTACCTTTCACTGCGGAGTGGAAAAGGAAACCAAGAAACATGTTAAAATGATGTACAATTATTTCTATGCCTGCTGAAACATAAATACCAAATTCTCTGACACCAAAGTATCACACTAAAACTGATTGTACCAACCATTGGAGAAGTGGATAACTCTGGGCAGAGCTCTTCCCAGCTTGAGACACAAGCTATTAGAAGGCCTGAGCCTCATTTACAACACCTAAGTGAGCAGACCTAAGAGACTTGATCCAACCTAATAGAATTAAAGAGACAATTTAAGTTCCTCCAGGGCACATGAAACCTTTTAAATAAATGTTTACGGTCATTTTTGTCAGCACAGACACAACAGGCTAAATACATTCCTTCTGTGCTGTAACCATTCTATGATTTTCAGAGTGGCCTCCAGCAGGTGTTTTCAAATAGTGTTAGTTAGATTGCTTGTGACCTGGTATAAATTTGGAGTATGAATCTTTACTTGTCTATTTGTATCTCCAAATTGCAAGTGAGACCCTATTTCAATGACTGGAAGACAATCAGAGCTCATGCCTAACATTCAGTATGGAAATGGTGACCCATTGCATGATAACACTTGTGCAGTTGCAGCATCTGGTGGTTGGTGTTTTAGCTTCCATTGCGGTACAGGGAGAATTACCAGCCAGGGTCTGACTGCTAAGTGGAAGATCAGACTATGGGCATGTAATCGATATTTAATAGAATGCAGGCTCGGACTGCTGCCATCATCACCATCAGGTTCAGTACACAAAGGGGCTGGCAGAGTCTCACTGCTCTCCAATAGATTACTAGGTCTGTAGATGTGTCATCCTGGGGAAGTCATGTGGCCCAGTGAATCTTTCAAGATGACAGCATTCATGCTTCCACAATTATAGCTCTGATAGCACTCTTCATCAGCCATTCCAGACTGCTGCCACTAATACTGAGCTAGTCTGTCTGAAACTAGACCTCAAGGCCTAGAACTGCTTGAGGTCATCCTACAAGACCATCCGCTGTCTCCCCAGTGTAAGTCGGCACCCTTTCATCAACAATGCTGTAGTCACTGGGGTAATACTGCAGAAGAGAATGGGCCAGGCAATGACACGTGCAATACCAGCACTAAAGGGATAAATGAGGTTAAGTATTTTCGTTTGGCATAAATTAATGGAAATGTAGTTACATGAAGCTTTTAAGGAATGGCGTTGGTATGCTGTGTTTTGTTTTAGATTTTGGACTGAAAGGTGTTGTTTATTGCAGAAGGTTAGAAAGGGAGGACTGCAGTCCCATTGATCACCCACAGGCAACTCAGAGAACTTGGATTTCTCCTTTCTTCATCTTCCTCTTTGGCTTTTAGTTCCGGTTCCTCCTCCCAAGTTGTCTATTGAATAACTGGAGGCAAAAATTTTTCCTTCCTGGGTAGCCAGACTGTGGAGGATATATGCAGACCACCATGAGTTGAGAGTATGATAGGACTTCTCTGACCAGGCATGTTGTACCATTGTTTCAGCATGCCAATGAGTTGCATTCCTTGTGTTAGCATGCCCTTCATGCCCTCCACCTGGGTGACAGAGGGCAGCCAATCATAGAGGTGAGTGGCCCTCATCACCTAGCGGTCAAACTCGAAAATGGCAGGAGTTCCCCAGTGCCTCAGGATGAAAGTGTTGTAGCAGCTATCAGGTTACTGGGATTTCACTGTATTCAAACGACAGAACATGCAAGTGACACATTCAGAAACTATGCGCTATTTTCCCTCATCCAGTGACACACAGTGGCTAAGAGGGGCTGGCATTGTTACCTGGAAGGATACACCTGTGTAGAAATTGAGGATGATAATGATTTTCACAGCCACTGTCAGTACTATCCTCACATTACCCTTGTGACAGCAAGTCCAGTTAAAGGAAACTACACAGTTCAGTGACCATCTCCTCAGACATCTATCTCAGACACTGATTCTGATTGAGGTGAGGAAAGACAACTGCTCCTTGAAGACACGGTGTTCACAGTACTCAAAGTCCTCTTCCTGCTCTCTTTGTGTACAGTTTCTTTTCTCTGCTGCCTGTGCTTCTTTTGCTTGTTGTGGTAACTCCCAGGAGGGACTGCACAAAGCCTTCATGAGCTCAGAAGCCTTGAAATTCACTCCAGGAGTTCTGCGCCACTCCTTTCTGCCACAGCAAATGAAAATCAAAGTCAGCCCATCTGAAATTCCTATCCCTTTAAATAACATGAGTAGGGAAATGTATTTTATAGAGCTACATGCATGGCAGCCGAGGGTATCAACAGAAGGCATGAATTTGACTTCAAAGGTCTAAAGAGCAGATCAGGCACAAAATCGTTAAATGTCACCATGCCCGATTTGAATGCTTCAGATGTACACACCTCAAGTCTGCACTCGTGCCCTGACAAGCAGAATACACTACATGAGCTGGGCTGGAACTGGTTGAAATTGTCAGCTGCCATCTCCTGAGCTCTGAGCTTCCATGACACAAATTTTACAGACATGCAATTCTGCAATTTTCTATAAATTCAATTATAGGTCTACAACTCTGCCTGAATTTAAGGGCCAATGATTTGGAGCTATATCCAGTTACATGTCTAATTAATTTAAACTCTGATTTGAATGTATTATATTCTCTTGAATTTGGAAATGCTGGCCATTGCTGTAAGTAGTTCCCATATCCCACCTTCTGAAGTACAAACATACTATCTAATAATTTAATTAGACAGTAAAATAACACTAGTGCAGTCTGAACTGGGTATCTTGGGAACAATTGTCTTGCAATTATACTCACTGTCCAGCAAAATTCTCACAGGAAGTCATCAGGACCCAAAACAAATATAGAAGCCCCAGAGTTTTCCCTCACAGGTTTGTTCTTCACACAAAATTTCCCTCACAGACCAATTAATGGTTAAGGAAGAAACAAGGATAGGCACTCTTTAAGCCAATCCATCGCCCTCTCTCTTCTCTCTTCAGGCTATTTTTGGTTTTCTCTTTTTTTGGCAGCCTCTCAGAGTGGAGGATGACTTGTTTGCACTCTGATATAATGGTTCTCAACTGGTTGATGAGCCCAATGTATGTTTCGCAGGTTGCCATATTTGGGACAGGTTGTGCTAGAAGACATAAGTAGCTGGACTATTTGAAAGATTTATGTGTTCCCTTCGATGCCACACATTCACCTCTGCATGTACCTGATTAAGTTTCTTCTGTGATGGGTGCATTCACAAATGGGCCTTCTCCCTTGTGGTCAAAACACAATCCCCCAGGAGCTGGCAGATATGATATTCCTCTTCAGGTATATTTTGATGGCAACTCTAAAGCTTTTCTACTGTTTTCCTGTGAATCTCCTTCCTCAACCAAGTAAGATTAGAACAATTGCTTGTGAAGTTTGATTTCAGGCATACAACTGATATGTCCTAGCCAGCAAAGCTAGCTTTGAATGATTAGTGCTTTGCTGGCTTGAGAGGTGACACAGCTGCCAGGTAGTCCTTCTTGCTTGTAGATTTGGAGGATTTTGTAAAGACATCTTTTGTGGTACTTCTCCAGTGCTTTGAGATACCTGCTATAAATTGCACACTCTGACTCCACTATTGGAGCATGAGATCATTGCACTATCCACTAAACCATGATCTTAGTTTCAGGTTTGAGATCCTGGTCCTCAAATCTTGGTCCTGGTTTCCTCAATTGGCTGAAGGTTGAGTTGGCACATTGGAGGTAATGATACATATTACGATCCATGTCAGTGTTTATTGACAGGAGGCAACTAAAATGTGGAAAATGGCTCATTAGAATGTCATCATTGATCTTAATTCATGGTGGGCAGGTTGAGTGAATGGATTGTTTTCTTGCAGGAACTTGTTGAAAGAGGACCTTAGTTTTCTGGGTATTTAGTGAAACACTTCTTTTCTGCCCTTGGGCACGTTGGACACTGTCTGTAGGAAGGCTATTTGTGAAGAATGCCAAATGGAAGTCGATTAAAACAATATCAGTCAAAGGGTGACCTGAATCTCATCAATAATCTTGATGTTTTGTCAAGTGATATCTGCCAGGAACAACTGTTGGTATCTACATTTGTGAAAAAAAAACACTTCTGACAATTTTGCTAGACTATCATTCATGGGAAATGAAGGCTGGATCTCCTTTTGTGCACTTTTATTGAGCATGTTAAGTTGATACAAAGCCTATTTGGTTTAGGAGCATTACTGAGGCTATGCAACATTTTGTCAGTTAAATAATTGATTAAATTATTTTTGTATTCATTCATCCCAAATTTCTTGGAGAAGGTGGCATTAAGTAGTCTTTATGAACTGCTACAGTTCTTGGGGTGTAGCAATACCCACAACATTTTTAGAAAGGGGATTTGAGTGTTCTGATCTAGCAACATGTCAGGAAGTGTGTGGCCTGAAGGGGAATTTGCAGATAGTGTGAGATAACAAGGTATAGAGCTGGGTGAACACAGCAGGCCAAGCAGCATCAGAGGAGCAGGAAAGCTGACGTTTCGGGTCTAGCTGTGCTCATCCAGCTCTACACCTTGTTATCTCAGATTCTCCAGCATTGGCAGTTCCTACTATCTTTGCAGGTAGTGTGTTGCCTTGCATATGCTGCCCTTGTACATCTAGGTAGTAGCGGACTGGAGTTTGGAAGGTACAGTCAAAAGAGTCTGGATGAATTACTGCAGCACATCTTGCAGATGGCACACTCTGACTCCACTATGCATCATAGATGGCGGGAACAAATTTTTAAGTGATGGATGGGGCTCGAAATAAGTAGGCTGCTTTGTTCTGAATTGTATCAAGCTTCATGAGTGTTGTTGGAGCAGCATCTATCCAGTCAAGAGATTTTCTTCACACTCCTGATATATGTCTTGTTGCTAGTGGACAGGCTTTGGGGAGACAGGAAGTGAGTTACTGCGAACAAAATTGCTCTTGGCCTGCTCTTGTAGCTATAGTATTGCCATGGCTGGTCTGGTCAGTTTTTGGTCAGTTTCTGGTCAATGAGAATCCCAGGATGTTAATATTGGAGATCCAGCAATGGTAACACGATTGAAAGTCAAAGAATGATAGATAGATTCTGTCTTGTTGGTGATTGGCATTGCCTGGCACTTGTGCGGTGTAGATGTTACTTGCCACTTATTAGTCCAAGCCTGGATATTATCCGAGTCTTGTTGCATATGAACATGGACTGTTTCAGTTTCTGAGGAGTCATGAATGGTGCTGAACATTGTACAATTGTCAGTGAATATCCAGACTTCTGACCTTATGATGGAAGGAAGCTCATTGATGAGGCAGCTGAAGATAGTTGGGTCTGGGAGCGTACTCTGGGAAACTTTAGCACTGATGTCCTGGAACTGAAATGATTCACCTCCAACAATCACAAGTATCTTCCTTTATGCTAGTGGAGAGTGAACAGTTTTCCTCTGAATCCCATTAAGTCCAATTTTGTCCAAGCTCGTCGATGCTATACTCAGAATCATACGGTACAGAAGAGGCCCTTCAACCCATCAAGTATATACTGCCAACATTTCACTGAATCTACACTAATCCCACTTTCCAGCACTTTGCCCATAGCCTTGGAAGTTATGACACTTCAGATACTCATCCAAGTACTTCTTAAAGGTTGTAATGTTATTGACTTTACGCCCCTCCCAGGCAGTGCATTCCAGACTCTCACAACTCTCTGAGTGAAAAATGATTTCCTCAACTCCCCTCTAAACGTCCTGCCTTTCACCTTAAAAATGTGGTCCCTTCTTGTTGACCCTTCAACTAAGGAACATTGGTCCTTTGGCTTGGTCAAGTGTTGGCTTGATGACAAGACCAGTCACTCTCACCTTATCCTCCTCGATTACTTTGCAACTTAACATTTTGTTATGTTTTGCTTTGATTTTATCTATTAAAGAATGTGGCATACTCCTGTGAGTAAATAAGCAAGTAGGTCTTCATTTGTGAGTCGTGTGACATGATACTTACTATCGTTTCTTCCCAGCTTTTGAAACAATTTTGGGAATTTGCACCTGAAAGTTACCCTTTGCAGTCTTCTATGTCTTCCTCAATTTTATGCAAAAGTCAAATTCAAACACTCTTCTTTGCTGAGCAAATATATTTGCAAATTCTGACAGACATAAGAAGTTTTGGCAATTCTCTTATTTTGGGTGAAGAACTATGGTAACCTGTCCTTTGACTTCTAAGTTTCTGCCCTCTGACCCTTGTAATTTCATATCAGTTGGTTGGATTTCAACTCTGTTAAGCCAGAGTTTCCTCAAAGTGTTGCTCTGGTTTGTCTTCTCTATTCCACTTGCTTCACATATTGTATGATCTGCTCTTGGATCTTCCATCAGCCATAAGAGGTCTGATAGAGCACTATCAATTACACCAATGATGATTCAGTTGTGGACTAATTCACCTCATAAAACTCATAGCCACCACAATTCACTAATTGAAAAGCTCATGTAGAAAGCATTGTTAGATTCAGTGAAATTCTGACTTTTCTTGTTCTACAGTCAACGACCATTTTGCTTCTTGAATTGCTTTTCTTCTGAAGCTCTTTTTCTTCTAAAGTTTACCTTCTCTCGAAGCACCGGCTTCTGCCAAAGGTTTTGCTGCTTCTAAAGTTTATTTTCTGCTTTCTTCCTGAGTACATTTTGTTGTCTATCCCCATGTCGCTTTGTTATGAGCCAATTCAAATCAGCCTCACTTTCACTGGATTTGCAACTTAGTGAAATTAAAACATTCAATGAGCACTAAAATTACCCAATAAAAACCGAAAGAACTGCAGATGCTGTAAATCAGGAACAAAAACAAAGTTACTGGAAAAGCTCAGCAGGTCTGGCAGCATCTGTGAAGGAAAAAACAGAGTTAATATTTCAGGTCCAGTGACCCTTCCTCAGAACTGTCAGTTCTGAGGAAGGGTCACCGGACCCGAAACATTAGCTAAGATTACCCAATTGTTCCTAACCAGACTATACAAATAACAGATTTAGGACACCAAGTTTATAACTTAAACAAAAATTATTAAATATTATTAGAAATGTAGCTTCAGTGGAACACAGATAAACTACAAGGTAATTTAATTAATACCTATAATATAAAGCCTAATCTTCTTCGATCATGACCCTCACTTGCAAACAGACACACACAGTTAAGGAATAAATTAGAAAGAAAATAAATGAACTGTAATTTGCCAGTTCAATACACAGTTTCAAATAATGGATATCAGGCCCTCATGAAGGCTTTGGATAATGGGTTGTTGAAAGGCAACTGCATTTCTTGCTTGAATTCGAAAGTCATTGATAATTGCAAACAGTTTCAGCAGACATTGAGAAATATTTAACAAAAAAACCCAAAAAAACTGGATGCTGGAAATCAGAAACAAAATTAGGAATTGCTGGAAAAATTCAGCAGGTCAGACAACATCTTGGAGAGAAAGCAGAGTTAATATTTTGGGTCCAGTGACCCTTCTTCAGAACAGTTGTGAAGAAGCAAAACTGAACCCAAAACATTAACTCTGCTTTCTCTCCACAGATGCTGCCTGACTGGCTGAGTTTTTCCAGCAATTTCTGATTTAGTTTCTAGAAATACTAGCTTATTTCTTACAGACTGGGATTCTTTCCTCAGCACATTCAACAATTGAATAACTGGAAAGACGCTAGAGAGAGAGCAAAACAAAAGACGCATAGTCTCTGGAAGCTTCCAACCTCACACTCTTTCCTGCTAAACCCAGTCAGAACTGGTTCTCTCTTTTCCACTTTTTCAATCAATATTCTCTGTGGCAGACTGGTTAGCACCAGCCTTCCGTTGATTGACCAATCCAACATCTAACCAGCTGACAGCCCAAAGCATGAGGCCGGTTTGCCTGTAGTGTCCTTAGATCAGCAATTAAGTTGCATTATTTTCCAACCCAGTTTTTTTCTCTTCTCTTCTAAAGCAAGTTGCTGCTCAAAATTCAATTCTTAACTTTAACTTATAGTTCCAAACCAAAAAAATGAGAAAAGCAAAAGGACAAATAGTTATGATCTTTACATCTTCGAGGTCAGTACTGTGAAAAAGCATAGACATCAGTACTTAATGTATTACATAACTGTTTCTTGATCTGTTTACTTCTTTAGTGCATCAGCCATTCTCTTCATGACTCTCTGAAGTGCATTGTTATATTGATCCACATTAAAGACTTACCAAATGAAAGCTGTCATTGTTGTGCTCTGTTAACAGGAAGTGAGTGGCTGCTGCATTGTCCTTCTCCCCCTACCAGTTATTTGCCAATAATCTTCAATTAAACAAATTATTCGCCCACCACACAGCAACCCCATTCATCCCTACCCCCATCTCCATGACAAGCATACGTTTTCAGTATCCAATCTATGATTGCTCAAATGAATAAATCGCTCCAATGCCAGTGGATCTGGATGTGCTTAGGAAGCCTGAGACAAGATAATGAATTATCCATTGTCCCCAGCAATTGTGTAAACATATAGTTAATGCTTGGGTCACTGTCCCTCTGGCTGTAGGATATGATTATAAGGAGATTTCCAAACTTGTGCGAACCCAATTCAATTTTAAAAAATGCCACTTAACTGGAACTCATTTCCGAATCCTTCCAGTGGAACATTACTCAAGAATCCACAGGCATGATGGGAATTGCAGATCAAGTATGTATTGCCAACTTCTTTTTTGACCTTTATAACATGGCCACTTCTGCTACATATTGACCGAGAATATTAAATACATTTCACTTTATTATAATCAGCAATTCATGGAAAGCAACTAAAAGCATCTAGACCCAAAAAAAAATTGTCACATTTTACAGCAGTAATGTAAAAAGATATGTTTTGAGATATCTAATTGCTGCACTGACTGAGTATGTGTAATTGCTATGGTTCATGATATTGCTGTTTATTTAAAAAATGAGCTGTATATATTTGAAAGTTTTTGTGGGGGGGGTTCCATTCTTGACAAGATAAGGTGTATCAATGTTATTGATGAGAAAACACTGGTGTAGAAAAATTGAACTGCAGATTTCTTTAAATATGCAACATATTCTGGATTCTATGTAGAATTTAAAAGAAGTTCTTCACAGATTTCCACACAGCCTGATAATAAGCCTCCACAGTTTATGGTGTGCATGTTCAGGAATTAACACATAGACCTTGCTTGTACTATAGGTCAGGAGACAGCCATTCTGAAACTTTCTAATGGTTGAGCAAGTAGTTTTAATGGCTGTGGGACCGTATTCTTTATAAATTACACAATGCATATGGGTAAAAGACAGTAAAAATTCTACAGAAGTAATTGGTCAGGTATTGGATTTTTCATTTACCATCTCTGAACCACATTCTGAGAAAGATTGCTCTTATTATTTTGTGCTATTTTAAACAGATATTCTTTGGATACAAGTGAGCATGAAATAATGTTTCGGAGACTGGTATTTACATATTATTCAAGACTCAAAATCATGCAAATACGGCTTAAACTGAACCATGCCTTGCTTATGATGGAACCTCGGGTAATACATGAAATTCCCATTATTATAAACAACTATGATAAGGAAAAACAACAAATCTAGTATTCAAACATCAAATGTAATGATTTAAATAAAGTACGAACAAATGAAAAAGAAAATAGGAATTTGTCTTGGCTAATGTGGCTTTCTCATAGTTGACTAATCTTTTTGTTCCAATTCAGAGTTTCCCATAGAACAGTTACTGTCTTAGAAGAAGTCATGCACAATCAGTCAAAGATAAGCTGAACAACCAAATCTATATTCTTAATAGATAATACGGATATATCTACTGACAACTGTGGCCCTATTAATGATGCAACTAAAAGTTGGCAGTTAGGAAGTTCTTATCGTGGTTCCGATCTTCTCAAATAGATAATTTTATACAAAAACAAAGTTGCTGGAAAAGCTCAGCAGGTCTGGCAGTCTCTGAGAAAGGGTCACCGGGCCTGAAACGTTAACTCGATTTTTTCCTTCACAGATGCTGCCAGAACTGCTAAGCTTTTCCAGCAACTTTGTTTTTGTTCCTGATTTACAGCATCCACAGTTCTTTTGGTTTTTAGATGATTTTATAGTTGGGGTATCTCATACTTGGACATTCTCTAGGAAGAACACAAATCTTTGTTCTTGTTACTCAATTGTGAAACAGATGACATATTGACTATATCTTGCTTCACTATCAGTGCTAGAATTTGATCTGGATTTCAGTTTGTATCTGCTTCCCACAGTTTTATTTTCATTTCTATTTGATAGGTAAGTGCACAATGAATTATATCCTGAAAGTAACATTTTGCTGATGAAAGAAAAATTAATCTGTTTCTTTCATGCATTCAGTTATGTCATTGCCATTCATATAATTCCAAGAGCTGGGGTTAAATCTTTTAGGTTGAGGGGAACTTGACTTTTATGGGAGTGAAAAATGTGTGCTAATGCATTGGCCACTCTGTCATTCACCCTCTTGATTATTCTTTCCAGATTAGACTGGGCAGCAGTTGGCACGTTGCTGCCTTACAGTGCCAGGGACCTGGGTTTGATTCCACCCTCAGGCGACTGTGTGGAGTTTTCATGTTCTCCCTGTGTCTGCGTGGGTTACTGCCAGGTGCTCTGGTTTCCTCCCATAGTCTAAAGATGTCCAAGTTAGGTAGATTTGCCATGTTCAGGAATGTGTAATTTAGATGCATTAGTCATTGGAAATGCAGGGTTATAGGAATAGTGTAGGGGGATGGGTTTGAGTGAGATGGTCGTCAGTGGGCTGGTGTGGACATGATGGGCTGAATGGCCTGTTTCCACACTGTAGGGATTCTATAAAAATGGGAGCAACCTACCTTTATACATTTCATACCTTTACCAAGGTTGAATTTCATTCAGAAAGTAAGACAATTGAACTTACGAAACCAAATAAAGTTTCACTCACAGATTTGGAATTCAAGTTTAAAGCTAGTTTTATCATCTAACCAGGGCTGGGGAGGAAGATTATACTTAAGGGTCATGGATGGGCAAGAGGCAGAGAGGGCATCAACGACCCAACAGCAGATGTGTCACGATTATTTTAACTTTTGGGTCACATTTGTATTCTAGCCAGCTAGGACAGAAAGACAGGTGGAATATGCTGAAGCCCTGCTTTCAATATCATACTAAATCGCACTGAAGGATGCAGTGGCTAGGACAGGACGTAGTGGAATTAGGGCCTTATTGCTCTGCACAGATATGTTGTTAAAATGTCATTGCAATCTTATTAACATCGTAGGACGACAGTTTGCATGTGTTCATAAGCTCATCTAAAACAAAGGTCCAGTTAAGAAGTTAGAGTGGCAAGGAGTAGAAAGGTGTACTAAGACTTCAGGCAACTACACTACCTATAATTTTTGATTGGAAATGCCTGTGAAATCATTGATCTACATCGTATGAGAAAAAAAGAAACAAAAACACTGTTGTGCAAGAGATAATAGGAACTGCAAACACTGGAGAATCTGAGATAACAAGGTGTAGAGCTGGATGAACACAACAGGCCAAGCAGCATCAGAGGAGCAGGAAGGCTGACGTTTCGGGCCTAGACCCTTCTTCAGAAATGGGGGAGGGGAAGGGGGTTCTGAAATAAATAGAGAGAGAGGGGTAGGCGGATAGAAGATGGATAGAGGAGAAGATAGGTGGAGAGGAGACAGACCGGTCAAAGAGGCGGTGATGGGGCCAGTAACGGTGAGTGTAGGTGGGGAGGTAGGGAGGGGATAGGTCAGTCCAGGGAAGACGGACAGGTCAAGGGGGCGGAATGAGGTTAGTAGGTAGGAGATGGGGCTGGGGCTTGAGGTGGGAGGAGGGGATAGGTGGGAGAAAGGACAGGTTAGGGAGGCGGGGACGAGCTGGGCTGGTTTTGGGATGCGGTAGGGGGAGGGGAGATTTTGAAGCTTGTGAAGTCCACATTATTGTGCAATTTTAGTTTTTCATCTATGTTAAACATTACTAATAAAACAAAAAGTAATTTTACTTTACAAGTCCCCTGAGGGAATCCAAACAGTGCCAAATTGTATTGAGAGACAATACTTGAAATGCCTACTAATTATGTTGGTCAGTTTTCTAGGACCAAACCCACCTTGAGGCATTGTGACTATTCTAGCTTGCGATTAGTGTATCAAATGTTCTTGTGAAGTGAAAATAGATTGACACTTACAAGATGATTTCTTTCCAAAAGAGAATGCAGTGTCCGAAAAATGTATAATAAATGCTTTCATAAAATGTGGCAGTCTGAATATTGATTATCTGTTACCTTTTCTAAAACCTTTGACAATTTTGCAAATATATGTAACCTCATCAGTCCCACCTTTAAAATGTCATTTTCAGTATAGCTTGGAAGTCTCTCAATTTGAAACAAAACCTCATAAATCTGGCTATTGGCTCATCTATCTGAAGAATTGCTGTTTAAATTAAACCACTATCAGTATCATTGCAGTCCTTAGCTTTTTCAGTTTCTTTGAGATTTTAATTTCCAAATGAATCAAATCAAAGTTCACTTATAAAAAACTAAACCATTCATCAGTTTGAGAATTATGTTCACTTGGAAGACTGAATGAGTAATTGTTTTAACCAATTTAGTTCTGATGTCAGAAAATAAATTATTAAACCTCCTGGAAACTGTTTTCAGATCATTTACTAACTTGTGATCTGAGACCAGTTTGCCTTCAAATACAGACCAATCATACAAAGCTGAGATATAATGTCACTAAGATTTCTTGAATATATCAGGATTTTCAAAGATAGTGGGAACTGCCGATGCTGGAGAATCTGAGACAACGAGGTGTAGAGCTGGATGAACACAGCAGGCCAAGCAGCATCAGAGGAGCAGGAAAGCTGACGTTTCGGGCCTAGACCCTTCTTCAGAAATGGGGGAGGGGAAGGGGATTCTGAAGTAAATAGGGAGAGAAGGGGAGGTGGATAGAAGATGGATAAAGGAAAAGATAGGTGGAGAGGATACAGACAGGTCAAAGAGGCAGGGATGGAGCCAGTAAAGGTAAGTGTAGGTGGGGAGTTAGGGAGGGGATAGGTCAGTCCAGGGTGAATGGACAGGTCAAGGAGGCAGGATGAGGTTAGTAGGTAGGAGATGGAGGTGGTGCTTGAGGTGGGAGGAGTGGATAGGTGGGAGGAAGGACAAGTTAGGGAGGCGGGGACAAGCTGGGCTGGGTTTGGGATGCGGTAGGGGGAGGGGAGATTTTGAAGCTTGTGAAGTCCACAATGATACTATTGGGCTGCAGGGTTTCCAAGCGAAATATGAGGTGCTGTTCCTGCCACCTTCAGGTGGCATCGTTGTGGCACCGCAGGAGGCCCAGGATGGACATGTCATCCAAGGAGTGGGAGGGGGAGTTAAAATGGTTCGAGGCTGGGAGGTGCAGTCGTTTGTCGCGAACCGAGCGTAGGTGTTCCACAAAGCGGTCCCCGAGCATCCATTTGGTTTCCCTGATGTCGAGGAGGCCACATCGGGAACAGCGGATACAGTATACCACATTAGCAGATGTGCAGGTGAACATCTGCTTGATGTAGAAGGTCTTCCTGGGGCCTGGGATGGGGGTGACGGGGGAGGTGTAGGGGCAGGTGTAGCACTTCCTGCAGTTGCAGGGAAAAGTGCCGGGGGTGGTGGGGCTTGTGGGGAGTGTGGAGCGGACAAGGGAGTCATGGAGAGAGTGGTCCCTCCAGAAAGCAGGTAAGGGTGGGGAGGGAAAAATGTCTTTGGTGGTGGGGTCAGATTGCAGATGGCGGAAGTGTCGGAGGATGATGCGTTGGATCCGGAGGTTGGTGGGGTGGTACATGAGGATGAGGGGTATTCTGTTTTGGTTGTTATTGCAGGGAGGGGGTGTGAGGGATGAGCTGTGGGAAATGTGAGAGACACGGTCGAGGGCGTTTTCGACCACTGTGGAGGGGCAGTTGCGGTCCTTGAAAAACTAGGACATCTCGGATGTCCGGGAGTGGAATGCCTCATCTAGGGAGCAGATGCAGCAGAGGCAAAGGAATTGGAAATAGGGGATGGCATTTTTGCAGGAAGGTGGGTGGGAGGAGGTGTATTCTAGGTAGCTGTGGGAGTTGGTAGGCTTGAAATGGATATTGGTTTCCAGGTGGTTGCCAGAGATGGAAACAGAGAGGTCCAGGAAGGAGAGGGAGGTATCGGAGATGGTCCAGGTGAACTTAAGGTTAGGGTGAAAGGCGTTAGTGATGTGGATGAACTGTTCGAGCTCCTCGTGGGAGCACGAGGCGGCACCGACACAGTGATTGATGTAACGGAGGAAGAGGTGGGGTTTAGGGCCAGTGTAGCTTTGGAAGAGGGATTGTTCCACGTATCCTACAAAGAGGCAGGCATAGCTTGGGCCCATTTTCAAGGGCCGCAACTTCCCCTCTACAGTGGTCGAAACGCCCTCGAACGTGTCTCTCGCATTTCCCGCAACTCATCCCTCACATTCCCTGCAGGAACAGCACCTCATATTCCGCTTGGGAACCCTGCAGCCCAATGGTATCAATGTGGACTTCACAAGCTTCAAAATCTACCCCCCACCCTCGACCGCATCCCAAAACCAGCCCAACTCGTCCCCGCCTCCCTAACTTGTCCTTCCTCCCACCTATCCACTCCTCCCACCTCAAGCACCACCCCCATCTCCTACCTACCAGCCTCATCCCGCCTCCTTGACCTGTCCGTCCTCCCTGGACTGACCTATCGCCTTCCTAGCTCCCCACCTACGCTCAACTTTACTAGCTCCATCCCCACCTCTTTGACCTGTCTGTCTCCTCTCCACCTATATTTTCCTTTATCCATCTTCTATCCGCCTCCCCCTCTCTCCCTATTTATTTCAGAATCCCCTTCCCTTCCCCCATTTCTGAAGAAGGGTATAGGCCTGAAACGTCAGCTTTCCTGCTCCTCTGATGCTGCTTGGCCTGCTGTGTTCATCCAGCTCTACACCTTGTTATCTCAGGATTTCCAAAATCTGTTTTGGACCTAGAGCGTATGTACCTTACAGACATCAGTATCATGTGAACTTAAATTCACATCTGCACACACATCATTTCAGAAGCAGAGTGACAGAATTTTTACAGTACAGAAAGAGGCCAAACGTCCCACCTTCTCTCTGAATGAGCATGATGACTTGGTGCTATTCTGACTTCTCCCCATTGCACAGTGCATTCTATTTCTATTTGAATAATTGTTGAACACCCTCATAAATGTCTTAATTGAATCTGCCTCTACCACATCCAGGTATCTGAGAAAGTTGTCATAGACCCAGAGGACCTTAGTGTGCTCTCTCATTGACTCTCTCTGGCTACAACCTGAGGGTCACCATGCCTCAGGCAATGGACAGGACCTATATAGGGACTTCAGCTGTGACAGGAACTGAGCCTGTGCTATAAGCATCATTTCTGCATTGCAAAAATGCTGTCCAGCCAACTGAGCATTCTAGATTCAAGCCACACACTGCATGAAAAACAAATGTCAAATCAAACTTGCTTCTTTTGCAATTTACTTTAAATCTGTGCCCTTTCAGTCTTAATCCCTTCATGAGTGGGAACAATTTCTTGCTGTCAACTCTGTCCGTAGCCATCATGGTTTTGAAAATTTCGATCAAATCTCATGTCAGCCTTCTCAACTCCAAGGAAGACTGTTCCAATTTCTACAAACTATTTTCCCAACTGAAGCTTTTCATCCCTAGAGACAATCTTGTAAATTTCTGCTGCACCTACACCAATATGTTCACATCCTCCTGAGTCTACATAATACTCTAACAAGGATCCAATCAGTGTCTTGTACAAGTTCAACATATTCTCCGTGCTCTTGTTTTCCATGCCCTTATAAATGATTCTGAAGATACTGTATGCTTCATTCACTATTTCTCCACTTATGCTGCCCCCTAGAATGATCTGTGCACATATATACACAGGTGTCTCTGTGCGTGCATATCTTTGAGAGTAGTACTCTTTATACTATCGCTCCATGTCTTTATGCCAAAATGTATTGCTTCAAATTTCTCCACATTAAACTTCAGCCATCACCAAAATAGCCGCTCCACCAACATGTTAAGGTCCTTTGCAGTTACCCACTGCCTTCTTCACAGTTTATAACAGTTCCAAGTTTTCTTTCATCCACAAACTTTGAAACTATCCAATGTGCACCAGTGCCTAGATTATTACCATGCATCAGTAAATATTTTTCCCTTAAAAGAAGCTGCCTACTCACCTCACTCATTTGTTAACATAGGTTTCCCAAACTCATGTCTTCAAAAGCCTTTTAAGATATTTTTCTCTCTGACGCCTCCAGAAACTTCTGCTCTCAAGTTTTCATCTCATTGGCCTCAAAGCAAAATCAGGACTTCTCTCTCACATTGTCTGCTTGGTGACTGCTGGTAACAGCACTTTGCTATTATGGACCTCTTCCCTCTGCTTCTGACCCTTCCTTCCCTCTCTTTCTGGAGGTCATAAAACTCAATTCACAAAGTACCCTTGCAATTGTGTCCCTTGTGACTTGCTGGTCATTTAATTCAAATCAGACTTCTCTTTTAAACTCAATGTTCAAACTGACTTTCTGACCTTAAAAAGATCAGATTTTCACAGGCTGTAAACTAAAATCTATTATTGTCTACTTCAGAATCCATGTTCTCAAGTAACAATACATTACAAATTTTCATACTTCATTCCCACAGAAACAAAAATGGAAAGGTTTTTTTAAGAGGCATTGTCATTTTCTTTTATAATTTTCTCATCATTATTTCCACTTAACCTATGTAAATTTCACTTTCAGAGTACCAATATATTTACATCAAACACGCAAAAGACTTTGCATAGCAATCACATTCTACACACCGCACCCGCCCCCACCCCCACACTCCATATTGATCATGGCATTCATTTTCTTCCATATTTGCTCTTGACAAAGTATCAACTCTGATATTGTATCTTACTACCATTGGTCAATGAAACTTGCTAATATAATTTTAATCAATTAAATTTTGGAACAAACTGTGTTTGTCTAATCCTCGATACAACCATCCAATTGTGGAATTGGACAAGTGTCCACGTTTGTTACTGCATTGACATTGCAGTAATCTATTCACAATCTTTGGAATCCAACTGGTTTTGACACTATTTGATTGAAATCCATGTCCCCATAACATTAGACCAGGGGTTTGGATTGCCAATCAGTGATATTACCATTAAGCCACCGCCTCACCATTAACTGGAGAGTTACGGGTGCAGATTGCCATCTGGAATCGTGGTGTTGTGTTGTGGTGATAACAGAGTCCTAGCTGAAGGAAAGGCAGGACTGGGTGATAACTATTCCTGGTCACAGGATTTTGAAGAAATAAGGACAGGAAGAAACGGAGGAGAGGTGGTGGTATTGGTTAAGAAGTTCACTGCAGTATTGGAGATGAAGGATGTTTCTGAGGGTTCAAAGACAGTCTCATCTGGCCTTGGTGCCCTGTCACTCTAAGGGCTAACAGCTTATCTAACAGCTCCTCCTTATAAATTTTAAACCCTCCTAGTAAGTGAGTTCCCTCCTCTGTCACCATTGCCTAGGTAACATCTGCATACTTGGTAAAAACAGATGCTAGACATTAATGTCTCAAACATGCCCCTGTTTCAATTTGGAAATCTTATTTTGATCCTTATTCAGGGTTACCCTTCCTTTTACCACTCTTTTGCCATTATGTACCTATAGAGGATTTTGGGATTTTCAAAATTTTAGTTTTCTATCTCTTTTCATAAAGTTTCATTACTTCTTTATTTGCTTTCTCACTTTCCTTTCAAATCATCTATATCTGCTTGGTGCTCAATGTATTTTTGACCCGAAACATGTCAAATGCAAACTTTTTCTTCTTTATCTTAATTTCTGTTTCCACTTTTCATTCAGGGAGCTTATCTGGGTTTTTTTTTGCTGTATCTTTCCCTTTCGAGGAAACAGACTTTGCCTGTAATCAAATCATTTCCACTTTGAGAGTACCCCTTTGTTCAGCTACACTTCCCCTGCTAACTTTTGGCTCGAATCTATGTGGTCCAGAAACTGAAAGTGAAGATGTAAGGATGTGACAGCTGTTTAACATGAGATCATAGGTAGGTACAGTATATAGACTTGCTGGATGATGTTTCTTTTTGCCATGTTATCCTCACATGGTGGCCTCAGCCATATTCTCTAGTATGAGTGTTATATTGCTCTCTGTAAACTGGAGAAGTTACTATCCTTCTGCTTCAACATAGGCAATACAGCACAGAAACAGGTCATTTCACCCAACTGGTCTAGGGCAGTCTACTTTCTTCATCTGAATCTATCAGTGGGGCTATATTTTTCCCTTTCTCTTCTCCATCAAAACGTTCTCCCGATACCCCTTCCATGTTTATGTGTGCTAAGCATTTCAACCACTACTACTGATAGCATGTTCCAGATACTTAACACTCTTTGCATTAAGAAGTCTATTTCCTATTGGATTTCTTTATAACAATACTAAATCAATGGCCTCTAGTTATGATGCTCTTTCCTACAAATGGAAACTGTCCTGATATCCACTTTCATAATGTTAAAGACATTTATCACCTGTGGTGCAATGTTTAGTGATTTCAGAAGGTGTAGAAGTTGAATCAGGTTTGTGTTGTGTGACAGTTCAACTGTACCTAAAGAAGATGTTGGCATTGATACCCTGAACTCATCAGCTTTACTGAGGAAACAACATTCTCGCAACTTCAGAGGCCACAATCAATTTTAGGTTCAACATTAAGATTCATTAAATGATGGCAGCTCATGGTTCATCACTTAAATTTACAAAGCAGACAGTCTATATAAAATCCTACTTGAGAATGCTTTCTGTTTATAACTTCTAAACTGCATTTATCACAAACTCCTCCAACAAAAGAACAACTGAATGACTAAACATTTCAATTCACTGCATTTGTGAATGCTTAGGCTTTATTAATGTTCAAAACCCAATGTTGCACACTCAAAATCCAACATTGTTTCCATTAGTATTTTGCATCAATTTTACTTTCATAGAACAGTGTTATATTTTCCAAGGGAAGGGAAGGAAAGAACATACCTAAGTTTTTATTTGCATAGGGTCATAGAGTAATATAGCAGGGAAACAGACCCTTGGGTCCAACCAGTCCGTGCCGACCATAATCCCAAACTAAACTAGTCCCACCTGCCTGTGCTTGGCCCATATCCCTCCAAACATTTCTTATTCACATACTTATCTAAATGTCTGTTAAATGTTGTAACTGTGCCTGCATCTGAACTTCCTTTGGAAGTTCATTCTGCACACAAACCACTCTGTAAAAAAATTACCCTCATGTCTTTTTTAAGTCTTTCTCCTCTCACCTTAAAAATATGACCCCTAGTCTTCAAATCTCCCACCTTAGGGAAAAGACACCTGCCATTCACCTTATCTACACCCCTCATGATTTTATAAACTTTTACAAGGTCACCCCTCAACCTCCTATGTTCCAGTGAAACAAGTCTCAGTTAATCCAGCTCAAAACCTCCATTCCTAGCAACATCCTGGTAAATGTCTTCTGAATCCTCTCCAACTTAGTAATATCCTTCCCACAACAGGGAGATCGGAATTGGCTGCAATACCCCAGAAGATGCCTCACCAACTTCCTGTACAATCTCAACATAACGTCCCAATGTTTTGAATTTAGTTTCATGTTGTTCATTGACTTTAACACCATACTAATGTGCTGGATCACTAAATGTAGCAACTTCATTCAATGGCAAGCTCTGTCAATTATATCCCTGCACCAGACTGGAAAACTTCCACAAATTATGGAAATATTATTCAAAACTTGCATGAAGCCTAAGAGACAAGAGTTTTAAAAGAATTTCAAAGATTGAAAATTATTATTTCAAGGAAAAATAAAGATTATTTCTACACATGTTTTAAATTACTGGATGTTTACAATATCAATCATTCTCAACAACATGTGGATTTAATCCTAAATAGTTCTAAATAGGAGCAAGCAGACAGAAGAGACCAGCAGCTAATTAATAATTTAATAACTTTCTAAAATCACACTTATACAAAAATCATAACTAACTATACACAGGTTAATGTAGGGCAAATTTGCAAGACATTTTTAAAAAGTAATTTAATAACACATTTTACCAGTACCCAGCAGGATCATCTAAAGTGTAGCATTTTCAAGTGTGGAGCAGAAGGGGAATTGCAAATATAATGACTCCTATAGTATTTTGAAGCATTTATGGTCTGGAACATCACTACTACAGACTGCTCCATTGAACACATAACAAGTAAGTTCAGAGCCGTTATTTGAGTCCTGAGCATTGCTAACACATACAAAAAAAATGGGATAACTCCAACTCTCTGATGATGCTGTATCCAGTAAGCAAAAATTGTGCCGTAAATGATAAGCTGCAATAGATAACACTAGAACACAAGAAAATCTAGTTTATGGAAGAGCTCTGGGACTATTTAATGAACTCATTAGGTGGATTATGATAGCAGAATTGAAGAAGATACCATCGCGGTGGAGCCCCTGGTTACATTCTATATCCCTGGGAATGAGGAGAAGCAGTATCATCAGCTTACACTAGACACCAACCTCACTCTTTTGGGGAAAGCTCAGAGAAGTTGCACTTGTATTTATCCTCATTGTGTTTCTATAAGTGTTAGCCAGTAATCTGTTTTGAAATGAAATTACACCATATACCAATGACTAAACTCAGTTGAGTACCAGTGATTCCTGGCTGCAATCCAGCTCCTCTACTGAGTAAACCAATCTCTGAAATCTGGTAAAAAAAAATCAAAGGTGAAACAGAAATGGAATTAAAATGACTTCTCATGAACCACAACAGCAGTGGAACCCTGGAAGGACAGTTTCTGGGTTAGTGAAAACATCAGGAGAATTTTAATAAATCTCACAGAACCTGTGGGCCTGCTAATAACAGGGCAATTTCTATAAAATCAGTGAAAGTTGTATAAGATTAGAGGAACCAACATTCAAATATGTGACCTCAGAGAATTCAGTTTCAGTAATAGTGACAGAAAAGTAGCAGCAAATCACAAAACAAAAACATTAATATTCCTTTGCTGTTTCTCAAGCAGCTAAGAAACTACTTAACTTGGTAATGAACATACACAAGGTTGATTGTCCAGACGCAGACTTCATAATTTTTGATGGAAATGACTAAATAATGTTGCAAATCCAAACTTTATATTAAAAAAAAAGACCTCATCTATTTACTGGCAGAAAATCATTAAGTTATAAAAAGGAATACAACAGCAAGCTGTTTAGACGGCCACTAAGAATGGCCTCATATTGTTTCATGGTCTCGGAATGAGCACATATTTCTAGAAATGTCTTTATTAAATGACCCTGGGTTGAGTGTTCTCCCTTAAATGGACATTCTGAGGTGAAACCATCTGTAAAATTCAGGCCTTCTGTTGTTTATGGACTTACTGAAACTCAAAATCGATGAACTCCCAG
Organism: Rhincodon typus; assembly: GCF_021869965.1. Taxonomy (NCBI): domain Eukaryota; kingdom Metazoa; phylum Chordata; class Chondrichthyes; order Orectolobiformes; family Rhincodontidae; genus Rhincodon; species Rhincodon typus. Next base: position 30,730,214 of record NC_063346.1, on the reverse strand, counting down.
ATTCATGTACCTCCAAACTTGAAACTTAGCAAACAGAGCTGCAAAGTAAACAGTTCATGATAAATACATCTAAATTGCCACCATCCATTCATCATTGTATAGTAATGGCTTCTAACTTCAAATACTTTGTGTGGATAATGGAGCTATTGATCAGGTGGTCACATGAACATGGCTGACTTCATATAATAAATTGTTTACTCAATGTAGCAGAGAGAAACATGTCAGTCTGGAAGCAAACATCTCCAACTACATATACAAATTCAAACCCAGTCTGCTGTTTATTTTCTATAGTGCCTCTCTCCTGGAATCAGGTGGCAGAACAAGTGGAAGTGTTCACCATTGCTGGGACCTTCCAATGTTCACACCACTGAAACCATATTCAAATCCCAGCTCTCACCACCACTTCAGACACTGCAAGTCATGAACTGCCTTCACAGTGTGGTACTGTGTTGTTATCACAGGAGACATGGTCTGGAAGCCCAGGTTAACCCCCTGGTACACTATCTTGGACCTGAAAGTACTGGTGGACGGATGGTGGAGACGAATGCAATACTTTCTCCACTGCTTAGTGTAGAGTGCCATACCACAGACATTGTCAGTCTGAACACAGCTAGTGGCCCAGGCTAGTACTGCATCCAGGGTAAAATGGAATGGACAGCAATGTAGGAAGAAGGCTAATGATCTGTGCTTCACATGGGTAAGTGCTACCATCTTCTCTCTGGTTCTGAAGAAGAGCTACAACAGGCTTCAAAACATTAATTGTGTTCGTCTTTCCTCAAATTCTGTCAGACCTGCTGAGTTTCTCCAGCATTTTCTGTGTTTCTTTCAGATTTCCAACATCCACAGTAGTTTGTTTATATTCAGTTTGGTTCTGTTTGACTTCCCAGGCTTGATGATATATTGTTCTATCCTGCTGCCTTGGATTTCATTTCCAGTCAATGTCCTGAACGGGATCCTCATCCTCAAAAGATTATTTTAATGCCCACTTCCCTGCTTCCAGTATGTAACCTTTTATAAGTTCCACTTGTAAAGGGCTCAGCATGCCACAATGAGATGGCATACCCTTTCTAAGTTACACTGCAAAGCTCTACCATAGAGGTCCAGGCATCAAAACCCCATCTTAAGGAGGCCTTGGACGGAGGCAGGAGTCTGTGACTTCTCCAGTATGTTCACATCATGGCAACTCACAGGGTATCTGGCACAGACTTCGAAGATTTGGCATGATTGAGCATATATAATTTCAGCCACTGATAGAGTGGAAACCTTTTCTGTTGATGAGCTCCGCAGGTTGATAATAACAACATGGGTATAGTTGATAATGCCTTCTACCTAGGAAAGCCAGGGATGGTGGAGGATCCTGCTACTTAAGCAACTTTACTCTCATCACCATGGGGAAAAGATGTAAACAATTGTGATCAGGAGAAAATAGAATCTGTTCCATTCCGTATGCAATAGTCAGTCAATGATTCAGACATGACACACAGCTCCTTAGTTGCTCCTTGAAACAAGCTGCTGGCATTACATTTTAAGGCAATTGTAAGATTGACAGCTATTGGGATGGGTTGGTCACCCAATCCTTCTGAATACAAGTCCTGCTGCAGTAGATGACCCAGTTCAGTGAAGGTGGTCAGGATATCCTCAATCTCATTGTGTTTCCAAGAGCTATAGAAAGTGAGAGCAAGGTCTGTAGATACAGGGACACATCAGTCTCCTCCTTCTACTTGGGAAATCTTCACCTGCTCCCCCACCCTCAAGGGCTGTGCATCAGCCATTTTAGTTTTTTGCTTTGTTGTTACTAAGCTTTTCACTGTACTAAGGTACATGTGACTAACAGAAAGCAAATCAAATCAAATGTTGTTTTGCTGGGCCTTCTTTTATTGATGTTATCTTCATATTTGAAGCAACTCCACATGATCTTGTGATTGCTATGTAAGATGCATTAATAGATAATCTATTGGAAATATCAGAAAGACCATTTCACTAAATTCATGAGACCTCACATCTCTGATCACTGTATGTGTGAGAGAGGATGGCTGATTAGAAGAGCAAGCTGTAGAACTTGTTTGGTTGGAACTAAGAAACAAAAAGGCAGAAAATATTGGTAGGAATGAAACATAGACCACCAAACACTGGTAGTAATGTAGGGCATTGTGTAACCCAGGAAATAAGAGGTGTACATAGTTAGAGGAATGCAACAATTATGGGGAACTTCAATCTACATATTGACTGAGTAAATCTAATGTGCATCAATAATGTGGAGGAAGAATTCCTGGAACGTTCAAAACAGCTTGCTAAAGCACAATGTTGAGGAACCAACTAAGGTGCAGGTTACTTTCAATTCAGAATTATGCAATGAGAAATGACTGATTAGTAATCTTGTTTGAAAAGAATCTTCAGGGAGTTGTGAACATTGTATGATAGAATTTTCCATTAAGTTTGATGAAGATGTAGTTCAACTGGAGTCTTAAATCTAAAGTTATGAATGTATGAGGAAGAAGTGGGTTGTGATGGATTGGAGAAGTGCATTAAACTGTTTGGCATTAGGTTAGCAATGGCTGATAATAAAGAATTAATGCTTTGTTTAAAAAAATGCGTACATTCTGTTAAGACAACAATATCCAACAGAATAAATGAGAACTATGATTAACAAGGCAAGTTAAAGACAGTATTAGATCAAAGGAAGAGACTTATAAAGCTGTCAAAAAAGTTGTAAACTGGAGGATTGGGAGAATTTTAGAGTTAACAAAGGAGGGTCAAAAATTGATAGAAAAATATAATATGTATGTATTGTCAAAATATATTGTAAAAGCTTCAACAGGTAAGTAAAAAGGAAAAGATTAACAAAGGCAAATGTGGACCTGTTCTAGGCAGAAACAGGAAAGTTTATAATAGGAAACAGAAAAATGGCAGAGATGTTGAAGAAGTACTTAATGTCTGTCTTCACTGAGGAAGACACAAGAAGTATCTTGAGAAAGTCATGACCAAGTGCCTAGTGAGAGTGGGTAACTGAAAGAAATTAGTATCAGCAAAAGAGTGGTCTTGGAGAAATTAATAAGACTGAAATTTGACAAATCTCAGGAATCTGATGACCTTCACCTTCAAGTGTTAGAAGGGATTAAAGAGATATTGAGTGCAATGATGACCAACTTTCAAAATTCGATTAATTCTGCAATTGTGCCTCCAAATTGGAAGATTGCAAACATACTCATGTTTAAGAAAGGAGGGATAGAGAACACAGCAAACTATAGAGCAGTTAGTGCTAAATCAGTAGTAGGGAATTACTAGAATCTATTATTACTGATTAGAGTACTGGATGCTCAAAAAATAATTGTTGACTCTGTCCAGGCAGACAGAGTTTTATACAGTACAAATCATGTTTGATAAAGCTGATAGAGTTGTTTTTGAGGATGCTATGAACTGAATCAATAACAGGAAGCTAGTAGATATGGTGTATTTGAATTTTCAGAAGGTTTTGATAAAGTCCTACACAGGAGTTTGGTAAGCAAAGTTAAAGTGCATACGACTGGTGGTAATGTATTAGAATGGATTGAAGATTGGTTAACAGGCAGAAAGTAAAAAGTAGAAATACTTATGTTATTCTCAGGATGGTAGGCCTTTACCAGTGGGTTAGCACAAGGATCAGTGCTTATGTCTTAACTTTTCACAATCGATATTAATGATTTGAATGTAGGTGCAAGTTGTAATATTTGTAAGTTAGCACATGGCACAAAACTTGGTGGGAATGTGAGCTTTGAGGAGAATGCAAAGAGGTTTCAAGTGGATTTAGACAGACTGAATAAATGGGCAAGAGCATGGAAGATGAAATATAATGTGGATGAATGTGAGGTTATGCATTACCTACTGCCCATGAAGGAGGAAGGGAGGTACAGAGTATTTCTTAAGTGGTGATAGATTGGAAAGTGTTGCTGTCAGAAAGAGCCTGGGCATCCTCGTTCATGAGCCACAAAGATTGAATGTGCGTTCTACAAGTAAGTTGCCATACAACTGGTTTGCTAGCTTTTATCACAAGAAGGTTGTGAACCAAGAAATCTTCAAATGTATGGAACACTGATGATGCCACAGATGATGCTGTTCTTGCCTGAGGAAAGACACACTTGCTATGGGGGAGTTCAGCAGATTCATCAAACTGATTCCTGGAATGGTGGGACTGTCCAATGAGGAGCGATTGAGGAGACTGTGGCCTGTATTTTTGGGAGTTTAGAGGAATAAGGGGTGATTTCACAGAACTTAAAGTGTTAAATAGATAGAGCAGATGCAGAAAGGATGTTTCCTCTGCCTATAGAGTCTCGAATCGAGTCTCAGAATAACAACAAGACATTAAGGACTGAAATGAGGAGAAATGTCTTCACACAGACTGGGTGAATCTTTGGAATTCTCCACCCCAGAGGGCTTTGAAATCTCAGTCATTAAGTAAATTCAACACAAAAATTGAAAGTTTCCTGATACTCAGGACATCAAAGGAAAAGGGGAATAGTCTGGAAATAAAGCATTGAGGAGAAGATCAACCATAATCTGGATTGGAGAAGCAAGTCCAAGGGCTGAATGGTCTGCTCCTGCTCCAGTATTCCTAACAACATTCAAGGAAACGTGTTCATCTATGCCTTTTACAGTTACAGCACTTAAACAGTTAAACACTCACTGAAATGGCAAGTATATTGTTTTAAAGTAAACCTGTTTCCTTCAAAAGAACTGTGGATATGTTGATACTTCCATTACATTTGCCCCCTGGTAAGGTAAATTTATCAAGCTGAACTTATAGTTGAGCTAACTCCTCAACTAAAATAGATTATAAATTATTATAGGGAACTTAGTCAGTATTGTTAGCTATAGACATGCTCCTTCCTCTGAAGAGCTATCAGTCTACTAAATTTATCTCAAAGGTAAAATATATCTACAAATGGATAATCCAAGATGGAGGATGAGAAAAAGTTGTGGCAGTAAGAGCTGCTCCGTTTTTGAGGTATATTCAGTGTTGAAGCTGATTTCCTCAAATTTTAAAAGTAGCATTTACTGTTTTATAAGCTGTTGCATTGTTCTGCTAGAGGAAGTGGTGGAGGCTGGTATAATTACAACATTTAAAAGGCATCTGGATGAATATATGAATAGGAAGGGTTTAGAGGGATATGGGCCAAATGCTGGCAAATGGGACTAAACTTATTTAGGATATCTGGTTGGCATGGATGAGTAGGACTAAAGGGTCTGTTTCCGTGTTATACATCGCTATGACTCTGTGACACTATGATGCTAAATAATAGCAGAAATAACTAATTTGACTTAACCAATATCAATACATAGAATGTTGATTTAAGAAATCTCAAATGTTTTTTATTTGTTTATGGGTCTTCCAGATATTTAGTGTGTGTACAACTTTTTAATGATTGCTTAATAATATTTTATTGTAATAATAAATCCTGGATTATATTATAATAATGGTTACAATATTATAGAGAATAGGGTAATTGAAATCGTCAATTCAGCTAGAAATAACTCGTAGTAATGAATCCACGTAGACATAATGTTGGTTATATACATGCATCCAGAAAGAAATGCAGTGTAACTATTCTACTTAGAAGTAGCACACAATTTTCAATTCCACATAAAAATAAAAAGGATGTACAAACAATTACCAGAGAAAAATTACACTTACAGCCTCTGTATAAATTAATAGCTTTTTTGGCTTGTCTCAGTCTTTTTGAAGAGTTCTCTTTCTCAGAGATCTCTAATGTTACATCCATGATGTCTGTTTTCTGTTTTCTTACCATGAGAGCTAATTTTTAGAGACTTTTATTGCCATCTGAAAAACTGTTTGTCTTGTGTGTGAGAGAATTTATGAAGGCAAAAATAATGCTTTTCTTCTGTGTGTATCTGTAATGTAGATATCTTAACTGTTTAAGGCAGTCTGTAGCTTTCTGAACACAAACTTGTTTACGAGCTTGCTAAGGGCAAAAAAACAGGTTTCACATTTATGTTTTTAATTGCATTTGCATTACTGTCTAATTCTATGTCAATTTTTGCACATCCATTTCTGAATTAATGGGATTTTCTTCATAGAAAAGTAGGGAACCATTCTACCTCATCTCAGCTGGGCGTAACAATGACTTTGATTTCTTATCATTATCTGAAAGCCCCGAGTAAAAAGAACAAAATTGCCTGCAGACATTCAGTGTCTAATATTAACATAGAGTGCAAAATAAGGAAATAGGAGATGGGATTAGTGAAAAGTGCCCATGACCATCAGCAGAGTGAGTCCTTGTTTATTTTAACTCACAGGTTTCATTTTAATATTATTCCTACCGATCAATTATAAATCAGAAAATATGTGGGGTGGCTGTTTCCAGCCTATATGGTGACATCTTGTATGGTGTTCATAACTTTCAGAGTGTGTGAAAGTGTGACCACATCTAGGGTTGATGCACAAGGATCTTCATTAAAACGATGTGCCTCCAGTTTTGATGCAAGGTTAAATGGCTTCCATGCAGACCTTGGACTCCAACATAAAAGTGCAAACATCTGTCATTGTCTTTGCAGAAAAGATTTAAAGAGTCACGCACTTTCTGATGTCCCACAGATCAATGAAAGTGACAAGTCCCAGCTCTACAGGAATGTGACCTGATGGGCAAGATACATTCTATCGTCTCTCAATATGTCTTACTAACTACATGCTCAAATAATAGCCATCATTGTGCCAGTGAGTCAGCTGTTAAGTACTCTCTATCTGGTGTAATCACCTGCACAGCATATTCTTGTCAAGTGGACAGGGCTGAAATCAGTCTTTGGATGTTCCAACACATTAATGAAGAATTGGCATTGTTATATGAGGTTCTGAGAAACTTGATACCTGCAGAGCAATACCCAATATAATCAGTGCTTTCAGCAGATCGGGGAAAAATATAACTGTACAAATAAACATTTTTCAATCCATACTCTCTTCTTCGTATTGCATAAAGAGAAATGAAAGCTGTCATAAAGAAATAAACCTTATATGCAATGAAAATATAAAAAATATCCCAATGAAATCCATAACAGCACATAATCCTAATGAAATGATTCCAAAGATTTTTCAACTTATGACAATTCTGAAATTCAAATACTGCCTTGCAATTCTTTTTAATACATGTTACATAATATTCTATTTTCTTATAAAGTTATTTTGCCTTTCTGGCTGAGTACTTTCAGAAGTACTGTTCTCCAATACTGGGAAGTGAAGTTTATGAATTGTATAAGTAACAGAGTAATGCAGATAACAGAGCTATTGTGAAGAAGGAGTATACATGTCAGGCTTGGTGTTGAAACGCTACAAGGACTTTCTGGTAACTACACTAGTGCTAGAACGCATAAACATATAAAAATATATTTTACGTAAAATATATAAAAGTAAGTATATTTGGAAGGATTTCACTGTGATCTAACCTTCATGTTGAAGTTTATGATGTTGTGGGAATCCTATCTTTTTTTACGACCATGCAGCAAACCCCAACTTGCCTTATATTCTACCTGCGCAACATATCAAAACCATCATTCAAAAATGTAAACAATACCATTGTGGCCAAATGGTCACTGGCCTAAACAACTAGGCCAAACAAGAAATTGGCTAAACAGTTTATGCAAGCAAGGCCTGATGGAATGCAACTTTGAAATAATTAAGGGTTTTTTGTATAGTAATATGGTTAGGGATGTTGGACTGACTATCTGAGACTCAGACGCTTGCCTGCAAAGAGAATTTGAATTGAGCTGTCTGATCCTTTTTGCTGAGGGTCATGGGATCAAGAGGAGGAACTGTGGCCAAGTGGCCAATGGCCTAAGCAATTAGGCCCAACATGAAAATGGCTAAGCAGTTTCTGAAAACGAGGCCTGATAGAATGTAGTGAGGCCAACTTTACCGCAAGTCAAAAGCCATTGAGGACCAGCCCAGACTTGTCTTGCATATTGAACTGAGATTCTCTGCCTTAACAATGAGAGAATCATTATGCCCTAAAAACCCAATAAGAGGTAATCAGCCAGAATAATAAGGAGAGACATTATGTTTGAGTATTCCCCAGGTTCGACAGACCCCTTGGTACCATGGAATAATCATGTCTTGAAAAAGCGATGGGTATACCCAGGATGATCTGGCCTAACCTCATTGGCTGCTGTGATCCTTGCTCTGTGACTCCATTGGCTGGAGTCAGAGAACATTCCAGAAGGATGTAAAAGATAGACACCTGACAGCCATTCCCTCAGTGCAGACTTTGTGTGAGATCCATCTTCATGTCATGAAGACCCTGAGAGCACCCATCGAAAGAGCTCAATGAAATGAATGCAGCAGACTAATTGTGTTTACCAGAGCAGGCAGTATATGCGTTTTTCAGGCAGTCAACCTAGTTTAGGGGAAAGTTGACTTAATTTGTGTGCGAGAGTTGTTTCTTTAATTTGTGAGTGTTCCAATGAAACTAAATTTGAACCACAATCTTTTGTTTGTCTCATACAGTAGTAACACCTGAATAAATGTGTTTTATGAATAATAAACTTGTTTAAGTGTCTGTATGGCATATTTCACAGGCAACACCATTTTACTAATGTTTTTTGATATTGAATGGACTGAAATTGAAACTTATTGAGGTTGGTTGGCTCGCCGAGCTGGTTTGTTGTTCCCCAGACGTTTCGTTACCATGCTTGGTAACATCCTCAGTTGCGTCTGCGGAACAACAAACCAGCTCCGTGAGCCAACCAACTTCAATACCCACAACCCGAGCTACAGATCTACTCCAAAACCTTAGAGACCTATGGGCGCAACACGTTCAAACTGGCAAGGAATTGGGAAAACTACGCCAAACGAGAGAGCGCAACTCTACTTCCTACATGGATGCCTCAGGAACCAGGTATTATCACGCAGTGTGAAGTACAAACCACCCATCAACAACCCACAAGCCCAGAAAACAGCAGAACAAAATGGCCGCAAGATGGTAAGGGTAATGATAAACGACACACACAACCGGCTCCACAAATACAACAGAGAAATTACGCGCCAAAAAAATGTTATTCCAGGAAGCTACCTATCAAAACTGGACAACCGACATGGAACGAGCCATTAACATCAGCCAACAGACCACGAGCGAAGAAAAGACAGACCCTGCAAGACAAGCTAACCACACTTACCCACAAAAACGACAACAACAGAACTGACACATGGATAAGGAACCTCTCCGACAGGAAACTGACAGACGCGGAAAAAGCCGTTCTCACCCGAGGACTGAACTACAACTACAGGGACGCCAACAAAACGGAATGGCTAGCTACACTGGAAGCCACACTTAAGACCAACAATATCAACGAAGAAACACAACAAACTATAAGACAGACAGTAGTCCCATCACTAACCAGAAAGAAGGAACTCAACACCCTCAACACACGGGAAAGACAAGCCCTGGACAGATTAAAGAAGGACAAGAACATCACTATACTACCTGCAGACAAAGGGCGCATGACAGTGATAATGAATAAAAAGGACTACATCTCCAAGGCACAAGCACTGCTCGCTGATGAGAACACATACCGGCCAGTACAAACTGACCCGACACCACAACAAGGCAACAAAATCCTAGACACGCTACAAAAACATAAACAAACAGGACAGATCAACAAAGCAGACTTCTTAAGAATGAAACCCGAAGGAACCAACATACCCCAACCTGAGGATGTTACCAAGCACGGTAACGAAACGTCTGCGGAACAACAAACCAGCTCGGTGAGCCAACCAACCTCAACACCCACAACCCGAGCTACAGATCTACTCCAAAACCTTATTGAAACTTATATGAAAGAACTTGAGCTTTCAGCACAAAAAGCTTTTAAATCCTAAGTTTCAAGAAACCCTATGAAATTCATGGAACTTATTTTCTTAAAAGGAAAGCACAATTAGAAACAGTCTGCCACAATGACAGTGCACATGTTCCTGCCTTGTATATCCAAGGTTTGTGCACATATTATTCCAGAACCCCAGCTCTCCTGCATGCTCCTTTATATAATCCTAACCTATAACATAAATCACTGTATTGCTTCTTTAAACATACAGTGATAATGTTCTAAGAGTTTTCTTTCACTTCTATAATAAATATTAGCTGCATTAATTCAAGATAACTAATTGCCACCTCCCTATATTTGAGATTGTTAAACCTACGTTAATCAAATAATCAATTTGATCTAAAGAGTACCATTTTGTTATTCCTGATAATAGTTAGAAATTCTCACTGTGCTCTGTATAGTTTACCCTTATAATATTTGAAACTAACTTCTTGGTGAATAAGTAACAGCAGCATGTGAGATCCTAAAAAGCACACAGTGAAATCTCTATAATCTACCACAGAGGAAATGGACTCTGGCAGATAAATGCAACTTGGTGAGTAATCAATATTTCCCAAAAGTTTTGTCTTCCACATAATGAATGGAAGTATTCAAGAGACAGGATGAAATGTAATATAAACAAGAAATTACAATCCAAAGATTACTAATGGCAATATGAACATCATCTGCTACTTTAGTGTAGATATTAACATATTAACTTTAATAGGTTAAGGTGTCCACTAAATTAGTGGAGAGAGGAATGCCCAATGAATATGTCGAGTACTTTCCTGCCCATGTAAACTGAAGTCATTTTTGATCTTATGAGGCTTAATCTATCTCCAAGTAGAAAAAAAAACCATAACAATTTGATCTGTGCCATGATGATATGTCTCTTGCAAAGTTCTGATCTGCGGATAATCTGATGGATGACAAAGGTGTGAATAACAGAGGTTCCACTGCAACATACACCTGGAAGTGCAGATCTCCTAATATGGAAATCAATCCACAGAATAAAGCAATTTCACAATGTATGCTGTTAATGGAATTACTTTTGAAAGCAGGCTATTTTTCATTACTTTAAATCCACTGCGGGTGACCTTTAAGTATTCCCTACCATGTTTAATATACTGCCCAAAGAATGTTAATACAACAGTCTGTAGACTTACAATAGAGTGCACTTCTCAAAAGGGACTGCTTTACACTTTTCCTTTTTTCTTCCCCATGCGAGTAGGCTGAAAATTACTGAGATTCTAACGACAAGCTATTTTCTTCCATGTCTCCATTTTGATCACCATAGGAAGCGATTTGAGGTCTCTGAGGTTATTGATCACAGAAATCTCATTGTACATTCAAGAATTGGAACCTTAACCTTAAGTAAGCGCTGCAGTAGAACATATGTATCCATCACATCTTTAGGATGGCCTGTATTTCATTGTTGCCCCAGTTGCTATTGGAATGCATATCTGTTTTAACAAGCTTAAGTATTCCAGTATCATTACCCATGCAGTAATTCCAACATGACATTTGGGATCAGCCTTTTATAATGTTGATTTTTAAATTCTGAAAAAAAATCACTTCTTCAAAACAATAAAAGAAACATAAGTCTCTCATGAATTTCAACACATAATTACAATTCACCTTGTCATTGGTTTGTTGGTATTACTTCACATGTGATGAGTTCATGATTTTGTCAGTGTTGTCAATAGAAAATACCAAGTTCATGGTGAAAGAAAGGAGTTCTCCTTCCCCGTTTTTAAAAACGTAACCTATTTTTCTAATCAACCTGTTCAGAGATGTTATTACACATCTCTGGAGGAGGTGGGACTTGAACCCAGACTTCCTGGCTCAGTGGTAGGGGGCTCTACCACTGTGCCACAAAAGGGCCCTTTCCCCTCTCTGAATATTCTTAGGTAATTCTTTTCTGCTGTTTAAATAGTCTTAATAGAAAATTAGGAACTTCTTGCCTTCCCATCAGGGAACGGGGAAACCTTAAAAACTCAATGCCATAGAAATAATATTTTTTCCTCTCTTCACAACATCTGCTATAATATACTGCCAGACTAAAGCCCCATTATTTCTTCTCAATAATATAGCATGTTCCCAATTTCCATTTCTTGCACTAGTTACTTTGAAGTCATTTATGACTGAAACTTGCACTTTTGTACCAAATCAGTACCAAGTCATTTCTCACATGCACAATAGATATCGAGTTGATGGTGGCCTAAATCACTTCAGAATTGAAACCTTTTTAGTTAATTGAAAGAATTTGAGATTCCACCCTGATTCAACACTGATTGGAGTTGTGAAAGGAGAATGCACATACCCAAATTCTTCTAGCTCAAAAGTAACTACAAGTATATTGAAGATTTGTTGAAATCTAATCATGCAGTGTAATTAACCAACTCACTTTGTCAAATTATTTATCCACATAAACAGAAACTATATTGGTGTGAAACATATATAAAAAATGTGTTAGGACTGTCCTGTGCAATGCTGAAGTGAAATCCATTGCCATTAGTGAATTTTGGTTAAGGGAATTATCCTAATGCCTATCCTTTCCATCGTGCCAATTCAAAATTATTCTGGGAATGCAATGAAAAGAATGACGTTCCACCTCTTATTCCCTGTTGTATTAAAATAAATTCAGAATATTGCAGTAATATTCTCTTTGGTAACAGAGTGCAGTTGATAACTCAATTATCAGTCTCTCTCTAGAAATATGGAGTCAATATGTGAGTGAAAAAAGGGCAAAAGTTGACAGAAAGGATAAGCCAACATAGCCTAACCTTGTTTATGTTAATTTCCACATAACGCATTATTAGCAATGATAAGTGATTTGCATATTTACAATTTGATTTTGCAAAGCAAAATTTGCTTTTATGGCCATACCTATACAGGATTACAATGAAGCTTCATTGCTTCTTATTGCTGACAGTTCATTCTACCATAAAATCAAAAAAAAACAAATTCGGCTTGTCACTTTTCAGAAATCAAGCCTGATAAGGCTTACGCTTTTATTTCGGTGACTTCATTGAACAAAACAATTTAGAGGTTACACTCCAGTTCAGAACAATTGAATTACTTAAATAACTAAAGAGTACAGATGGGGCAGCAATGTGCCGAACTTTCCCATTTTTCAGTCAGTGGTTTGTCAACAGGCATTCCTGATACCATGGCAAATTTTTTCACACAACATTCCACTCTTCAACTCCTGAATTAGACACCATTCTCCGGGAATTGCACAGCCAGAGAGGCACGAGTATTTGTCACTACTGTGGCCTTCCGGCTTTCATGTCATTGGCAACATATTCAAAGCCAAACATTATGCCACTTCACACACTATAAGCCAGGAACCTCTCCTCAAACCATAATGCTCAACTTTTAACAATGAGGAAAAGGCCAAGAGGAAAACAAAGCTTGCTCCATGTTTCATGGATAGGGACCTGAAGGTCTTGAGGATGTGCTAGTGGAGAGGAGAGCAAAAACAAAGTTGCTGGAAAAGCTCAGCAGGTCTGACAGCATCTGTGGAGGAGAAAACAGAGTTAACATTTCGGGTCTGGTGACCCTTCCTCAGAACTGATGGTGGCTGGGAAAACATCAGTTTATATGCAGAAAATAGGGAGGAGGGTGAGGTAGGGAATAAACGATAGGATAGAGCCAAAGAGAGATAAAGACATTTGGACAGACAAAGGAGTTGCTAATGATCAAGCTGGGAGGGTGAATAGTTGTTATGGGGACTGTTAGTGACTAACAACAGGGGGTGTGTAGTGGCAGGCTATGTAGTAACAAGGCCTGGTGTTTGGGGTGGGGTCTGGGACATGGGAGAGTTTAGGCCCTAAAATTATTGAACTCAATATTGAGTCTGGAGGGCTGTAGAGTCCCCAAGCGGAAAATGAGGTGTTGTTCCTCCAGCTTGAGTTGGGCTTCATTGGAGCACTGTAGCAAGCCGGAGACAGAGATGTTGGCCAGGGAGCAGGATGGTGCATTGAAGTGGCCGGCAACAGGTAGTTCAGGGTCTTTTTTGCGAGCAGAATGTAGATGTTCTGCGAAGCGGTCGCCAAGTCTACACTTCGTTTCCCCAGTGTAGAGGAAACCACATTGTGAGCAGCAAATGCAGTAGACTAGATTTTGGGAAGTGCAGGTGAAGTGTTGCTTCAGCTGAAAGGTATGTTTGGGCCCTTGGATAGTGGGGAGGGAGGAGGTAAATGGGCAGGTGTTGCACCTTCGCTGGTTACAGGGGAAGGTGCCGTAGGGCTGTGGGGAGGTGTTGGGGGTGAAGGAAGTGTGGACCAGGGTGTCCCAGAGGGAATGGTCCCTGCGGAAGGTGGACAAGGTAGGGGAGGGGAATATGTGTCTGGTGGTGGCATCTTGCTGGAGGTGGCGGAAATGGCGTCTGATGATCTTCTGGATGTGGATGCTGGTGGGATGGTAGGTGAGGATAAGGGGAACCCTATCGCTGTTGCAGGAGGGAAGAGAGGGGTGAGGGCAGAAGTGCGGGAGATGGGTCGGACCCGATTGAGGGCCCTGTCGACAACAGAGCTGGGGAATCCTCGGTTGAGGAAGAATGTGGACATTTCGGAGGCTCCCTTGTCGAAGTTGGCCTGAGAGGAGAGCAATCCTTCTTCCAGCCACAGGAGGCTATGTCACCAGGTGCAATCAGCATGGACACAGAGTCCAGTTCAGGTCCCAAGTGAGGCAGGACATCCAGCAGTACAGGTAATAGGTCAATGATCTCCACAAGGGTAAGTGGCACCATCTTTGTTCAGCTCACAGGGTCACTATTTAATCTAATTCTGCCACTGAACGTGCACCTTACCAAGGCTCATGGATTACAACTGCCAGAACTGCATTGATCTTACCCATTCAAGGGCTTTCACCCTGATTGTCCTGTCTACTAATCTTTCTTGATCTCTGTTTCGTATTCATTTACTGGGGATACCTCACCACCTCTCCTGCTTGTACACCATTAATTACTGGTGATGCACCACTTCTATCATACTTAATCCCCTCTTGGTCTCATTGCAAAGAAACAAGCTCAACCCCCTCCCGTCTCCACAAGACTAATGTCTCAATAACACCCCAACTAAACTGCCTGTAGTTACCAGACTGCTAGCACCCAGGCCTGCAGCACTGACTCTGTCAACATTCTGGGGATTAGAATAGGATAATCCCCTTGACTGACTGTGTTGGTACCTGTTGACTGACTGTAGGCCCCTTCACCCTAATAAAAATTACTCCCCTTTGACTGTCAGACATGGCCAGTTGCGTGAAGCACATGCAACATGTTTTCCACTTAAACGTCTTGCCCGTATTGTAAGTCTAACTTTGATATAGCGCAGCACCAACATGTGCATCCCAATGTGACTGATAGATTGACTGTTGAGAGCTCCCCACTGTCACAAGCTGGCGGCTTCTCCTTCTGCACTAAATATGGATGCAAAATACAAAGGCTGGCAAATTGTAACTGAGCACCTAAAGACCTTGTGCATTAAGAAGGCAAGCCAAGAGGCAGAAGATGCATGCATCCATGTGAGTACAAAAGCATTATGTCTAGATGTATGTATCCCTGCATGCAAAATCACCTGATAGAAAAATGCAAGTCATAGGTATCCCTGAGCTCCAAAGCGTCAAAAAGCTGAAGTGGTGTCTGACTCAGTGTGAGAGCAGGCCTGATGATGTGAGAGGCTAGTGGTTTGCTTATGTTGAGATGCATGGATGAAGGGTTGAGGACAAAAGTGACCATGGAGCCTGCAGGGATGGTGTACTGAAGAAGCAATTGCATGGTGGTCAAAATAAGCATTTGGCCAGCTGCAATCACCAGTTCCACACTCTGATTTACATGTCAGTAATTTGCACTGAGATAGTAGGAACTGCAGATGCTGGAGAATCTGAGATAA
>NC_063346.1:30656970-30714077 GCF_021869965.1 Rhincodon typus | reverse complement strand
ATTTGCACTGTTTGGTTTCTCAATGAGGGAGAGAAGAATTGGAAGTGGTATGTAAAAAAGATGGGGCTTCAATGAGATGCTAGTCTGTGGAAATGAGGTAGTCACTACTCAAGGGCATGATTCTGAAGGTGGTATTGTGCCTTGAGGTGAAAATGAGAAAAATGTTTCTCAACATCAGGAGGCTTGACTTTTTTTCACACTCACTCTATTTTCCTCCTTTTTTCACCTTTACTCATGCCATACCAGAGAGGAGACATTTCCACCCAAAGTCTTATCAAAATATAATGTTGAAAATTACAAGTTTCAGGATTTCAGAATTTGACATGTGCATTACAGTGGACATGGTAGGACTGGTTTACTTGGCTTTTCTCAATGTACATGAATTACAGAATGTATTAGTGCATGACAATACACTTTTCATTGTTGGAATTTTCTGCAAAAAGACACATTTTATTGAAGATTTTAATCTGGACAATGAAATCAATGATATCTATTCAGGTTGAGAAACAATTTTATGCATTCCCCTAATGAATTTCCAACATGCATCACTGGTGGGGGGTTCTCCATTGTAGTATAAGTTTAGGATTTTAATAAAATACCTCCAGTAACATTTAAGTATCACACTGTTACTCAGATATTTCCATGTCAGACACTGTAAAAGCTAAACAGTTGACAGAAAAAGGCTATTTAGCCTAACAGACATGATTTTAACTCTGTGCAAATGGACGAGCTTTGAATGAGAATAAGGCTGAGATTTTCCGCTGGCCAGACAGTTGTTATTCCAGCGTAGATGGGAGGTGTGCATGGGGACCTTGTGGAATCCCCATCATAGCACACTCTGAAAGAATTGCCTGAGAAATTGAATTTTCCGCTTGCCAATTCCACTGTGCTGGAACTCTCTGAAAGTCTCCATTTAAATCAATGACCTTGGAGGATTCGATGAAATTATGTAAAATAGTTACTCAGGAAAAGTTAGACTATTAAATATATAGACCAACTCCTGAGTAACTATTCAAAAGACCCCATGTTTATCTCATACATACCCAGCTATATGATCCCCAACTATGACCCAGCATCCCATGTCCCCTCCCCCACCACTGTACCCAAATTGACCAACCCAACATAATTCCACAACCTCCTTTCTGGCATCGGTCCACACACTCTACCACCCACTGGACCTGAATTTTGCCACACACCTTGTCCTACCCTACTTAAACTGCCACCTTGAAGTACCCTACTGATTTGGAACCCTATCGTCTTCTCAGTTAGCACTGACACCTTGCCCCCATTCATCTGACTTCCAACCCCTGGCACCCAATCGCCTTTGTAGCTGACACCCTCCCCAGCTGGAACACAGGCACCCTAACTATCTGGTACCGTTCCTTCCCAGCACCTTAATATGTCATTTACCTCATGTAGTTACAGTTTGGCAGCAGCTATCAAAGAAGATGTCAACATCTTTAAAGCTGACTGCTGTGAAAAGGGGGCCTGGTTTATCTTCCTCTGACAGATCCCTCATCACATAGAACTGTCATTTCTGAACCCTGAGTGGAATTTCCTCTTAGAAATGTGGAGTTCACTTCTTTCGGAAGGAAAAATTGCAGTGGAGTGGAAATCTGTGTGAGCTTGCCACTCCTCAGAAAATTTAGCCTAAAATCTCTCTATTCTATCATTACACTAAGCTATCTAAAATTAAACCAAGACCCTGGCCTCTGTCACTATGTGCCTTCCTCTTCTTCGAATATTTATTCAATTATATTTCTTTAAATATCCAACTGTCTTTGTATGAAACTCTCGTCATGTCAAGTATCCTATTCTTCAACTATCGCACGTGCAGATTACTCCTAGTATTTGAATCTTATCATGGAAATTTTAAATTCATGAACTCTTGTCATTGACTTACAAAATAAAGGAAATGCTTCTTTTTGTAGGCACACTATCAAAAACCTCTAATTTTAAAATTTTTATTCCATTTACTCTTAACCTTCTCTGATGCAGTGGAAGTAATTCTTGAATCTCAGGTTTCTCCTTGTAATCATAATTTCCTACGCCTTGTGTGATGGTACCATGATTTTAAGAGGTGAATTTTGTCCTTTATTTTAATGAAGAGAGGTTAAGACAGAGGCTAAGAATGGTCTGCTTCAAGCCAGTAAACAGCTTGTGAGGCCTTTGGTTTTTTTTTAAATTTGGAAGAATAGAAGCAGCCTGAATGGGGGATGGGGGAGGTCAAGCTGTCATAGAACCAGGATTTTTAGTTTAACTTTCAGGAGCTGTTGGGGTTGTGAAAACTGCTACATCTCTCTCTCTCTCTTTGCTATAGCTAAAAGATTAGGTTCCCTCCCTGCTGCAAGAGTTGCATATGAGACAGTCTATTTTACTGACATTACCTTTGACAAGGGTTGTGCTTATACATATTAATATATTGGAAAAGTGATTGAGTAGTTTATTATTTTAAGTATTTTGATAGAGCTACGGTTAAGCCTATTCTTTTCTTTCATTTTTATTTTGTCTGTATTTTAACTATAGTGTACGCATAAAGCATGTTTTTCTTTCAAGCCTGATAGTTTGACCAATCAAATTTCATTTGGAACAAAATGCCTGGCACTTGCCTTTATAATATGAAAAAGTCAGGTCTATGCTATCTCCTTGACATGTTTTGAGGAGATTTGGTCTGGTCCATACTATTTGCGTCATCCAAGAGAATTTGCTCTATATTCATTTTGTAGGTTTAGATCCTGTCAGTTATGGTGTTATATCTGGGACTTGACAGCAACTTGAATGCAAATAATCTTTTGTGAGTTCAACGCAATCTTGACATAGTTTACATCCTAATAGTCATACAGAAAAATAAGCTATATTGACTATTTCCACATAGAAAAAGTGAGAAAAAAAAAGTAACCTGTATGGATTCTTTTCTCCTTATCTATCTCCATTAATTGTGAAGGAAACTTCAAGTCTTTATATAGCTACAATCATGCATTTCCACTTCTTAACGGCAGTTATTTTTCAATTGCAGAACTGATCTGTTGATCATTGTCTGGTTTGTTTCTGATATAGGATATTCTGTTATCTCACAGATCACTGGCTCTTTATTCAGTATTCCTTGCTAATAAAAGGCTTTCCTCTCTTTACAAAGTTTTTTTTCCCTTGCTCAGGGTTAGTTCTTGCCCATGAATCTAAATTCAGTGGGTAATAAGAAAGACAAATGGGATATTGGCTTTTATTTCAAGAGAAATGGACTATAAAAGTAGGGAGGAAAAAAAGATGGAAATCGCTGGAAAATCTCTGGCAGCATCTGTGAAGAAAAATCAAAGTTAATGTTTTGGGTCCAGTCACTGGAACCAAAATGCCAGACCAGCTGAGCTTTTCCAGCAACTTCTGTTTTTGTTCCTGGTTTACAGCATCCGTAGTTCTTTCAGTTTTTATAGAAGTAGGAAGGTTTTGCTAAAACTATACAAAGTACTAGTCATATCACATCTCGAATACTGCGAATAGTGTTGGGTTCCTTATCCTAGGAAAGATATACTGACACTGGAGCAGACCAGCTCATCCGCTAGGCTGATACGGTATGAAGGGATTGTCTAATGGGAAGTGGTTGAGGAGATTGAGCCAGTGCTGATTGGATTTTAGGAGAATGGGAAGTGACCTTATTGAAACGTACAAGATTCTTAAGGGGCTTGACAGAGTAAATGCAGAAAGCTTGTTTCCCCTTGTGGGAGAGTTTAGGACTAGAGGAACTAATCTTGAAGTAAGGATTCACACATTTAAGAAGAGATGAAGAGGAATGTCTTCTATATGGTGAATCTATGAAATTCTTTCCCACAGAAAGCTGCCAAGGTTGGGGCACTGGCTATATTTAGGGCAAGTAAGGAAGACTTTTAATCATTAAGGGAATCAAAGTTTTATGGGGAAAAGGAAAATGGAGTTGAAGAATATGAAATCAGACATGATCTCATTGCATGGTGGAGCAGACTGGAAGGGCTGAATGGCCTACTTCTGCTCCTCACCCTTATGGTATTATGGTGGTATGTACCATCCTAATATCTAAACAGAATTTGAAGATTATGGCCACAACCTCTAAAAATTACATTTTTACTCCCCTCACATCCTCGGATGCATCCCATTTGGTTGTGGTGACTCATCAACTTTAAGTACAGCTTTGTTTGTCTCCATACTGGTTCCTAAACATCTCCTTTCTTTCTCTTATGACCCTCTCCCTAGTTATATGTTTCTGGAGGAGTTTGGATTTCATTTTATTTTAGTTGCCAGTCCCTTCTCATACTTTCTCTTTGCCTGTCTCATTTCCAACTTCACTACCTTCTAAATTTTATTCAGCTTTGTTTTCAGTTGTATTATCAACCATACATCTGCCATACACTCTCTTCATCCATTTCACTCTATTTGTTGTCTCTTTTGTCATCAAAAAGGAACACTGGCTTTGTTCTGTCTTTGCCCCTTGTGGGAATATACCATGACTATATAAAAACCATCTCTTTCAAGGCAGCTAATATTTACGTTATAATTTTGACTACCAATCTTTGATTTCAGTTTAAGAGGGTAGTTTAGCTCAGTTGACTCTTCGCCCAATTTACCAACAGTGTGACTTTAATTCCTGCACAGACTGAGTTTACCATGAAGAATAATCCTTCTCAACCTCCTGCTCACCTGAGACCTGGTCACCTTCAGATTAAACCACCACCAGTTCTCTCCCTCCCTCTCTCTCTCTCTCTCTCTCTCTCTCTCTCTGTCCTGATATCTCATTCCCCAGAACCAGCTCCAAATTTTGTATTCAACTCTTGACTTTGCTAAATATGTTAGCAAAAAAAAACCCAACCATTTACAAAATACAGAGCAATTTCACTATCAACATAGAATGATATCCAAGACTCGTATTTAAATGCCAGTCTGATCTCTAATTATCTTACACATATTCAAAGAGCAATCAGCATCTAATTGATGAGGAAGATGTAGCAATTATACCTCATGGTTTCAAAAGAAACTACTGACTTACGAAAAATAGCAATTTACCAATAATGCAAGGGGTTGTGCATTGCTCCTGTCCTGATGACACAATATACACTTTGATCAACCATGGGTAGCTCCACAGGACACCTGTTCTTTAAAATGCTTTCTACACGTAATTTTATCTAGTAAGTCTATGAATCAGGAGAAAGAATTGTAATATTTAACAATTAAAATTTAGATGTGTGAGCTTGTAATACTGATGAGGAGGTTATGGCATTAATCACTACAATGGACCAGATTCCAATATGATTCCATACTCATCATCTTGCATCGTACACCAATCAGACCCACATGATAACACATAGGGAGGCAATGGCCTAGTGGTATTATCTCTGGACTAATCCAAAGACCCAGATAATGTTCTGAGGACCCAGGTTTAAATCCCACCATAGCAGATAGAGGAAATTGAATTGACAAAAAAAGAATTCTGGAATTAAGAATCAAATGATGACTGTGAATCCATTGCCAATTGTTGGGGAAAAACCCATCTGGTTCACTAATGTCTTTTATGGAAGGAAACTGCTATCCTTACCTGGTCTGGCCTACATGTGATTCCAGACCCACAGCAATATGGTTGACTCTTATTTGCCCTCTGGGCAATATGGGATAGGCAATAAATGCTGACTAGCCAGAAACGCTGTCATCTTGTGAATGAATAAAGAACATTCATATTTTATTTTCTAATTGGAATGCAATTTTAACTTAAAATAGTTGCTTTTGTCACTATAGAAAAGTTACAACCTACTCAGAATCTCTAGATGACCTGAATCTACCCTAATTCATGGCTAGGTTTAAATCTACACAGTTCTATGTCACTGTCTTCAATCAGGACACCCTCTTCAATTGCAATCCTAACCTCTCTTTGCCCTGTCACAGACTAAATCTGCTTCCTTAAAGCTAGCCTTGATCAGATAACATTCATTCTAATGGTTAGCATTCCCACAATCTCTCCTCGCTGACACACTCAGGAGCATGCTTAAGTGTTTTTGGCCTCCCACCTTTCCATTTATCTCAGCTCCACCAAACATGCGACCTTGATTTTGAATCTCTAGCAAAGTTTCTTTATCGCATTGTAGTTCTAATACCTGGTCACTTAAATATGAGGAAGTGTATGTATGAAAAGCTGCTCTTCTGAACATAAAACACTACTTCCAAAAACTGTTAGAAAGAAAAAAGAAAGCATAAATCAGTGTGAGTGGGTGAGTGAGTGTGAATGAGTAAGAGTTTCCGACTGTACCAGCACCTGCTCATTCCATTCCAGACCTACCTTCCACTCCTTCCATTATACCGAGTAAGAAGGGACTAATGCACCAAAACTTCCTCACATAAAATTGGTGAAAATGTAATTTGTGGATAATATTTTAGGTGGAAAATAGCCACAATTTCTGTCATAAGTCAGGGTTGAAGTGTAACCTAACTGGTGACATGTGACCAGGTGCGTTATACCAAGAGATAGTAGGAACTGCCGATACTGGAGAATCTGAGATAACAAGGTAAAGAGCTGGATGAACACAGCAGGCCAAGCAGCATCAGAGGAGGAGGAAAGCTGACGTTTCGGGGGGTCCAGACCCGAAACGTCAGCTTTCCTGCTCTTCTGATGCTGCTTGGCCTGCTGTGTTCATCCAGTTCTACATCTTGTTATCTCTTGTGCTGTACAAAATGTCATTTTTGCACACAATATTGCAAAGAGCCTCAATGAAATTTTGAAAGACGGTGCAAATAATCACAGATTAATTGATTACACTTCTAAAATAGCATAACAGAGGACCTTGATTTTCTTTTTATGTGGGCGTCATTCACACTGTGCCAAGCCGCTACATTTCCCTCCACAGTCTGAGGTAAATGTCATTCTGGCAAAGTGCAAACAACTGAGGAGTGAAGGTCCCACAGCTCCACTGTTTCTATGGTGAAGCAAGAGCAAGGAGGAAATTCAGACTCCTTTCATGCTTCCATCATTGGATTGTAAGCCTGTCTCTGGGACTTCATGATTTTTTAAAAAATAGAATCCCCACAGTGTGAGGATAGGCCATTTGAAATAATAATTGCACACCAACTCATCAAATGGCATCACAGCCAGGCCATCTCCGTACTCCATCCCTGTAACCCTGCATTTCCCATGGCTAATGCACCCGACCTGCACATACCTGGATGCTAGGGGTAATATAGCATAGCCAATCTACCTAACTTGCACACCTTTGGAATGTGGGAGGAAACCACAGCCCCGAGAGGAAACCCACGCAGACACAGGGAGAACATGCAAACTCCACACAGACAGTCACCCGAGGCTGGGATCAAACCCAGGTCCCTGTGGCTGTGAGGCAACCACTGAGCCACGGTGCCCACCTCATGTGAGATGTGACTGAAATATGAGAAGGAAAGAAAAGAGGAAAATACAGAGAAGAAAAGAGGTTATAAATGGCCATGGAGGTGAATAAAGGGGGATAGATTGGCATTGGGGCTATGAAGACCATGGTGGTGGGAGAGGGGAATAGTTTGTTATGGGAGCAAAAATATCAATCATGGTGGGTGGAGGGGCACAGTTTAGCACAGAATATGAGAGGCCACGGAGGCCAGTTGATAGACAGGAGTGAAGTTGGTTAGCATAGTAGGGCATAGGAGAGAATCTGGGCAGTGTGAGGAGTAAAAGCTAGAGGACAGTCTGTTTTACCCTTTCCCTCACAAATTCTGGAATCCCAAGGCTGGCCTTTCATATTGACTGGCCCGTCAGCCCCTGTAGCTTGCATCCTCCTTATTTCTGCACCTGAAGGGCTCAACCCCTGTGGACAGCTGCTGTTAACAACACCACCCATACTGCTGATATGAACATTAGAACTTCCAGTCCAGGCTTTCAGAAGTTGGGTTTGCAGAGTCAGGAATTTTCCACACTCTGTGCTACCAATGCAAGAGTAAAAATTCTGGCAAATTGCTTTGCACGTTCTTAAGCTTACCCAATTAAATTCAGTTTTATGCATGTCATTCAGGGCACAGATAATAAAATATTTACACTAATTTGACTGCTGTAGGATTTTATATTAAATATGGGATTTTTGCTTTTGTTAATTCATTGAACAAACATGAAAAGTAACATTATGAAATTAAAGACTAGAAATTACCTCAGATGATATTAACACAAACATCTGACAGTCATGCCTTCAGCATTATTGAAGCATTATTCTATTTCAAATACATATGCAATAACAATCCATTTGCCAGTTTCACAATATAGGCATAATAGTATCTTACACATTGCTGAAATCTGCAGTTGTGCTGAAATGTATTCTTGAAAATGTAAGCAATTGAAAATACAGAATAACAGAATTATGTCAAATATAAACATTTACCAATTAGGAATAAGTGTATAACACAGACTGGTAGAGGGGACAAGCACAAAAGGATAATTATAGTGTCCCAACTATCTGTTCAGTTGTAACAGGCAATTAGGGACTATGCTGCACTACAGAAGATTTTTCTTTAAAGGAGTTAGGAATGTTTAAATCAATACTGTGCCTATCAGAATCTGACTATCAAAGACTATACTTTGTAAAAATCAATTCTCACCTCTTCTTTCTTCTTTTTGTCCTGTCCTCTATTTTTATTTTACAAGTGTGAGCTTGGGAGAAGAACAGTATGAAAATGTTTATAAAGTCATGGGTTCAGTTTGCTAAGTGGAAGTAAATCCTTACCATGCTATTAAAAAAGATTTTGGCAAGTTGATGTTTGCTGCACAAAGGTCAGTGATTTGTAGGCCGATCCTAGCAATTTTCCAGGTTTTGGCATTTTGAAAACGCACACAGGACAGCACTTCAGTAAGCTGACCTTGACAGTGAATTGGATAAATAAACCTTCAATTTACCCCCTTCTGCTCAAAGCTAGCCTAGCTGATCTCTCTGGAGCCTTCACCTATCCACATCGTTCAACTCATCGCAACTTTCAACTGATGCACGTCTGCAGCTTTACAATTCTTGTGACAAACACTATCATACAATCAAGCTACAGCATTTGGCTTTAGAGAAGTCAAAGTCAATAGAGCTTGCATTGAAATTTTAATGCATGTTCCATCTTTACCCATCATCCTCTCTGCATGTATCCCAGGAGGCACTTCAAGTGATGAGAGTACCACTCCATAACAGGTAATGACGTGTCATTTAATGATACTGTCCAAAGTGATCCAAGCCTGCAGAAAGTAATGTGTGCTCATGTACCAGATAAGCATAGCTGAATGTACCAGAACAGCAATATCTTTCACCACACTGTCAGAAGAATAAAATGTGACATATGCTCTGCCATTGTACCTGGCCTTTCATACTTTACCATCAAGGGAAAAAAAAGCATTTTCAGATACAGTACCAAAGTGTAGAGTTCAGAAAAAGGCAGATAGCAACATATCAGTGATTAAGTATTCACAGCCTCTTTAATACTCCAGTGCTCTTGGATTCACTACTAAAATCTGTGAATTATACCTCATTGAAGGATGTCCTTAATCGACTCTGACATGTTATATTGGAGGCAGAGAAAACGTTTCAGTATGATAGATAAGGTTAAAAGAGCTAGTACTGTGATCATTTACTCTGGTGCCTAGCAAAAAATCTAAAGCCAAAAACCATTTCCATCATTCATTTCCTGCTGAAAAAAAAAGCCATATCTGACAGTCTGTTAAAGCTGATGAGGCAAAGTGAACACATTCAATTTTCTGTCAAAGTTATGTTGTTCGTGTAGATAAGAAAAAGATTTTTAACATTTCCACAGCATGCTCCGAGGATTAAAGCCGAAACTAAACAGCCATCAGGAATGTGTATATTATTTCAAGTTGTGGTTGGTAATAGGTTATGCAATTATGAAAAGGTATTTTTGTAAAGCACATATATAACAAATACTGAATCGCTTCCCATTAAAGAGAAAGCACAATTACATCCTTTTGTCAATCATATGACATTATTTCATATTTAATTGTGTTCATCAAAGCACAGTGCTTTGACTGGTTCAATGCTGTATATTCAAATTCAGGGGGGAGCAAAACCCTATTGAGGGCACCATTCAAAGATGTTCCAACCAATTGCATGATAGCAACCAATCACCCGCTTCAGCACACCAGCAAAATGGAGAGATCTCCAAAATATTTAACCTTTGAATCTAAATTTTTAATGCTGTAAAGGACCACAGAAGGCAGATAATGGAGTGAGCAGCAGCTAAGACTCTGAACATTAACAAGTGGCTCCACATGTTCAGTATTGGTAAGTTGAGAGGAAAGCCCAAGGAAAGTGATGTAACTCCATTCTTCAGTTCAACTTGGTAATCCTAAATTCCCAGGTGCAATAAACAAAAATCCATTATTTTCTGACTAAGGATGTCCCATCAATCTTCTCAACACACTGGATCTACACGTAAATTAATTCCTGAACATGAGAAAAGTAACATAGCAGCTAACAAACACCAAGACAGCCAAGCAATTTTTCTGTTTCACAAAGATCTTCACAATGTAGACACAATGGGAAGAATAAATAATTATACATAGTGTTATACATTATTTATCACTTAGAAGTTAATGTTGAAGCTGCAGTATTGTTATCAAAATTCCTCAATTAAATTAATACATTATAGCTTTTTCATATTTTGTATTATTCAGGAGGATTTTAAAAATCGGTTTTCAATCCATTTTCATTGAAAAGCTACAAATTTATTTTCTGGGTGGTGAAATTGTAAAAACTGATATTCACCAAACTGCAAAAGAGAAAAATGCCCACTATATTCAGAACAAAATCTAAGTCCTAAAAGACAAGCAGATTGTATTAATATCAGGAAGCATTTTGAAGAACTTTCACAAAGATAACTGCCGGATTAACAAAAAAAAGGCACACAATACCAGATCCTTGAATTGCATTTTATTAAAAAAATAAAATTAACATTAATTATGTCATATTTCAGTCAGACTTTAAAGTTTTTGTGCTGCATGAGGTGACTTTTGTAGGTCTTTTACCCATACATTTTAGCAGTCAACATTTCGCGGCACATAGTCACACAGTCCATTCACAAATATTATAAATATACTTTACTGCTAAAATAGTTTGACAGTACTTTGTGATCACGGAAACATATTACATTACTTTTAGAACTGCCATTGAGGCCCATAAAATTGTGGGTTGTCATTTAGCTTACCTGTCCTTATAAAGTCCTTTTATTTTCTTGAAGCTTAGTAATGTTCAATATAAAAAAACTGTTTTTTGCTGATCTTCTCTGAACATCAATTATTTGTGCCTTTTGTGCCCTTGATTGTCTTCTTCATGTCAAGGCTGGAAAACACCCAGAATAACATGGGTTTTTAAATTGGCAATAAAGCCTGATTTTAAAAGGTCCTTAATTATTGTACATATAAATTACAGTTTAGTTTTGTTTTTTATGCTGGTTTATATCAAATGCAAACGTTTCCTGGACTATGCTATTTGGTTTTATCTTTCTTCTAAAAAAGGTGAATCCAAAGTAAAACCATTTCGGTTTGCAGCTAAACCTGCAGATTTATTATTGAAATGCTCTTCAGCCTGAACATACATTCTTCATGTCTGCATCTTAGCAGAAGATAATTTATTCTATGGACATGAATGATAATATCACTACCCAGCAATATGATAATTCACTCCAGTGAAATTAAAAATGATAATTCATTCCAGTGAATTACCACTTAATGGTCCAGTGCACTCTAGATTGTATTTAAAACTGAGATGGAATCCCGCATGGGACAAACAGCATATCACATCGCTGATGGTGCATTACTGACGTCTGCCTGCCATGCTTCTAAGTTATGAGTCTTTCACTTGTAACACACTTCCACCACTGTCATACTCTAGATGGTCTTTCATATTGTAAACAGTTTAATATCCTATTTGGTACACAACTGTCTTCTTAGAGAGTTTCGGAAACTTTTTTTTGCTTAATGCAGCCTGCTTTCTTGTTTCTGTCTTCATCTATTACCGTAGCTTCTAATTCCCATTCACGAGATGAAGATTCAAATCCAGATTTCTTTCAAGTGTAATCAGTTTTAGAGGAAGTCTTGGGCATTTTCCTTCACAAGACCCATTTCTGAGATTTGGCTTCTGGTATTCAAACTGACCACACCGTAAAACGCAGTAAGAATCCAAATTAGAACCATACTTACCTGCTAAAATGATTTTAAGTGCAGGCTAAGTTGTCGATAAAGACATCACAGTCATACTGATAAAAAACATTGAGAAAGTGATGATAGTAATGTCAAGCAGCAGAAGTCACATGATGGTAAAGAGAGAATGGTGTAACAATCCAGATGAAAATTCTCTGGGTGATATCATTCAGTTTTATCTTTCTCCTAAAGAAGGTGAATCCAAAGGAAATCATTTCACTTTGCAGTTATACCTGCAAATTTATTGATGAAAGCCACACAAATTTGTTATCTACTTGTAATATTATAAAAAGATAAGTCTATTGCACTTTTCCTGTCTGTGTCCCTTTGGGTACTGAGCTCTATTTTTGTGCTTCACTTCCAAGCTCCTACTTTACTACACTGCTTGTCATTTGAGGTCTCTGAGCAACATGGGCAATAGTAGGAAATCTGGGGAAAATGCAACAAGAATGCAGCAAGTGGTTGTGGTTTGGAAGGTGCTGTCAAAGATCCTTAATTAAAGGACAAGGACAGCAGACATATGGGAACACTACCGCCTTCAAGTTGCCCTCCAAGCCACTCAATATCCTGACTTGAAAATTTATCGCCGTTCCTTCACTCTCACCAGGTCAAAATCGTGGAATTCCCTCCTGAAGACATTGTAGGTCTATCTACAGCAGGTGAACTGCAGCGGTTCACGAAAGCAGCTCACCACCACCACCTTCTCAAGAGCAACTAGGAACTGGCAATAAATACTGGCCGGCCAGCGACACCCATATCCCACAACATGAATAAATGGAAAAGTGAGATTCTCGCTGCTAAGAATAAAAGTCTGACATTTCCTTAATGTTTTGATACCTAGATGAGAATTTCACTGAGGGCACTATTTGCATGAACTTGTATCTCATAATTAGTAAGCTCAGCTCAATTCTATGCCATTTGCCATTCTGTCAGCTATCAGAAAGAAACTTGATGATGCCAATTCCCAACTTGAAAGTTTCAGTGGTAACCTGCAGCTCACCAATTTCTTCTCATAGCTGCACAAGGACATGAAATTGTTCTCCTCTCAAAATAAGTGTAAGCATGTAAGAACATGGGTGCTTGTATTAAACGTCTCCTGGCTTAGCAGGGGGAGGAGGGGTGGTGAGTGTGCAAGGATGTGATACTGCTACCACAGTTACAATATCCAATCTATCTGTGGGACAAGGTTTGTGATGCATGCATTTGCATAAAGTGTAATATTTCAGCGGT
Source organism: Rhincodon typus (assembly GCF_021869965.1). Lineage (NCBI taxonomy): Eukaryota > Metazoa > Chordata > Chondrichthyes > Orectolobiformes > Rhincodontidae > Rhincodon > Rhincodon typus. The sequence goes on along the minus strand of NC_063346.1, from coordinate 30,700,675 downwards.
GCATGGAGAGGCATTTCCTGGCCCTGCTTCAAGGAGGCTTCAATGGCATCGTAGCCTATGTTAAAACTTAATTTGTGTTTGATATTCTCATGAATTGCATCACTGATGAGGTGCTATGTTTCTGAAACAGTCCCCATTGGGGAGGGCTCATTGGTCTAGGGGTGTGATTCCCGCTTAGGGCACTGTACAGTGCTGACATGTGAGAGGCCCTGGGTTCAACTCCCAGATGATCCCATTTGGGCGGCATGGTGGCTCAGTGGTTAGCACTGCTGCCTCACAGTGCTAGGGACCTGGGTTTGATTCCACCCTCAGTGACTATCTGTGTGGAGTTTGCACATTCTCCCCATGTCTGGATGGGTTTTCTCCGGGTGCTCCGGTTTCCTCCCACAGTCCAAAGATATGTAAACTAGGTGGATCGGCCATGCTAAATTGCCCGTAGTGTTCAGAGATGTGTAGATTAGGTGGGTTATAGAGGGTTGGTGTGGACTTGTTGGACCGAAAGGCCTGTTCAACACTGTAGAGATTCTATGATCTATGATCTAGTTTCATTGCATCTATCCTGAGTGGATCCAGCAGAGGCAGGTGCTCTCTTCGCTCGTGCATTGATAAAAAAAAGTGTTGATGCATTGCAGAGAATCAAAGTGTCAGCAAGTCCCAGAGCAACAGCAACTTCAAGTAGATAATAGTGTCAATATTCTTGATAACTCCCAAGTTCCTGTCTCATTCAAAGGGCCAAATGCCATACAAGGCTGGCTGGTGAGAGGCAAGGGCTACACTCTCCAATTATGGCTAATGATTCCTTTAAGGAAACTCCCAACTGAGGCAAATACATAGACAATGCAGCCCATTCTACCACTAGGTCCATCATGGAGAAGATAATAGGGTCACTCAAGATGAGGTTCCAATGCATAAATCAGTCTGGAGGGACAATGCACTACACCATGGATAGAACGTGCCACATAATCCTGGCATCCTGTGTTCTGCACAACTGAAGCATGCAAACAGGGGATGTTATAGACACCGAGGAGCTGGGAGAACAGCACAGTCTTCTGAGGAATAAGATGAGAACATTTAAACAGGAAGGACTTCACTTTCACCATGATAGAGAATGCAGTGTTAGGCACGACAAGTCCAATAGGACTTAACTGAAAACTGATTTCAATAGATTTGAGTTGGTGAACACATCATTTGCTGAATGTCGATTTTTTGTTTATGTGCAAAAACAAAAAAAAAAGCCTTCTTAGTTATTTCTTTCTTCGCCATTCCCAGCATATAATAAAATTTACCATTATCAAATGTTTGAACGCTTTGCAATGTCTCCTGCTCTCACATTTAAGAAGAATAACATTGTCTGTTCTGATGGTGCTAGGGAAAGGTGAACCCTCATTTAGACAAGGTATTAAAATCATATCATGCCAAATAAAAGTATCTTCTAAATCTTCTTTAATGATTATGTAACTGAGATCTAAGCAGTGAGTTCTGCCAAGGCTATTATCAGTCTGAGACACATCCTGACAAAGTGCCTTCTCAGCCACCCATCATCCTTCAGTACTTCTGATTTCATGTACCCTGTTAAATGAGCATGCAGTGCTTTAGCTGACTTCATTACAACATCCACATTTCTGCCATTCAGCACTTAAAACTCTTCTTCAACCAGAACAGTGTGCTGTGAGTCAGGGGTTCAATATTAATGAGGCATTGGACATTACCACTATTGAATGAGGGTACACTCTCCTGTAAGACATGGGTAGAATGAATTTTTACCTGCAGAGAACCACGCAGTTATGAAAAACCAATTATTCATATACACAAAGTGGTCTATCACAAGACATTCCCATTATATTTGCAATCAATAATCTCCTCGCCAAAATATAAGTCTTTGCTGCAGTCATGAACTCAAGGGCTAAGGGACGCATGACATATGTAGCTATCTAGGATGCTTCTTGGAGATAAGCAACGCCTCACTGTTACAGACCAGACCAAACTCCCACAAAATATGTGAAGATGATAGCCTGGACCTTAACATTTTCTTATTTTAAAGTTAAGTGTAAGGTATTGCATTCGAGATGCAATTCGATTGGTCAAACTACTAGAATTTAAGCAAAACACACTTTATTTTTACTCTACAGTTAAAATACAGGCAAAATAAAAAGAAAAGAAAATAATTGGCTTAACTGTAACTCTATTAAAATGCTACATATTAACTACTGCTAATTAACTGTTCTAATATTGTTACATGCCATAAATACACCATTGGCAAAGGTAACTCCGGTAAAGTAGATCATCTCACATGCAATTCTAGCAGCAGTAAGAGAACCCCTGATATTAGTTATAACAAAGAGCGGAATAAGAGCTTTCACATCCAGCTTCACAACCCTAGCCACTGCAGACAGCTAAAAATCTTGATTCAGTGGGAACTTGATCTTACTCATTCAGACTGCTTCTATTGGCCCAATTTTAAAAATAAAGCCAAAGACCTCACAAGCTGTTTACTTTATTGGCTTTGAGCACACCACTTATCACCTCAGTCTCAACCTTTCTTCATTAAAAAAAAGACCAAAATACACCCCTTAAAGCCATAGTACCGTTACACTCACCACCATAACTTCTATCCTGTTTGCACTGCATGAAGGAGCTATCTAACTCAGCAATGGTCTGCAGTTAATCTGGTCCTACAGCTAAAATGAAAGCTGAACAGACAGTTAAGAATGGCGAATACATATATTTACAAATGTGATATTCTGTTTACAATGCAGTGTCACAAATGTCACCTATGTGCCCTCAGAGAGTTTATTACTTCTTTGCCCTCCCACTACATCAAGGAGCAGTTCCAGGGTCCACAGCTAGGGTGGAGTCAGCTTAGTTTTGGACTGTTGGCTTTGAGGAATTGGCAAGGTCCTCAAAGTTGGAGGGCCCAGACATATTTTGAGTGTTTTCTGAGGAAGAGAATTCCAAAAATTCACGACCCTCCCCCTCATTCTTCCAAACTTCAGCGAAGTTTCATACATTAGTCCCGCCATCCCAGGAATCAGTCTGGTAAACCTTTGCTGCACTCCCTCTATAAAACATTCTCCCTTAGATAAGGAGACCAAAACTGCACACAATATTCCAGGTGTCATCGCACCAAGGCCCTGTACAATTGCAGCAAGGTATCCCTGCTGCTTACAAGCACTCCACTGGTCGCTGTTGACTTTGATTTTGTTGCTTTTGTTTGGCCAGAACAGCACATCTCTTCATTCCTCAGATTTGGTTCAATTCCTTGTTGACTTGCATCTCTCCTCTTAATAATTAGGGATAACTGCACAATCTCCTTTGTTCAATATGCCACCTAGTGCTGTGAAGTCATCTCTATATGGCCAATATGCTATGCAGCAACTGGTGTGTCCATGATGGTCTCTGCACATCCTCTTATCACCACTCCTTTCAACAGTTGGAGATAGTGCAGAATGCCGTTCTTCTTCAGGAGGACTGCTCTCGACAGCATGTCTGAAATATACATCTGCTTTCCTGGCTTGAATGTCACATTCAGGTGAAAACTCTGTAACTGCAGTAACATTCTTTTCAGATATTTTGGAGTAGATAGTAGAAGAATAAGGGTAATACTTCTAAGTAGGGACTAATGGAAATGTTCACAAGCAAAGACAATAGCCAGCATTCTTTCTCAATCTGGACATCTGGCCTTTCTGCTTGCGCTAGTGTAGTGGTTGCAAGTACAACCTGTTGACCCCACTGTATTAAGGTTACCCCAAGCCCTGTGACACTGGCTTCACACTGCAGGATGAGTTCATCATTTATGTTGTAGTATTTCAGTGTTGGTACTACCATCATTAGGGATTTGATTTTAGTGAACGCTGCTTTTTGATTTCTGCCCCAATAACACTACACATTTTTGCCCATGACATGGTGTAGTGGTTCACACTCCGATGACAAATTGAGCAAGAACTTTGTCAAATAGTTGACAAGTCCAACAAATTATTCCACTACTTTTACATCTGTTGGTCGTTGCATCATTGTTACAGATTTCACATTTTTGCAATCCAGACAAAGATCTTTTTCTGTCAGTACATAGCCTGACTTTGGTCTTTAAATCTTAAGGATTGTGATTGGTGTACGTAATCGTCTCTGGTACATTGTTTGCAACATGAACTTTAGAATGTTGTGAGGCCAGTACCAAACTCAATAACTCTTTGTCAACAGTCAAATATTATCCCTGGTAGATGTTGAGTTTCTTTGAAAGATAACCAATTGGCCTTTCAATTCCACAATTATCCGCATGGCTGAAACTGATGCAGTTGTTAACACAGCTTTTAAATTCACAAATGCCTCCACTGAAATTCTGTGTTCTTTTTTAAAAAATCTGTCAGTGGTGCCACCACGCTACTAAAGTTTGGTACAAATTTCCTATAGAATCTGCTCAATCCCAAAAATCATAGACCCTCCTTCTTATAGGATGGTCTTGGTAAATCCTTGATGGCCTTTGTCTTCATGTTCCTTAGTGTTATCCGTCCATGTCCGATGTAGTGTCCTAATAACATCACTTCTGCCTTCACAAATTCTGTTTTTGCCATGTTTATAACCAACTTTGCCTTTCGTAGTCTCTCAAAGAGCTCTGCCAAATGCTCCATGTGATCTTTCCACAAATGCCTAAGGATCACTAAGTCATCTATATAGACGGCACAATTAATCAATCCTGTCACAACTCTGTTCAAAAGTCTTTGAAAAGTGGTTGGTGCATTTTTCATTCGAAAGGGCATTACTTTAAATTGATACAGCCCATTTGGAGTTACAAATGCAGAAATGTCATTCATTCTCTCCAACAAAAGTACTTGCCAGTTACCGCGAAATAAGTCCAACTTTGTGATGTTAATGGCTTGTCCTACCTTTTCCACACAGTCCTCCAGCCTTGGATATGACTCTGATTTAGTCATGGCGTTGACCTTCTGATAATCAACACAGAATCGTTGAGTACGTCAGGTTTGAGAACCAACACGATCAGCAAACTCCACTCGCTTTGACTTGGCTCGATGATGTCTTCTTGGTCCATCGCTTCCACTTCCTTCTATACCTGTGCTGCTTGAAGAGGATTAAGCATATAGGGGTGCTGTTTTATCAGAACAACATTCCCTACGTCAACCTCATGTACTATGGTATTAGTCCTCCCCATTCTATTTCTACATACGTCCTCAAAATGCTGCAACAAGGCTATCAATTCAGTTCTCTGTTCCTGGGACAGATGGGTCACTATCCTATCCCATTTTTTAAGGACTTCCTCATTATTCAATTTATTCTGACGGACATCAAAATCCAAATCATCTGGATTTAATTCCTCACTCTGAGTGACATTAACTAATACCTGTTTCTCTGGTTCCCTTTCCTTGTCATAGTAAGGTTTCATCATGTTCACTCTTGCCCAGTTTTAGCTGGCTGTTCATTGGCCAAGCCCATTGATGTTAGCCTCACTATTACCCCAGATTATGGCTCAATACTGCACTCTGACATGGTCAACGTAGTTTACTGAACTGCTCAGATGTTAAGTCTTTGTTTGACTATAAAATGTCCGATAGCTTCTTGTCACAGAGTTCATTGGCATTTAGATCATGAGTAAGTTCATCTCTGATAAAATCGCACTCACTCAACAATGAGTTTCTCTTTTGGCTTCAATATGCATTAAGTGCCTTTAGGATGGATTTGAAATTTGCAGTGTTCTCTTCTAACTCCATCTCATGGATATGTCAACAACAACAGGCCCGACCTTATACAACTACCTACTAATCTGGGGATTCGGCATTCTCCAAACTCAATACCATCTGATATATTTGAAAGTGTTTCTTCCATAACTCTTGGTTTTCTCCTCTCTGAGGACCTTCAGCATTTTCGAACGGCTGTAGAAGGGGCAGTGACTGCTTTACTGTTGTTGATGTTGCTGCTGGCTTGCAGAGCGCACCTCACCTGGGAAAGTCATTGATATTTTTTCCTTTTCTTCTTTGGAAAGTTGATTTTTCCCTCATGAATCTTGCTCTAAGGCATGAATTTGTGATTAAACTGGTGTCTCCAGTGCTGCCACCAAGCTTTGTGTTGCCACAAAACTTGTGGCTCGGAGTTCTATTCTGCACACTAGAGTGTCGGCTGTCCTTGTTTCTGCTGGTAGTTTGTGGTCTGTAGTAGATTGCCCTTGGCTGTCAGTGACTGCGGTTTAATGCTAGTAGGTTTCTGTAAACTCTTTAGTTTATTGTACATTATATTGTTCTCTGCAAGTACATGTCTCATTAATGCAGGCTATTCAATTTTTTTCACGGTTACCTGGACTTCCTGGAGATCTGTGGAAGCCACAGGAAACCGTCAGTTTATGGAATAACTTTATACCCGAAAGCATCATTTGTGCCCAGCACTTCAATAGAAAACGTTCTGACAGAACATAAGAACGTAGAAACATAAGAGCAGTAGCAGAGAATTCAGCCCCTTGAGACTGCTCCACCATTTTAGATCATGACTGATCATTTGCCTCAAAACCATTTTCCTGTATTAGCCATATATGGATTATGTCCTAGACTTCCAAAAACTTATCAATCTCTGTCTTCAACATACTCAAAGCCTGAGTTCCACAAAGATCAACAGTAAATTTTCCAAAGATTAATTTCCTTCTGAGTGAAAATAATCCTTCTCATTTCAATCCTAAACAGTTTGCCTCTTGCACTGAGGCCATGTCTTCTGATTCTCAATTTACACCCACCTCCACCCCCAACCCCACCTCATATCCATCCCCAAACCAGGGGAAACATCTTTCTCTGTGCCTACCTCATCAAGTCCTATACAACTGAAAAGCAAGACATCTTTACTTCTTCATCAAATCCCTTTGAAATAAGGATCAACTTAACTCTTGCCATCTCAATTGTTGCTGAATCTGGATTTCAACTCATTAACTTCAAAGCACGCAGGTGCATTTGGACATAACTTCCCAATCTCTCACCATTTAAGAAGTACTCTGCATCTTTATTCCTACCATCAAAGTGGATAGCTCCAAACTTACCTACATTGTACTCCAACTATAATGTTATTCACTCACTAAGTCTTTTCAACTCCCCTTGAGGACATTTTACACCCACTTCACAACAAATATACCCACCTAGTTTCATGTTATCTACAAATTTGGAAATATAACATTTGGTTTCCATGTCCAATTAATTAGTAATAGAACAAATAGAAAAATGCGAGAGGGCATTTAAGCAATAATTTTGACTGTCTTGTGATGGCACACAGCTCTATTATTTACCACTGACTGCAGTCTGCTGAGAATTAACTCCAAGTCAGTACTAGCATTACTAGTAGACAAAAACAATATTTCACCCCACTAACTTTTATTTCGTGACTTGCCTGTACAATTCATTAAAGAGCCATTGTATTCTTGTAAAGTATCTTGAAAGGAACTGCAGTATGTCCCAACTGTCGGAGTGACAGACCTAGAGTACAAACACATTATTTTCAAAAATTGCTTCAAGGACAAGATAACCTTCAGTCAACAAAATCAAAACAATCCCCCCAGAAAAGGTTGATACAAGAATAACTGGTGGTTAAGTGGAACTATGACTATAAAAAAGGGACATTGCATTTTATTATGGATTCCCGTGGTGTTTCAAATGCACGATCATAGGCTGAGACTTGAGGTCATTGAACTGAATACCACATAATTAGAAAACTCCACAGACCAAAATAAAGTACGAAATTATACAATAGGTACTGCTATCGAAGCCAATGAAGATACAAGTAATTATGGTTTTGTCATAAAATTTATTTTTAATGAAGAGACACCCCCATTCTCACTGTGATAATTGTGGCCTTTAAGTAAAACATGAATAGAGAAACTCACTTTGCACGCGAGTAATGTTGTATTGTAATTAGCATGTACATCAGATTACCATGGATTACAGTGTATCTGTGGCTAATGACTACCTATCAATAGCTTTGTGATGCTATGTTTCCTAATGTTAACAGCAGAATCCAGCAGGGGAAACGATTCTGTGTGCCACATACTGAACTTAATGCCTAGCTTATTAAAAAATGAAGGATAAATTTTACACAAGTTTGAGGTTGTTCTGTACAAACAATATGAGATTGTTCAATGAGCATTGTTATTACCTTGTATTTGGAACTAAAAAAAAGAATGATTACAAATACGTACAACTGTATGAGAAGAAATTGTATATATTTGATTTTTTTTAAAAAATAGTTCATTGCAATCATTTAATGCCAAAGATTTTTAAATAGTTTTAAATATTCCTTGGCATTGTTCATGGATAGACCAGAGCCTGCGGTGTGATTTCTGATGTTTGATGAAACCCTGCTCAGATATGTATGAAGTTTTTGTTTCAATACCACTTAGCCGTAATGCTGACATTGCAGATCAAACACCTTATTTCCATTTAAATCAATGAAAAATATACCCAAAATCTCAACTATTAATCCACTTTGGATGCGAGTGGTAATCTCCTCGGACTGGTCCTCCTTGCGGTTGTGCCTGGTAAAGAGTTGCACAAATGTAGGCATTGTGTCGGAGCAGGGATGGAAGGAGGAAATATGTATGGTCCAAAGGCCAAGCATCTCTTGCTTTCACTTCTGGGCTAATTGACAATGAGTCAGTTGCTTTTATTTTATCTTTGGAAAGATCAATGAAATAGGTCTAAAATGAAGACACATGCTGAAGCAATATGCTGTATTCTGGCATTTGTTAGCTCAGCTTCTCAACAACTAAAGCAGTGAGCCAGCATGCTACATGATGGTAGATTTGGCCAACTGATTTGAAACTGGAGCATCAGAAATCTTGGAAGTTGAGAGTAGTGAATAGTTAGAATCTGCAAATCAATAGAATCCAACCCAGTTTGGCAGATAGAATCTTGAAAGAAGGGAGGATTATAACGAGTCTGATCATCTGATTGTGGACATTGTAAATAACGAGGCATGCCTTATTATTTACAATGTCCACAATCAGAAGATCAGACTCTTCATTCTCTGGAAACCTAATAGTCTGTTTTTATGGGAGCCACAGTGGACTGCTAGCCTTCAGTAATTTATTAAGTTGGGAATCTTTTATGCCCCACTCAAGTAGGGTGATGACTGATAAACCTCCTTTTGCTAAGGCGTACCAATAATCACTTGATCATTGGGTCTCTGGCATTTGGAGGTCACTTGACCTACAGGTATTTCTGCTATAATGTGTGTTTCGTTAACACAAATTGGCTGTAACACAATTGATGAATAGTGGATGCTGTTTGGATAACAGGAACTTTCTACTGTACAGTATAGCAATTTTCTATAGCGATTTCCCTATAACACAATTTTCTATAGCGCAAGGTCACACAAGAACACAACTAGTGTGTGGTAGGAGAAATACCTGTGCTTATCCCTATCCCAATTATATTGCTCTCAATGAATAGGACAATGTTTGGGATGAATGAATTTATTAATAAAAGCACATCATTAGGACCATCATAGTGTGATGTGAAAGAAATTTTGTGGCACAATGGGTAAAACACCAGCCTCTGAGCCAGTGGCTATAGGTCCAGGTTCACGCCAGCACTTGATAATTAAGGAAGGTGCATCCATAACATGCCAAGCAAATCGAATATCTACTTGCAAATCCTTCCTACATGTGTCAATGGGTGGAACAAAGGCAGAAAAGATTCCTGATCGGCCATGTGATGGACAGAGATCGGTGTTTCTACCATCAATAAACATTGGTCCATGCTGCAACATTCGTGTGAAAATGTGTATTGCCACTGTAGCTCAGACATCTTGGGAAGGCGACATTTGGCTGGGTGGTTTCTGTAAATCTGATGCTAACAGTAAGCGGTGCCAGCTAAGATAGAACTGGGTCCTTCCTTAATGTCCTCCTGGTGATTTGGGGTTGGACCTGTGCACATGCAGAGAACGGAAGAAATGATGTGGATGAAAACTTTCCGTGTTGATTTTACTTCTCAGTTTCTTTTCCATGGAGAACTAATTGATCAGATTTTTTTTTGGTGAAATTTATGGAAAGGAAAATTAGTAAGTTTTGTTTAATTTGGCCACTAAAGAACAGAAGTAGAAACCACTCAGTTAGATGATGAGAAAAAGGGAATAAATATGGAAGAATAAGACAGACAGGAACAAGAGGACCCTTCAGACCCCCAAGTATGCTTTTTCTTGCAATTAGATCATGGCTCATCTTCAATTAAGTTGATTTACCTGTCTTTGCATCATATCCCTAATGTCCTTACACAACAAAAATTAATCTCAGTTTTGAATTTTTCACTTGACTTAATCTCAACCGCTTTTTGAGTGTGAGAGTACATGACAAATGTGTCTCCTCAGATGCCTCAGACACATTTTACATTACAGTAACAAAACCCCTTTATTATATAAATGATTTCCTTCAACTTACAGGAAGAACACCATAAATTAAACTAAGAATGTAGGATTTAAATACTCGACAAGATGTAGCTTTAAAGAGAAATCTAATTATTTAACTAATCTGGAAATTACATAACTAAACAACACGAAAAGAGCTGCCACCACCTTTGAAGATAATTTTGATTTTTGGTGACTGTGAGAAGTGTGATATCAGCTCAGTTGACATCTAACACTTTACTCGATTTTGTTCTATTAACTTTGGGAGAGGTTTTTAAATGATTGGCTGAACCAATTGTTATATATTAATGTCCAAAATCGAAATGACCACTCTTACCTTTAAAGGTATTTATAGATAAAACATTACTTTATCAAAGGTCAGAAATTCTGATTTTCCTTGCAGTTAGTCGCCTTGCCACATAAAACTCCAGAAAATATGTCGCCCCACCCGACAACAGAGATGTATCAAAACAGAAGTTGTTGGAAAAGCTCAGCAGGTCTGGCAGCATCTGTGAAGAAAAAAATCAGAGTTAACGTTTCGTGTCCGGTGACCCTTCCTCAGAACCGGTTCTGAGGAAGGGCCACCGCATCCGAAATGCTAACTCTGATTTTTTTTTCACAGATGCTGCCAGACTTGCTGAGCTTTTCCAGCAACTTCTGTTTTTGTTCCTGATTTACAGCATCCGCAGTTCTTTCAGTTTTTAACAGAGATTTATATTTTTGCCAGATTCACTTGAAAAGATAAAGAGTGTGATCTGGATTAATGAAGGCCAATATTTGCAGTAAAGGACTGAGAAAACAAATGTAGACTATTGGTACGGTGAACTGTACATCTTATCCACTAGAATCAAATGTTAGCAGCCCTAAGCATTCAAACTTTTGACAGAACCTTTCTTTCATTATGCTAGTTGCTCAGAACTTCCTTCCAGATCGTCATTGTCCTTTCACAGACAGTGGCTGTTGTTTCTGGTAAGTACTGCACACGATGTAACAACATTGTTATGAGTTACTTCCATGATAAAGGGAAAATAAAGAGAAAAATTTCAGTCCTCCTACTGTTCTTTAAGACATTTGTCCTTTATCATATGGGTCCAAATTAAGTATGTGGCATTAGTGCAATTAAAAATAACACAAGACGGTGCGTAATCCAAACTAAAAATAATTTAAAGAGAAAATTCTCATTCCTTTCTTAATACCAGTTAAAATAAAACCCACAACCAAAAAAACCTACCATATGTATCTCAATAATAACTGTAAGGCTGAATAAGACATTTTAAAGTATGTGCTAACCCACTTATAGACAGTATTGCTCCCTCGAGTCCTCATAGCCTTACACCTTCTTTATAGGAAAAGCTGAATAGGTAAATGGGTTACATCAGGCCCAGAAATCAATGTGTATACTCTGTTCTCAGCCACAGAGGAGCTTGTCGAACCCATTTTATCATAGCTCTAGGAGCTGTATTGATCTGACTGTTAACTACTCTAAGGTGGCTAACAATCCAATGAAGATGCCTCCATATGTCCATCCTCAAACAGTCTGCTCTCAAAAGCCCTTTCAGAACATGTGATTGCATGTTAAATTACTTTTGTGCCTACTTGATCAGACCTGACTACTCTGGGACCTAAATGCTATTAATTACTGGAGGGTTCAGCACTAATATAGTTACACGATGTTAAAATGCAGAATGGATACGCCATTGCTAAATACCTGAATTTGCAAATGTAACTATGCCTGGAATACCAAAGGCAGCATGCTGTTACTTCAGACAACTTTTTGTTATTTATGTGTGCTTCACGTATTTGTGTGACTTAGAGATCACAGTTCCTGTTCACACTGTTGAAGAACAGCGCAATGATATATATTGCAGTCCATATGATGACATCCAAACAATTTAATAATGGCAACTTTTGTGACAAAATATTGGCCAAATTTCAAATGAAAGTACACAACTATTTTCTAAACATCTATGTTTTCAGAATAATGCATTTGTGCAATACTATGATAAGTTAAAATATTATGCAAATTGTTGTATATACATACACTTGTAACACACTTAAATTAATTTTATTTTTGGGTTCATTTAGACTCAACGATGTGCAATTTTAAGAAAACTATTGGAATACTGCCATGTTATTGTGGCTAACCTGCTGGACAGACAGGATGAGGGTCTCTTTTCCGTGATAACAGTCATTCCTGAAAAAAATTGTTTAAGTAACTTCATAATCTTTTGTGCCAAGTAAGTTTTACATTTTTATATAGTGCTGCATGTAAGCGTCAGTTATGTAACATATATTTGGATAGGGCAATATACGTTAGAGCTTCTTGTGGAGGGATGAGAATGATCTCCTTGGGAAGCTCCACGCCACACTGTGTGAGGATATAACACATGGTTTTATTCTGTAGTGTGTGAGGTTCCAGAGTTTGTTCAATAAAATTGTTGTCTCTTTCTGATCTTCCTTGTAAATTATCTGCTCACACATCTGACATCAACATTACCAAGGCTGGAATCCTTGTGGCCTTGCTCTTGCTTCAGATCCAAAGAAGAGATAGAAGCAGGCAGCAATTACAACTTCGTCAATAAGCCCAGCAAGACCTGCAATATCCAGAGTCTATCTCACAGCCTTCAGAATGAGAAACAGCAGGTGTAAATCCACCAAGGGGCTGGCTGATGAGATCTGCATTTATTGGCCTCAGTGTCATTTCCTTGAACTACCTGAGAGACAGTTCAGCTGCTGACTTGGAATGTCCCAGGCCATCAGCACTGAACTGTGCTATCTGCTGGAGCAGGACATGCTCAGAAGGGGTGGGTAGCAACCCCTATCCCAATGGCCATCGAGGTTACAGCCAAGTAGGAAGAAATGACTGTAGATGCTGGAATCTGTATGAAAAACAAAAATGCTGGAGATGACAGTGGGTCAGGCAGCATCCATGGAGCAAAAGCAAGCTAACATTTTGAGTCTAAATGACTCTTCATCAGAGCTGATGTCCATTCTGATGAAGAGTCATCCAGATTCGAAATGCTGGCTTGATTTCTGTCCATGGATGCTGCCTGACCTGCTGAGATTTCCAGCATTTGTTTTGTTTTCAGTAATGTTACAGCCAAATTTACTTTACCAGCTAATTGTTTCAATGGCCAACCATGGTCCTATTTGGCATATCCCAGTTCTTGACCCATAAATGCGTCTGAGATGTTACTGATGCTGTTTTCTGTGAATCACAACTGCTCATTGCCTTCCCCTGTGATAAGGAGAGACAGACAGCCCAGGCATGGGGAATTTTCCACCATTGCAGGATGCTTTGACTGCATGCACACTGCTTTGAGAGTGCCCTATCACCAACATACAGAGCTCTTTCACAGAAAAGGCTTACACTCCTTAAATAATCCAATGGCACATGGCCATCAAAACCAGGTCCCAGAGGGCTGTGCCAGAAATCTTGGGGGCTGCCATGACCCTTAAATATTAGAGAACTCCCTGGATCCTGCCTCCCTGCAAGGTCCTCAAACCATGCAAGGTAATTTCTGGGAAACATGGGGTACCCAATCCCTCAAAATATAGCTGATGACAACTTTACAAAACTCTCAAAATGATACAAAACAAAGATACAACGCTGTTCACGCTTCTACAAGGACTATAATGGAACAAACTATAGGCCTCCTTAAGATGAGGTTTTGATGCATGGATCACTCTAGCACACCCTTATGGCATAGTCCAGAAAGAATGTGCTGCATTACATTCCAGCCCTTCACAGCTGGAGTCAACATATCGAGACATCTTGGATGCAGAGGAAATGTGAATTGGCTACAATTTTCTGAGGATGAAGATCACACGGACAATGAGGAATATCCAGTAAAGCATAGCTGAGCAAAACATCATCAAGCATGAGAAGCCAGAGGGAGTTTCATTGAAATCTGCTTCCAAAATGAATGAGCTCAGTATAAACTTCCTTTAATTATTTGAGAGTCTGTTGGTAATTTGGCAAGCAGCCCCTGCATCATGGGAAGGACACTTAGACCTTGTTACTTATATAGTCCTTAACCTTTGTTTCTTGTTTCTGAATAAATGTTTCAATTTCCATCTAATTGATTGTACATGAGTGATCCCACTTTTAAGTATGTACACATCACTGCCTTGGGGAATGTTAGGGAAAAAGGAACAGTCAGTGAGGAAGTGAGCTAATATCATTTGGCACTTATGTTAGGTAGCTCTTAAGGCTTCAATCAGCATATCATATCCAAGTGTTGTGCAGTGAAGTCTCTCATGATAGCCAGCCATTTGAGAGGAATCATGAGGAATCTCCTTATGACACTTCCATTATCGGTCACCTTTCAATGTTTCAGAGTGCACATGATACTAAGTTGTCCTGAAATGCTCGAGCATCCTATAGGAGAGTATTGAACCTGCATGAGACAGAGTTTTGTACAGTTGTTCTTGGCAGACCAGCGCACTGTGAGGGATATGTAAACTGTCTATCATACACCTTGCTGCCTCGAATACCACTGAAATCAACCCATACCATACTCTCACTCTCAAGGCGGGTGTAAGTGTGGAACTATAAGTGTAATATCAATTGGCAATTAAAAAAAAGTGATCTCCATTAAAAATCTAACCTTCTGAGGGCTTTGAAATTGCATGGCCTTTATTCTTCCTGTCTGCACTGGCCACTTTTTAACCTTTATGTGTATGTGTGTGTTTGACATTGCATTTCCATATTTTTCTCAAGGTTAGTAAGTAATGAAACTGCTCTTTCTTTACTCAAGAAAATGTAATTGATTTATTAGTTTTACTGCATTTTACTTAAAGGGTGGTAATTTTGTTCTGAAAAGAATTAAAAATATTTGTTATGGCCAACCAAAAAGCGAATGAAAGGTGAGAGTTGAATCAGCCTTCCTTCACCTGAGTCATGGAAGTATCATGAAGCAGCTTTGGTCCACAGCATATTTGCAAAAATCACATTAAGATATAATTCCAAGCATTGATGAGTGTCATTTCAGAACTTCACAGCAACTGGCAGTGCTTGGCTCAGAAAGAACAGTCATAATCAAGCTCACATTGAAATCATCGTTACAGAATACAACCACTGTAAATATCAACAAATATATTGTTTTGAAAAAGGTTTTCCTCTTATTGCTAACAATGTGAATCAAGGTCTCGTCAGTTCCATTGTACTAATGGCATCACAATGTGACCCATAGGTTAATATCATGATTCAGAAAGTTCAGCTGCTCCTTTTCCCATTAAGAAAACATTGCCAACTTCGCATTTTGTCAATTGCAATGGTTATATGTTCCACTTTCTGTGAATTTTCTATGAACTAAAATATACACATACCGACGTGTTGTTTTTAATTGTTTCAGCCACTCCATAAATTTTCTTCTTTAAAGATTTAAGGTTTTGTTTAATCCTCTCTTGATCACCCCTCAAGGAAGAACCAATAAAGCACATTTCATCTTATTTCTCAAAGCTGGTTATTTAGGTATCTGTCATCTACACTGTGGCCCTTGTAAAGATGATCCAGATGTCTGCAAATTGTAGGAGTGAGAGATGATATTCTTCTGGTGATGTCTCATATGTATAAATCAAAACAGTCAGCTGAATAGTTAGGCTAACCTTCTCATAATGTCACATTTCCTTCTGAATATCATGAAGTTCATAAACTTATTTCCATATTTTTGAATTATACATTTTAAAATGAGTATGAACAGATTTTACTCCAAAAATACATCTACATTTAACAAAATAAGTTGATTCATCTAGACTGAGATTAGGGTCTGATGATTTTCAACAGCTTTCTATGTTTTTAGAGGTGATAAGGAGTTTATTGGTTGAGCACTGCACTCCCAGCCAAAGGGTTTTGAGGCTGAATCCCAGCTATGATTTCCATTTGAACTTATCTACCTTTCTTAGGCATACTTTGTCAGTTCTAAACTGATTTGTTGGATGGAACTTTGATGACACTGCAGTGCTGTATCACAAGGGAGGACACAGCCTAGCCATGCACAAATGGTGATATGAATGGCACTGAAGAGGTCTGAGTTATGAACCATTGATGAGTGGTTAAAGCTTAATATTGAGTAGATTTACCAACCAAATGCTGATGAGTGAGATGATTAGCTATCAGGTAGCAGGAACTGCAGATGCTGGAGTCAGAAACACAGTGTGGAGGTGGAGGAACACAGCAGGCCAGGCAGCAACTGAGGAGCAGGAAAGCTGACGTTTCAGGTCAGGACGCAACCAGAAACATCAACTTTCCTGCTCCTCTGTAGCTGCCTGGCCTGATGAGTTCCTCCAGCTCCACACTGTGTTGTCTCTAGATGATTAACTATGTTCTTTTTTGTGACTAATAGTTAAATAAACATTTTGCTTACAAACACTGCTTTCCTCCTCTAAGCAGTGTTAGGGCCAGATGAAGAAGAGTGAATCTCTTTTCAATCTCCCCAGTTTGTCACAACAAAGTTTTCAGGTTTTTTTTAGCGTACAGCTATACATTGCCCCAATTACCATACAGTTAAACAATAAGGAGGCAATGACAACATTTTCTTTAGTGAAAGAAAGGTCAATTTTATTACATGCTAACCCCAAGAAAAAATACAGCGTATGGCTTAGGTTGTCTCACTTACTCACACACACACACACACGAGTCTTTTGGATATTCTTGAGGCATAAGAATTTAACCTGAGACCATGGTCGGTTAGTTGACTTCTCAGAATATCAGCAAAAGTGAATATTGTAGCTATGCTTTGCATTATTTGTGTTCTGGTAATTCTTTTCAATTGTCGCCAGATTTTTTTCTTCTTAGGCACAGAGAAAAATTTTCCTGACCCTTCAGCAGTCAAAACTCAAATTCTCCTCTCTATCAAAAACAGCTTTTTGAAATGCAAGCTGGTTTGTGTATTCCTGTGTCTGAGTTCATTGTTTTAAGCTTGAAATTGCAGATAATGTTTTCATCTCCAACATGCAAACATACCCATCAAATATTTAAATAAAACTAGGAGACAAAGTCTTTTACACCTCCCTAGGAGGTGTCGTCTGATTTCCTTGCCTGGGGATAAAATGTTAATTTCATTTCAGGGTGTCTTTTGACTATTCCACATTGCTTTCATTACGCCTGTTCAAACTGTGTGGTGGAGAGTTTACTGTGGCCATTTTAGATCAGCATTTTAGTTTTTTTTTAAAAAAAACTGTTTCAATCCATGAAAGCCCCGTGCATTAAATCAAACAATAGAATTAAATAAATGATAGCTCACATTAACGGCGTATGGCCACAATGACTTTCTGACAATATAACAGTGTAATGGCCAATGCTAATTCTAAGCAAAGTATTTTTGGAGGACCTCTGCAATTATGTTGCCAATGTCACCCCTCACCTGAGGCGCAGTAACCTCAGGTTAAATTAGCAGTCCTCTCTCTCTCTCTCTTGCTCTGTCTTTAATGAGAGTGCTGCTCTATTGTCCTTTGAGAGTATGGCGACTTTATTATATTACCAATGTGATGTTTGAAAGATAAAGTTTTGTATGGTAGACTAATTAGTAAAGTTAGGTCACGTGGGATTCAGGGTGAACTTGCCAATTGGATACATAATTGGCTTAACAGCAGGAGACAAAGAGTGGTGGCGGAGGATTGTTTTTCAGACTGAAGGTCTGTCACCAGTGGTGTTCCACAAGGTTCTGGGTCTTTTTTTATATAAATTATATAAATGATTTGGATGAGATTATAGAAGGCATGGTTAGCAAGTTTGTGGATGATAGCAAAATTGGCAGCATAGTAAACACTGAAGAAGGCTTTCTAAGTTACAACAGGATCTTGATCAAATGTTTCAATTGGCTAAAAAATGGCAGATGGAGTCCAATCTGGATAAATGCGAGGTATTCCATTTTGGTACAACAAACAAGGCTACAGCTTATACAATTAATGGTGGGGACTTGGGAAGTGTTGTAGAACAGAGGGACCTAGGGGTTCACATACATAATTCTTTGAAGTTTGCGTCACATTTGGACAGGGTGGTTAAAAAGATGCTTAGCACACTTGCCTTCATTCCTCAGTCCTTTGAGTATAGGAGTTGGGAAGTCACGTTGAAGTTGTACAGGACATTGGTGAGGCGTCTTCTGAAATACTGTGTCCAGCTCTGGTTGCCCTGTTATAGGAATATATTATGAAGCTGGAGACGGTTCAGAAGATATTTACCAGGATGTTGCCAGGTATGGAAGGCTTGTGTTATAAAGAAAGGTGGAATAGGCTGGGACTTTTTTTTACTGAAACACAGGAGGAGCATAAGACATTTGGATAAGTACATGAATAGGAAAGGTTTGGAGAGACATGGGCCAGGAGCAGGCAGGTTGGACTAGTTTAGTTTGGGATTATGTTCAGCATGGACTGGTTGGACCGAAGATTCTGTTTCCGTGCTGTATAAGTCTATGACTCTATAACATTCGGCAGGATAACAAAGTTGTTTGGGAATGAATTACAAACTAAAAATGAAAACATTTATAATTATACGCTTGTTTAAGACTTTGAACATATTACAAAATATTATCAAAGGTTATGGAATTATTTCAGCTCCATAGAGAACTTTGTTTGTTCGACTTTATAGCAAAGCCCCAGGAAGGTATTTGAAAACAAGTTTGGATTAACCTCCTCTTCTACATTTCTTCCACTGGAATAAGCACAAGATGCTACATAGTAGCTTTCTGTAACAAAACAACAGATGTGCTGTTATGGGGAGTATTTCCTCTGTTCGCTATTTGTGATGAGATCACAAACACGCTTTTCATGTTTGTATTAGCTATGTCGCAGTAGACAGCAAATAAAGCAACTTTCCTGTAAATGAAAGAGCAGTAACTCATCTTGAGTTACACTGGAAGTGAATGTGTCACAGCTCCCAGCTTTGAAAATTTTTAGAGGCTTAGAATAAAATAGTTGTAGTTACTTAAACTTCTTTAGAAATTAAACATTTTAAGAGGCAGAATAATCACCTTGAAAGAAACGTGTGTAAATTTAATTGTTGAACATTTACATTCAAGACCAGGAACACACAAAAAAAAAGCAATGAGCATTCCCCCAGCATGGAGCATAGCCTTTTATTTGAACCTATCATGCCGCCCTCGTGCTACTGCGGAGATAAATCTAGAGATTTAATAAACAAGCATTAAGAATGTCATCAACATAACCTATTTGGCCAACATAATCTACAGTGTAAAATTACAATCTTCAAATGCTTTCAAATTGGGTCAAACTTTCAAAATAATTGTTTAACTTCAGATCTTTTATAACTGATGTGAGGGTTCTGACAGTGCCCTGAACAAATTAAATTGACACAAAGAGAAGGGATAACAATCAAAGCTTGATTTAATACAGGTGTTTGGATTTACAAGCTGCCACAGCTGCCTGGGCAGTGACAGCTGTTGATTTTATCATTAATACTAAGCTATTACAAACTCTATAGTCTTGGGACAGTACAGCCTTCCTGTTAGCAACATCTCCATGGTTGATAACATTTGGCTGAACTTTCAGATCTTAACCTCCCTCCTGACGTTTACGGTCAAACCAGTCTAAAATGATCAGAGGAAAATGCGCACAGTGGGGAGACAAGTAAAATAATATTGACTAGACTGTTCATAGCTATTAGGAAGAAAGAGCAAGGAAGGGGGAGAGCCCTATAGCTTGACAGGCTTCAAGATAATCAGGGAACAATCAAGTCAACACATTCATCCTCAGCAAAGCATGACTGTTGAACATTGTAGGCTAGGGTACAAAGGAGAAAAATTAAAACAAAAGCAAGACTAGCTGAATTAAGTTTTAAGTTCTCGATTCTTACCCTTTTTTGTTCAGATGTTATTAATTTATCATTTTAAAAAGTCAAAGATACTGGGCATAAATAATTTTTTTTTAATCAACTCATTCAGACATGTTATATAAATCTCCAGGGCAGGTGGGACTTGAACCCAAACCTTCTGGCCTAGATGTAGGGAGGTTACCATTACACCACAAGAGAACGTCTGGGAATTATCTTAATGTTTATTACTGGAGGCAAGGCGGTACAATGAGGAAGTAAAGAATCAACCTTGTACAGTTTTCTTTCTATTTTTCTTTTCCAGAATACAAAATTAATATAAAAAAAAGCTGGTTGCTAATCTGCTTAGATCTGATTTTTTTTTTGTCTCACTTATTAATGTTAGCTTGAGCTTAAATCCACATATAACCCAGTAGCCGAAAACTGGTAGCATTTATACATCATATCATTTCAATGATTATTAGTGAAATCCTTCTCAAAGTAAATTGTCTCTTTCATTTGAATCTGTGAATTACTCACTGCATAAAATATCTGTAAGGGCAGTCAAAAAAAAATGTACTGCTGAGGGAAATGGATACTAATCTTTGGCTTCCACTCACTAGAAATGGTTCCAAATGTTATTGTTTATGTGACTTTTCTGCTTGGAAGAGGATGCAGCAAAGTGGATTATATGCAAATATATGTCAGATGGACTCGCACAAATGGAGCAGATTCAGAACATACTGTTTACATAAAAACATATCATCATCGCTTCCTAAACTGACCTTAGGCACCATAGAGATCATTCTGACGTTGTCACTGTAGAATGAACATGTGTGTAAGGATCAGATCACATGGATTAAGATTTGATGGAAGAAAGCACAATCTAAACCCTGACCTTCTGAGCTTATGGACACAGTTAATGGACAGTAAATGTTAAGTTTAGACGAGTTTTGTGTTCAACCCTCAGCTTTCTCAAACTCTTAGAATTTCCTAATAATGTCATTACGTGGCGCCACACAGTGATCAGACTCAAATGATGGTAAGTAGCAACAAAAAGCCTGGGGAGAAACCTAGCAGTAGCAGTGAGCAGTGTGTAAAGGTCCTCAGGGACAGCCCATCAATCAGATCACTGGGACGAAAACCACCAGGATAGGCCAGCAGCTACCACTGACAGTATCGTAGGAGACACAAACTTCAGCTCAGTTGAGTCATGAACTCCACTGTACCCCACCAAAGAACCTTACAGAAATAGCAGGCCTCAGACAGACAGAGCAAGGGCAAAGAGAGTTCAAGCCATTCATCCTGGAGGGTGCAGAACTGAAAGTGCACTAATTCCAGAACATGGGAAGCATAAGGAAAAGGGACTGACCAAAGTTTTACAATGCCCCTGTAATGGTGCGAAGAAGTTGGGAAGAAGGTCACACCCACACTTCTAAAAGACAGCTGGATAGCAATAGTTGGTTTAAAACAACAGATCACTTAATGAAGCACAGGACAAGTACCTTAAAAGGAAGGTTTACGTAGGGAATCCCTTTTCTTGGAGAAATCACAGTTAATGAAAATCAATACTGGATAGTTAAGATTGACATCAAAAGACATTACATAGACTTTAAATTAGACACAAGTGCTGGAATCAATGACTTGTCTGATGAACTTAAATGACAGAAAAAAAATGATCCTGTTGCCTTTATCTGGCAACATCAAGGCCCAGGCAGAATCAGTCTTTAAGTCAAAGGTCAGCTTTAGGCAACATTAAAATGCAAAGGCAGATAAACCCTGAACATTGTGTGTTATTTGCAAACAGCCACATTCTCACCTTAGCAGGGGAGCCTGCATAGGTCTCAATGTCACTTATAGAATGGAAGAAGTCAACAACCCAGAACCATTGAATTATTTTAATGACAATCTGAAGCCTCTTCAGAAGCCTAGGAAAATGTAATACTGCATGCCACATTAGAATGAAAGCAAATCCCAAACCCGTCTGCTTGTTTTTACCCAGAAGGAGCCTACACCCTTCTGAAAAAAGGGTAAGAATTGAGAATGGGGCAATATTTCAACAGAGAGTTATTTTACCAGCTCTGCAGTGATGCCATCTGCCAAATTAAATGCATCAATTGAAAGTTGTATCATCTTAATACATTTGTACAAGGTAGTATAGCGAGGAATATACTCAATGGCATTTGTAGATGAGAGCCCAGGTAAATACACAAAGAGCACCATCTTCATTAACTGTTTGGAAGCAGTGGATTCTGTTAACTTCCACGAAAATAGAATTTCTAACCACCTCCGTAACACCCTGTAGACGTTATTACTTCAACTGTCTGCTTGGAAACACAATTGCACGAGAGATCTTCCAAAGGATGATGTTCAACATACTGGAATGATGTTGTCATCCATGGACAGTCAGGAAGGAGAGATCACACTGGGACTGAGACACAGGGCAAGTATATAATTCAAGGATTTTGGAGGCAGGATGGAAATTCAGTGCAGAGGGAAAGAAGTACTTTTTGTTCACTTTTTTTAGTTCATACTTCGTTATTTTTTTTTAACAGGATAAATTAAAGCCCAGGATCAGGGACCCAACATAACACAAAGAATGACATCACTGGAAAACTATAGTTTCAGTCATGGGAAACAGAAATTACAAACTAAAAGAACAGAAGGAGATTTTAAAATTAACAAATTAAAGTAAATTAAAGTAAAGTAAATTAAATAGCAGCAGCACACCACAAAAGAAAAATAAGCTGTAGGCATTCTGAAGTGCTGAAATACTTCTACATGGGTGGCACGGTGGCTCAGTGGCTCAGTGGTTAGCACTGCTGTCTCACAGTGCCAGGGACCTGGGTTCGATTCTAGCCTTGGGCAACTGTCTGTCAGGAGTTTGCACATTCTCTCTGTGTCTGCGTGGGTTTCCTCTAGGTGCTCCGGTTTCCTCCTGCAGTCCAAAGATGTGCAGGGTATGTGGATTGGTCATGCTAAATTGCACATAGTGCCCAGGGATGTTTAGGTTAGGTGGGTTAGAGGCGGGAAATTAGAGGAGTGGGCCTGGGTGGGATGCTTTTCGGAGGGGTGGTGTGGACTTGTTGGGCCAAAGGGCCTGTTTCCGCATTGTAGGGATTCTATGAGATGCAGGGCCAGGCAATGTGTTATGCCTGCATGATGTGGGAGCTGATGGACCCTATTGGGGTTCCTATTGACCACATCTGTAGCAATTATTGGATGCTGGAGGAACTCCTGTTCAGAATTGATGAGCTGCAGTCTGAGCTTCTGGATGTTGTGACTCATCAGGGAGGTGGAGAGTTACCTGGACACTATGTTTCAGGACGCAGTCACAACCCCTAGATTAACTAACTCAAAATTGGTCAGTGGTCAGGGAGATGATGATGTGACTACAAGCGAGGCAGTTAGAGCGATCCAGAAGGTAGTGTTGAAGCAGCCTCAGCCCTTGAGCTTGTGGAGAGATACCTCAAGCACTCTCCAGGACATTCTTGCCAACTGCACCGCCTGTGCCATTCACAGACAGTAGCAGAAAGAAGTGCTGCTCTTCTCTTTTCTAGCCAGGCCGAGGGAATGCTTCTTTGCATTGATGTTTTTCACATCTTTGTGAATTATTGTTCTGGTTGGATTGAGGGCCAGAAGCTAAATAGACTCACCTCTGAAGCCAGTATAGCCTCTCTGAAGAGGATATTTTCCACACATGTAATCCTGGATATTATCTCTGACAATAGGTTATAATTTGCCAACTAGAGTATCCAATTCTTTGCAGACTCCTCTGGAGTTTTCTATGTCATAAATGTAACCAAATTATCTTCAAATGAAAAGCTAAACTGAGCATGCCGTACATAACATTAAAAACCTAAGAAAGAAACAGGATTTTCATTTGGTCCTACACAGCCATCTCTGTACACCTTTACAGCAATTTTCATAACACAAGCATGACAAAAAGATAAATGTCCAAGCCTACAGCTTCAATCAGAGAGACAGAGCTCACAACCTGCCCACACTAGAAAGAGATTGAAGATGTGACTCAGGAACCAGAAATGAGAGGCCACTGTGGTTGTAAGGCTGCAACAACTAAGACAACATTCAAACTGAAAATAGCACATCTGAAGAAACAAAGGTGCCTTGCTTTTGCTGAGAAGAATGCCATTGGCCAGTTTGCCTAGACACCATGATTCTCAAGTGGAAACTGTGACTAGACAACCACAAACACCATAGACAAGGAATGAAGACCCTCCAAGAATAAGTTTGGAACAAACTGACCCTTGCCAACTTTTAAAAGTAACTTGGTACATTTTAAGGGAATTGGTGAAACCACCATAGAGACTAACCTGTAAAGGACACAATCTGAGGAAAGGTGTGGTGGGGAGGATATGTCAAAAGTGCAAATAGAATGTGAGGGTAAAGACTTGGGGGAAGACGTAGAACAAAGAGCTAACTGTACAATTACCATAATAGAGGTACCACTGTGCATGTGCATAAAGAACTGTGTCATAATGATGTCAGATCACGTGAGACTAAGACCTGAAAGAAGAATGTCCCATTTTGCTAAACCATTCTTATGTAAATGGTTTATAGACAATAAAGTATCTATAGGGGGAAGTGATGGCTCCATGTATTCTCAGTAGGCTATTCATCCAGAAACTCAGCTAATGTTCAGGAGAACCAGCTTCAAATCCATCCAGATTGTGGGATTTGAATTCAATAAAAAAAATCTGGAATTAAGAATATTTTGATGACTATGTGTAAAGGATGGGCTGAAGGGCTAAACTTGTAGATGATACTCGACAGCTGCATGACCTTGAATGAGTCCTGTAAACATTCCTTTACAGGTTGAAGATGACACCTGCAGCTTGTTTTTCTGTAGCTGTGTTTTCTGTACCAGCCAGCAGTTTTGTCTTCTGTATCTGCTGCTTTCTGTGCCTTGCTGTTTGTTACATAGTATAAGAGAGAGAGAATTTCATTCCGAGTTGCTGGACTTCACCTTGGACTGGGATTGCAAACGGTGCCAGGAACAACCTCAGCCTCCAGACCAGCCATCAATCGAGGGATCCCTGATGGGCAGAAGGGCATGAGGCTAATTGTTCCTTTCCTCTCTTTTTCATTCTTTTTATTTACTTAATAAATGTCCCTTTCTTTTTTCATCTTTTATTATTATTCAATAAATGCTGCTATTTAAGCAAATTGCTGTTATTGAGCCTTCTCTTAACTACATTTATCCAAATCTGAAAAGAACCGCTTGGATGCATTCTGCAATCCAAGACATTTTTGGCGATGAGAATGGGGTTTGGGAAAATGTTTAAAGGAAGGAAAAAGCAACCTGATGCTCCAGAAACCTTTCATATTCCAGGGTGGAATATGGCACACGCTGGTTTAGGGTCTATAGCTAATATGTTAACACAATTAGGATCACCAAAAGGATGGGGGATGGTTATAACCAGAGAAGGAGAGAACTGGAGGCCAGGTTTCTGCACTGTGAAAGTGCACTGAACCTTGTAGAAATGTTAACTCTTTGTCGTCATGTTTAAATCCACCTTTGTTTGTTGGTTGTTAAATGTCATCTTGTACAATTCATGCGTTTTTTTGTTCCCGGGAGCTCAAGATCTGGGGATACTTTGAAGCTTTAGTTTGCATTTTGGGAATGTCTGGTGATTTGAAAATGTGGTGTGTGCCTATGTATGCCTGTATTGGTTGTGGAACGTGTATAGTTAATGTAATGTCTTTTTAAGAAACCATCAATGGTTGTGTCAAGAAAAAATCTGCGAAGAAATGTTGATTCAAAAATTTGGTTTGTAAAGCTTGGTAAAAGTTTACCTTATGGAATTGGCTCCATGTTGTGTTTGGACTTGGGTAAATTTTAATTCCAGAAATTATCATGTTTGAAATTTCATCTTCTGGCCAGAGTGAACTTCCAAATGTTGTTTCGACACGAGTGAATCTTTAATTCCAGATGATAAGATTGACTCATTGTTAATATCCAAGTGATAGGGACATTGGAATGTTAAAAACTCCTTGTGTGTGAGGAGTTTAGGAAAGGTAAATTTAACAAAGGGGTGGGCTTTTCCTTCCTTCAATGAGGAGGAGATACGGATGACATAATTACCTGCAGGAGTTTACACCCTACCCCCTTTTTGAATCTGTAGTAGATTAATACTAATTAATCCATTCTGCTTGACATGGAATGGATGGAGCTTGTTTTTTTTTTAGAAATTGGAGGCACTGAAGGCTGAACCCTCGTGCAGAATTTCAACGTAGCAATACTGTGATGGATCAGGTACCCTTTCATCAAGCCATTCATCAACAACACATTTCAATGTTGGGGTAGAATCATAGAAATACCAGTTGTAGTGAGTGTCAGGAATTTTGAAACCACTGAGCCTGGGTACACTTAAGCATATCATGACAAAACCTATATTAAGACTCACATGCCCTGGTATTCTAAAACATTAAAATGAAATAGTTACCTGAAAATCTAAACGGATTCTGGGAAATGGTAAAGTGCATGCTCACAGTGTCAATGGTTTCAATGCATACAAAAATGGTTAGTGATTTTAAGGGAGCAAATAGAATATTGAATTTGGACAAATTTACATAGAGATATATCAAATATCTAAAAGGAGTTATTAAGTAACTTCCAAAAAAAAAGTGAGTCATCTTAGAAAAAGAATGAACAAAGTGTATTGTACCTAAATCAAACAGAAATGTTGGACTTCTGTTTTAAAATATAATAAGATTATGTTCCATGGACTATAAATCTCTACAGATCTCTGGAATTAGATATGGTGGTAACAGTTAAATTGCAAAATTGGATGAGACAAAGTAATTAAAGGTGGAGACTGGTGGCAGAAGACAAGAAAGTTCAGAATAATGGGTTGAAGCTGCAATTCAGGTTACAGCAATGGAAAGGAGGTTTGAATGTAAGTACGAAACTGATAACTTTCTCTTGGCAATGTTTGTGTCCTTGTCTTTCCGTTTAAGAGAACCAAATTGGTGATCAAGCCACCACTCGAGGCATCAGGACCACATGTGGAGAGATAAGTAAAACCTCGTAGATCATTTGATAAGATCATGTGGGAGTCAAGAGTGCATGACATGGTCTTGGGATACCGACGTAAGTGTGCAAAAGTGAATGTTACCTCAGAGGTAACAAACATGAGATGGTACAAAAACATGCACTGAAGAACAGGTCTCAGACATGGACACCTACTTGATGAAAGAATTAATGTGGCTTGGAAGAGCACAAAAATATAGTTTAAAGGATAAGACCCTGACACAAAATCCACAGAGAAACTGACTTTAAAACAATGCAAGTAGTATTAGTAAAAGGCATGCAAAAAATTTACAATCAAAATAAAAAGCGCGCTTGGTTATTACGTCAAAATGTTACAGAAATGAAAGAATATGCACTCTGGGAGGAGTAATAGTGGACTGGGTGAAATGGTTCATAGGATGACATACAGATACCCCATCTTGAGCGTTTGTATGATGCATATACTCCAGTGTTTAAACCAGTAGATGAAATTGTAATGTGTTAGGACAGTTAGTGTATGTGAAAGAAGGCTGAGCTAAGATTCAGGTGGTGTACGAGTCTTTGGCAAGCGAACCCCGGGAAAAATAGAAGGCAGGAAGCATAAGTTGAAGGTAAAGCCTGATTAACGTTAGAGCTGTATTGTTCGATCCCATGTATATTGTAGCTCAAAGGGGGAAGCTGCATATGGAGGCAGTTACCACTCAATGATACAATCATTCATAAAATTGGCAGGGAGGGAAACATATTAAAGAAATATCCTCAAGAAAGATACAGATGAAGACAACTGGAGAAATTTTGAGTAAATGAAGGATGTTATTTTATTGTTGGGTGAGGTGATCTGTGGATAGGGAATAGGAGGATAAAATAAATAAAACACAAATTAAGGAACCTGAATCTGCAATATTCTGAATTTTAGAGCAAATTACATAAATAGATTAACTGAAAACAATATAAATGATATTTTGGTCGCCTCAGTCACGTGGCACAACTTTTTGGCTCCATCACAGCCTTCACCATACATCAGGGGTGGGACATATATTCAAGGGTCGGTCCCCAAAGGCACTGCAATCATTAATTTGATGATACACCCTATTGTTGTATTGTTCATATTG
Organism: Rhincodon typus; assembly: GCF_021869965.1. Lineage (NCBI taxonomy): Eukaryota > Metazoa > Chordata > Chondrichthyes > Orectolobiformes > Rhincodontidae > Rhincodon > Rhincodon typus. The sequence continues at coordinate 30,672,381 of NC_063346.1, read as the reverse complement.
ATGATAGTTATTTTCATTGTAGTTTTAATCTTCTAATATAGGTTACGTGCTCTTATATATTCTCACGGGGCTGTCATTGATTTGCATCTGCATCTGCAGTTGTAACACAGGCTGTCAAATATCGTCGGGGTGGATTGTATAGGATGGGCCGAAGGGCTAAACTTGTTGATGATACTCGACTGCTGCATGACCCTGAATGAGTCCTGTAAACGTTCCTTTACAAGCCAAAGATGGCACCTGCAGCTTGTTTTTCTGTAGCTGTGTTTTCTGTACGAGCCAGCAGTTTTGTCTTCTGTATCTGCTGCTTTCTGTGCCTTGCTGTTTGTTATACTGTAGAAGAGAGAGGGAGTTTTGTTCCAAGTCGCTGGACTTCACCTCAGACCAGGATCATGAAAAACCGGTGTGGTTCATTAATTCCCTTCAGAGACGGAAACTGCCATTCTTACCTGGTCTGGTCTACATGTGACTCCAGACCCACAGCAATGTGGTGGACTCTCAACTGCCCTCTGGGCAATTAGAGATGGGTAACAAATGTTGCCTAGCCAGCGATGCCCTAATTCTGTCAATGAATAAAGAAAGAAAAGTACGACTTGCATGCTGAACAGCATAAACAGCAAGTGATAGCCAGACCTACAGCAATCCCACAACCAATAGATCAGATCTAAGCTCTGCAGTCCTGCCATATTCAGTTGTGAATGGTGGTGAACAATTAAAGAACTCACTGGAGGAGGAGGCTCTTCATATATCCCATCCTCAATGATGGGAGAGCCCAACACATTGATGCAAAAGATAAAGCTGAAGCATTCACAGCAATTTTCAGCCAGAAGTGCCACATGTATGATCCATCTTGGCCTTCTCTAGTGATTCCCAGAATCCTGTGATACCAAGAAACAGTTGGAAGCACTGGATACTGCAAAGGCTATGGTTCCTGACAATATTCTGGCAATAGTACTGAAGACTTGCGCTCCAGAATTTGCCGCTCCTCTAGCCAAGATCTTCCTGTACAGTTACAACACTGGTATCTACCCAACAATGTGGAAAATTTTCCAGGTATGTCCTGCACACAAAAAGCAGCATTAATTCAACCCAGCCAATCACATCGGTATACTTTTAATCACCAATAAAGTGATGGAAGGTGTCATCAGCAATGATATCAAGCAGCATCTACTCAGCAATAACCTGGTCAGTGATGCCCATTTTGGATTCCATCAGGGCCACTCAGCTTCTGAACTCATTACAGCTTTGGTTCAAACATGGACAAAAGAGCTGAATTCCAGAGGCAAGGTGAGAATGACAGCCGTTGACACCAAGGTCGCATTAGACTGAGTGTGGCATCAAGGACCCCAAGCAAAATTGGAATCAATGGGCATCGGGGGCAAACTCTCCGGTGGTTGGAGTCATACCTGGCACATAGAAAGATGGTTGTGGTTGTTGGAGGTCAGTCACATCAACTCCAGGACATCTCTGCAGGAATTCCTCAGTTTGGTGTCCTAGACCCAACCATCTTCAGTTGCTTCATCAATGACCTTCCCCCTATCATACAGTCAGAAGTGGGGATGTTCACCGATGATTGCATAATGTTTAGCACCATTCGTGACTCTTCAGATACTGAAGCAGTCCATGTTCAAATGCAACAAGATCTGGACAATATCCAGGCTTGGGTTAATAAGTGGCAAATAACATTCACGCCATACAAATGCCAGGCTATGACTATCTCCAATAAGAGACACCACTCTAACCTTGGCATTCAATAGAGTCACCATCACTGAATCCCCCACTATCAACATCCTTGGGGTTACCATTGACCAGAAAGTCAACTGGACTCACCATATAAATATTGTGACTACAACAGCAGGCCAGAGGCTAGGAATACTGCAGCGAATACTTCACCTCCTGACTCCCTGTCCACCATCTACAAGGCACAAGTCAGGGGTGTGATAGAATACTCCCCACTTGCCTGGATAGGTGCAGCTCCAATAACACTCAAGAATTTTGACATCATTCAGGACAAAGCAGCCCACTTGATTGGCACCATATCCACAAGCATCCACTCCCCCCACCACTGACACTTAGCAGCAGCGATGTGTATTTGCAAGATGCACTACAGAGATGCATTAAAGATCCTCAGCCAGTACCTTCCAAACCCATGAGTACTTCCATCGAGAAGGACAAGGGCAGCAAATATCTGGCTACATCACCATCTACAAGTTCCCGTCCAAGCCACTCACCATCCTGACTTTGAAATATATCACCATTCCTTCACTGTCACTGGGTCAAAATCCTGAAATTCCCTCCCTAATGGCATTGTGGGACTACCTACAGCCCATGGACTGCAGCAATTCAAGAAAGCAGCTCACCACCATTTCCTCAAAGGGCAACAAGGGACAGGCAATAACTGCTGGCCTGCCAATGTCGCCCACATCCTTCAAGTGGATTTTAAAAAATGGTGAATGTTTGCACTGGGGGTCTTGTATTTGTCCCTCATATGCCTCGAGCTACAAGAAGATCCTAACGATTTTCCTACAAGTACTAATGTTAAACAGCAGATACGGTACAGCTCTCATTATTTCATTTCTATGGATTTCAAAAACTCCAAGTCAAAATACTGCCTCTGACTAACAGGTCAAGATTGTCAGGACACAACTTTTTTTTAAACATTTTCAGTTCCAGCCTTTTAATGATCGAGGGAACATTTAGCATTATAGATAATTTCCTTTTGTAAAAATGCTTTGATTAAGACATCAGAGGAGCAATAACTATAAATCCCTTCAACAATTATTGAAAGAATATGCCTGGGAGTCTCTCAATCAACAGGGAATTATATATTCCTTGAAGCTAAAGAATTCCAATTCCTTATCCATTTACCTGCTCTATTCCACTTTTAGTGAAAAAAAGCACAAAGACTTACAGTGAAAGCAGGAGATTGTTCACATTCCTTTACTCTTCATACCGACGTGGGCAGATACTGAAAGGAGATTGGTAACAATTCCAGTCTGTTTTGACATGAAGCTAATGAGCTGCCCACCCCAAATCAGCTTTCAGGGGCAGCTCACCATGATTAGACCTGTGCAAAGATGGGTATTATAGGGTCTGCCGGAGCAGCAAAGAAGTTATTCAGAGATGGGTTAAGAGACTCAGAATGAAGTGGAGAGGGAATCCAAAGCAGAAGCCAACAAAATTATTTTAAGGGCATCAAGAGCAAGAACAGTCCTGCACATGTTAGCTCCTCAAAAACCCATATTTTACTTGTACTGGAATCTTTACTTTTGGTCCAATAACTTCAACCAGTGTATGAAGGGTAGATGTTCCTTCTTGTCAGCTATAAAAATGACTGGCGTTATAATATCTGATTCGAATAAATTCATTAATACTCTGTACTACTAAGACAAGTACCTAACATATAATTACAGGAGCATCACACCATTATTATGGAGATGTTATTATACTGTTAATGTGCAACCAGTAAATAGAATATCCAACCAGGGCCAGGTCATTTAGGCGAATTGCTCCTTGCCAGCACTTAGGCTATACATTCGCTTCCAGTAATAACTCTTCATCGCATCAAACTATTGACCCTTCAATGTGTTACACCCTCATACGCTTCCCCTTAAGTGTTAAAGTGCTGTTCACCTCAACGACTCCTTGCAGCAGCAGGATCCACTTCCTAATGATATCGTATTGGCCTTTAAGATTGCCAAGTTACATTGCTGCAAAAGGAAATCCTGACAACAATTACCAGTTAATTAATTTTGGCATGGCAATGCCTGCAGAATGTCACATGTTTGCAAAGTTCTAGTTCTAGGTCAGTAAGTGGGTAACAGATATACTTCCACTTGCATTTTCACTTGCTGTGCAACTTTGTAGATTCCAAACAACTGACTCTATTCTATTATTTATTTATTACACTGTCACAGAAATCCACTGTGTGATTTCTGAAGTATGCTGAAGAGATGCGATGTACAAAAAAATACAAAAACATCATTTTTAGTTGCACATGAGTAAACACCCTGTTGTGTTGTTGATGTTGAGTTGATGGATACGGTTGTAAAATTGCAAAGGGGGAAGATCCTGATGTTTGAGCAGTGTTAGAATTAATAAATATCCTGTGACTGAGTAGCATCCTTGGATAGAAGGAATCCAGAGAACTTGAACTTGGGAGTATGGGAGAATATTTTGGTTTCTACATTGGTACACAATTCATATGTTAAGATTTGTTAGAAGTGAAGAGTTCAGGTCTTAGTGTTGTTAAATAAATGGCACGCACCTTCAATTTCTCTTGATAAAGCATTGGTATTGTAATAGCTCAAATTCTCTGAGTGTATTTTTTTTTAATTTCGGAGGAAAAGCATAAGTTTTTAATGATCTTTCTTGCAGGACTCCAGAACAAAATGATAAATTCATGTTATCAGAGATAGTAGGAACTGCAGATGCTGGAGAATCCGAGACAACAAGGTTCATGTTATCAGTTTTTTTTTAAATAAAATTTTATATTTAAATTAAGATCCACAGTAACCCCAGTTGCATCATGAGAAGGCTGACCTTTCAACTATGTTGGGAAGTACACACACGCACGCAACACAAACATTTCAGGAATAAGAAACACAAGTATAGCTCAGGTCCTTTAGGTGTACAGTCTATCCGTTGCTATCTCAAAACTAAATCACTATTTCAAGATATCAATTTGCACATTAAAAATGGCTACAGCTATTCATGCAATTTTCCCATTAATCACATTAGCTATTTTAGGTGAATATTGTTCCAATCAGTTGGCGCTTAAGAAAATAGAATTTATGAGAGAACAATTTGTCCTACTATTCTTGGCCAATTAATTCAGCAACGCACCTCAGAAACATCAAATAATAGGATTTCCTAGCAAATATCTTTGCTGCTTATGGATAAGTAGCCTTCTATTCTCAAGATAACCTGGACGTTTTCGTGCTGTTTTCTGTTAGTGTGTCGTATATGATAAACAAATAGGCTGCAAAATTGAGTCAATTGGGTGCCATTTTTTTGCTAGCTGGTATCCAATCCACGCAGTCTTACTTCTGACTTCTAAATCTTGTACTGATGCCATTTCAGTGAGGGCATGAGCACATTTGTCTGGAGAAAATATTCGAAAGAAGCACATCAAGCAAATTGCAATATCAGTCAGTGTTTCAGGTAACTTACTAATTCATAGAACCTTCACAGTGTGGAAGCAGGCCATTCAGCCCATCGATTCCACACTGACCTTCCAAAAAGCATCCCACCCAGAATCTTCCCCTACCCTATCCCTGTAACCCTGCATTTCCCTGGCTTATACACCTAGCCTGCACATCCCTGCACAATTTGGGTAACTTAGCATGGCCAATCCACTTGACCTGCACATCTTTGGACTGTGGGTGGAAACCGTAGCACCCAGAGAAAACCCACACAGATGCAGGGAGAACGTTCAAACTCCACACAAACAGTTGCTCGAGGCCGCAATCGAAACCAGCTAACCACTGAGCCACCATGCTGCACATTGATTAAGTTCCACTACTTCTGTCTAGGTTTGTCAAAGTGCTTCAAACTTTCTAGTGGGCTATTTTAAATTGATGAAGACAACAGAGAGGGAATGCTGCACGTGGCAAAGGCTGTGAGCTGAATCTTACAGCTTTTTTTGACTAAGTGCAGGTCGCACTGGGTTTGGAGGACTGGTCCTAGTGATGAAGCTGTGTGAGTTTTCTCATCAAATCTTACCAAAGTTGTCACTTTAATTATGGCAAGAATGACGACTGATTTCAACCCAATCTTACCATGCACTGTTCAAGGAGCAACTCGCCACTAACTGGCAACCCCGGAATTCATTGGCATCCCTGACACGGTGCCATATTTAAAAGCACATTGTGTACCCAAATAAGCCCTGTCAGTCTGGAGTTGCCCTGCACAGTTCCTGACATTTGTCTGGACATGGCAGATTGGGGGAAATTAGCACTCCACTTTATGAGCAGGAACCTGGAGCTCCTGCCAGATGGGGTGGTGTACAGCCAAGACGTCCTCTTCCTCAGGACCGGCAATGGAGACCATGACATTAGACCTTAGCAAACTGGCTCAAGGTTGTCACCTGAGTTAGTACTCTCTCATTCCTCTCTTTGGAGCACTGTAGGTAGACGGTCAATGTATTTCTCTATCCTGCCAGTATAAGTACCAACATCTTCTCTCCAATACGTCACACTTAATCTATCTCTGCTACTGTACCCACTTCCCACCGAGGCTCATGCTCTACTATTCTCACTGTTGCCTGCAATACCTTCCCTTACCCATCCTCACACTTCACAACTGTAACATCACTGATCCTGAATGCACTCTTCTCAGCCTGCTCACTTGTTCGGGAAACCTCCCCCCCTGCAGCAACAGTAATAGCTGTGCCAACTACTTTCATCTTTTGTAATACGTGCCTCTCTCTCTCAATCAAGAAGCTCTTCCCCCTTACCAGTAGAAGGTTCTGATCCCAACCACCCCCCAACCCAATGTCAGCCCTAAACTGGTATTGGAGACTGCCATGACTTACTGTACTTGGAACCCCTGAGTGAAGGCTATCCTTTGCATGGATTGGGGCCTGCTGAGAACTGTGATTAGCTTCCTGACTTTGCATCTGCAATAAAAGGCACAGAAAGGCAGCAGTAATATAAGCCTTGTGTCTCTTGCTAGGGGTCAAAATGCAAAAAGGCAAGGTAATGGTTGTGAGTATCCAGGTAGGCTCACAGTGAGTGAACCTGTGACAGTGAGAGAAGATCCCAGAGAGGCAGTCAGGTCCAAACCATGAGCTGGCTGTGTGTCCCTGAGCACAGTGTCCTTACTGCAGTGTTACAAGGATTGTTGCCAGTGCAGCTCGAGGTGCAGCGTTGAAGTCCAGAAGCATCCGGATTGGACATGTGCCATGAGGATTCATAGGGACTAGCACGTGTCAGATGCCAATGTCTGTGGATATGGGGTGCATGTGGCTGGTATCCATACAGCGCGTGCATTGTCCAACATGGAAGTCTTTTGGAGCAAGCGGAAAGTTGAAACTACCAAGAACTCACCTTGGTTTCTTTGTTGAGTTTTTCTTATGGCTAGTTTGTCTGGTGAGTTTGGTAAAATCACAACTCATCAGTTGGGTTGTTAACTAGTCAATCATTAATGAACATCAATTGGGAACTTGCCACTGCCTAGCATGAATCCTCCCATAGATAACACAATGTGGAGCTGGAGGAACACAGCAGGCCAGGCAGCATTGGAGGAGTAGGAAAGTTGACGTTTCGGGTCGGGATCTTTCTTCAGAAAAAGAGTCTCGACTTGATAAGTCAAATTTCCTACTCCTTTGATGCTGCCGAGTCTGCTGTGTTCCTCCAGCTCCACACTGTGTTATCTCTGACTCCAGAATCGGCAGTTCTTACTATCTCTGAATGAATCCTCCCATGCTGCTTGAGAAAAGTGAACTAGATGCAATCCAGAGCCCTACATAATAGAGTAACTAATCCACCACCTGTGACTAGCCTGTTTTTAAATCACTGGAAATTACTTAAAAAAGAAAGGGCAGACCATTACTATTATCATTGATGTATATTAATCTGTTCCTTAGCAATTTTTAAACAATATTTTAAAATGTTGAATAGCTCCATCCTAGTTCTCATGTCTTTTCTACTAAAAGAAAACATAATCTAAGGAGTCTTCTCAAAAAGCCAAAAATGAGCGCTATTGATGGAAATTTGTCCAGCTCGTTTATGTGATCTGGAGCCTAGTCAATGTGGTTAAGTTGGGTGCATTTAAGCCTAATGTCTTTTAAAGCAGAATGAAAGATTGTGAAACTCAATTTGTACTGAATGTGACTTATGTCATATAATAGTCAATGTTGATGTTATATAAGTTCATAATACATTATTGTTATTATTTAGGAATTTGTGTTCTAAAATAGAGGAAAAATTAATTTTAGTTTTCAGTTCTGTGAAGGTCTGACTTTTTTAAAGGTCAGAAAATAATTTTTAACAGTAAGCTTAAAACAGCATGTAAAAGAAGTCATGAGATTTTAGGTAAATGACTAAGAAGCTATCAAAGAAGACAATGACTAAGGTGTTAGCTGACTTGAGTTTTATGACCCAGAAAGAGAGAGAGAGAGAGGTCAGAAACATTTTCCTGAAGAGAAAAGCCATCCATAATAGCAGAGATGTTGTTAGAAGCAATCCTAGAACAGTCAGGACTTGGTAGATCTGTGTTGCTCAGAGATCAGTGAGAAAAAAACCACTGATGCACAATGCTGTTGAGATGTCAGACAGGAAAACAATCTCCACATTTGTTGAAGAGATGAGTTTAGGAGCCCGTGTTAAGTAATAAGTGAACAGAGTTGGCAGTTTGTTATAAGACTGTCAGGGAGTGACATTATTTAAAGAAAATAGCATTGAGTGACTGCATAAAAATTTCCTAAAGTGGAACTGATTACAGCTGTGGCTGCTGAGCAGGAAGTTTTAGCATGGAATTACAGGTGAGCCTCCACTGAGCATCTGTAGGTTTATTGCTGGGGTAAAAATGGATGCATCTTTCTTTCGGATCCTTGTAATGAGATAGATTGAATGATACATGCCTAGCGTAACATATTTTGTGTATTTGTCTTTTGTGTAAAAAACATTTAGTTCTTGTGCCAAAAGTACATTGCAGCATCTTGTGAATATGATTACTGATATATCTTCACAGCAAACAAAAAGAAAAATAAAATATATGGTCTATAAAGCTAGGTTTCATACTGGGATCCAACTTGTCCAGTATTACCATTAATCAGTATCATAACATTGAAGAATGCAATAAGCACTGTCAAATAGGATGATCTCAAGGGTGAGAGAACATTGTGGGACCTCAAGGGAGTAATACCTAATATCTTTCTGGGTCCTCCATAGTCTCTGTATCAATGCCTATTGTATTAATATAACTTGTATATAGTTGCTGTCATGTGATAAATTACATCTTGTTTAAGACAGGACCCTCTTCTCGTTAGATGACCAAGTGGTTTTTTTCTGTCACATTAACACAAGCAGACCCTTACCAGGAAAGAGAATGGCAGCAGCAAATCTACTAGCTAGCTCATACAACATGATAAACAGTGGTGCAGATTCATCTTATAACACAGTAGAAAGTGATGCAGACTCCATTTAGCTGATTCATATATGTTGTCAGTGATGAAGATCTGAATTTTTTTCACATACAGCTTTAAGAAGGCTGTTTGAACAGATAGTCCTCAGCTGAAAGAGCTAAACATTCATGAACTCTACATGAGCCCTATAAAAAGTAAATTTCAGACCTGGTAAGAGACCAAAGTAGCAAGAGTGAGCTCTTTGTTAAAAAGATACTTTGTGTTGAGCTTAACCCATATGCACGGTTCAAGTAAAGGAACTACAAGGCAGACTCTTCAGTCGATGCTAAAAGAATCTCAGACCTGGTAAAGGACACAGTAGCAAGAGTGCACATTTTATGATATGTTCTGTGATGGATTTATCCCATATGCACAGCTCAAGTAAAGGAACTCTATGCTACTGAAAGCATCTGAATGATGAGGCAGATGGTGAGATGTTGCTTTTGTGATCAAGTGGCTTTGCTAGGTAAGGTTTTACAACTTTCTTTAAAGGCTTTTCTAGTATATACATCAATTTTAAGCTGGAGCTTTGTAAGGATGCACTAAATAGAACTAGCTCAGGAACTCCCACAGGCAAGTAAAAGTGAAATTGATGAAAAAATCGGCCCATGCCCATTCTTCACACCCCTCCCCACCCACCCCAACCCCCAAACTATCTGTCCTAGTAAATGTTTCTGTGTAATTTAGATAGAACCCATCGTGTGACCTAGGGATCCCTGAACTTTTTCCTTAACCCCAGTCAGAATTCTCAAACCCAGGTCTTTAGTACAGAGGTATGAATTAATGAAAGTCTTTATTTCTTCGATGGCTACAAAACTAGGAAGTGCGGCGAGCCAATTTATTAATGGCTGAGTACCAGAATTAATCGTTCTTAACTTTACATGAAAATGAAAATTTAACAGCTATTCAGAATATTAAAAAAAAATGTTAAGCAAAGAGAAAGAATAGAAGATTTTACACTGGCACAAATGCTCTTGATGAGATCATGTAAAAGATTTTGCACAATGTTCCTAAATGTTCTAAACCCAACCTACAAATACTTGATATTATTTACCAAAAAGAATGCATTTGATTCTTTAAAACTACTATTAAGTACTATATAAAACAATTATTCTTCATTTGAAGAATGATGAAAGTATAACCAGGAAAGATATATATCATTTGACTTTCATCTTTCTGCTTTATACTTAAGTACCAGTTACACAACAAAGAAATAACAGATGGCTTGAAGTTTATGTCTAGATGAGTGACATACACAATAAAATTTATCTAGTGTGTCACCATATTATTAGTGAATGTACCGAACTACAAAAATGACCCATTTTCAAGTATTCAGGTTGCTATTTATTCCCAAATTTTAATGCTGCATATTGCTTATCTAAAAACATCTTCATGAAATAATTTCTTTAATACAATGATTTCATTTCAACAAATTTCAGTAAGGACTATATTTTTAATGACTAGAATTTATTAAGGCCAATAGTATTCATGATGCATTAAATTACTCTATTTACAATATTACACTTTCAGGTTTTTCCATCTCTAGTTGTTTTCAGCATTGCATTTCAATATTTAAAACCAGTATACATGTAATTCCAGAGCTCTCCTGGTCAAAAAAAAGCCATTTTGTACAAAAAAAGAAGTAAGATCACCAAATGCTAGGAAATTAAAAGATCATTTTCAACCCTGTTCACGTACTATTTTCATTAAATTGCTTTATGTATATTTTTAGAGGAGGAAATAATTGGAAAGAATTTTACAACTTTTGCAAAGGTTAATTTTTTTCATCATGCCATGCCATGGCACTGATATCCAAAAGGTGGTAGCTTGTGAGCGATAATAAATCTATGCTTATGACGGTGAAAGGCAAGTAAATAAAGTAGTCCACTTTTTCAGGAGGCTAATACAAGTGAGAAACTAAATTTGCAGTTTCTCCATTGAGAAAGGAGATTTGTGTTTATATAGTGCTTCATCACATCTCTCTGAAACATCTTTTTTTAAATGGATTTTGAAAGCCTTGGAAATTCTTGTTATTATTTACAGCAGATTAATCATTTTTCAAATATATTTGTTGATCTTTTGTAGCCAATTTGCACACAGCAAGATCCCATGTAAGAAAAGACATAACCATATTTGTCACATATTAACCAGGACAGCTATTTAGGTGAAAGATTTCACAGCCATACTTGTTTCAAGATTGACATCTACACATGCACACTCAGCAGAAGGGTCACTGTGATCACAAAATGTGATAATAATTGACAAGCCAACAGGTTAATTGATCGCCTCTCGAGGGGTAGGTCCACTTAGGTCTGGATTACCATGCTAAAACATAAAGGTCTCTTAGATGGATAAGGTAATAGGAAATAGTTCTCTATAAAGGTAAGGTATGCAGTTTTAACTCATTAAAACCAGATGGTATCCCAATGCACATGAGGCTGTCCAAGCTTTGATTATTGACAACTTCTACCCAAGTTCTCTGGGTTTAGTGACATGTACCCCATTGAATTCGAGGTCAGCAGTGGTGAAAATGTATTAGATAAGTAGAAATTCTACTGATCTGGAATCATTAATATTTTGGTTTGGAGATTTTTAAGCATGATGGGCTGTCGTGTCAGTCAATCACTCAGCCAACCATGAATAAATACCAAGTAACAATAAAATTAGTGCGCATTTTGAGGTAAACATTTTTTTAAGAAGATCACAGGCTCAGAGTTACACAAAAGCTATGTTTTCACAGTGCATATTAAATAAAGGAAAAAAATCCATCAAGTATTTCAATCTCAATAAAAATGGAAAAAAACACCTTTGCATAGTCTTATTGTAAGTCTAGTCACTTAAGTGTAGACAGTCTCCTTTTCTTAATGCACATTTACTATAAATAATGTAACGTAAAGTGAAGATCATGATTACATTTTTGTGGTCAGTTTCGCAATCTTTTCCATGGCCATAGCCATGTCGGCTGTTCTGCACCAATTGTTCAATGGTCTCTATTCATAATCTGACAGGGAGATTTAGTAGATTCTGTTATTTTAACGGATATTATTAATTTAACAATGGCATGCAAATAGCAAAACTCTGAGAATTGTTGACACATTTGTATTTCAGGTGAATGTGATGGAAAAATAACAAAACTTCATTAAGACCATAATTCTCAATTGCATTATCAAGTAAAGCATGGCCAATCATCATCTTTAAGGTCAGTTTATTAACTTACCATTGTTACCCAGCGAATCAGCACCTTCAGCTGTTACCAGTGATATTTCTCCTTTTAATACATGGCCATACGTAATAAAACTGTTGAATCACAAATCTATGTGTTAAAATGTTGAGGTCAACTTTTAAGAATATGATGTAGCTCTTCCCAGTATTTCAAAAAGAAGAAAACTCCACTTCTGGAACAGTCTGGATAGGGAATAGCCAGGTTAATTACCTAACTGTGGTTAATCGCTTTTATTGACTGCAGCATGTCTGTGCAAAAATGAGGGTTAGCTTTGTGTTGAGAGGCAAGGGCCTACTAAAAACATCGAGCAGAAAAGGTGCCTCTGTACTCACCATAAGAGAGCTGGTGAAACTGCAGGCACAGGCAGAGGAATGCCAGACATTTGTGACAGATACATGCTGTAGACTTGAATGAAAGATGGAGGAGTCTGACAATGTTGCAAGTATCATGGTGGCACCAACATGTGAGAGCTTGACTGTCTGCATGGTAAGGGTGACATCTGCCTTGGAGAGCCAAGTCCAACAGAAAAGTCAGTAGCTGCCAGATGGGTGCTTGGACTTGCATTGCATTGATTAAGCCATGCTCAGCATCAATGGCAAGGGAAGAAGTGGACAAGGGATCTCAGCCTTAGTCCAGGTTCTCCTTCATCTACAGGAGATTGATAGTGACAGAGAAGCATCCATTTGGATGAGGAGTGACGGAGAGGTTGCCTGGCTGCTTCATCTCAGGACACTGCAGAGGTGCCTTCCCCATGCCCGTGACACCAATATATCCAGCAGTTCAAGCTAAGGAAGGTGAGCCTGCATCTGAACAAGACATTTTCAGTAGACCAGATCCCTCTTAGGCAAAACCCACAGGGAATGGCCTGCTAAAGACTTGACGTCAAGAGGGGAGAACTACTCAGCATGCACCCTTCACCCCAGCTACAGAAGTTAGGTTTATACCTGAGCTTTGTGGGAGGGGTAGGGGAAAGAAAGACATTGAGGGCACACCAGTGACATGGATATTCAATCATTGTACAAAATTTGCACTTTTGTATTACATGTGTTAACTTCCACTTGTGATAATATCTGCTTTAATCTTACTGCCCTGATAGACACAGGTTAAGTGGAGTGATTTTTTTTATTTGATTTGATTTGATTTATTATTGTCACAAGTACCAAGATTAGTGAAAAATGTTGTTTTGTGTACTAACTAGACAAATCATACCTTATTTCAGTATATCAGGGTTGTGGAACAGAATGCCGAATATAGTGTTACAGCTACAGAGAAGGTGCAGAGAAAGATCAACTCTAATATGTGACAGGTCCATTCATAAGTCTGATACCAGTGGGGAAGAAGTTGTTCTTGAATCTGTTAGTTTTCAAATCTTTGTATCTTCTGCCCGATGGAAGAGAATGGAAAAGAGTACACCTGGGGTGGGAGAGGCCCTTGATTACGTTGGCTGCTTACCCGAGGCAACAAGAAGTATAGACGTAGTCAATGGATTGCGTGATGGACTAGGCTGCGGTCACAACTCTCTGTAATTTCTTGCGGTCTTGGACAAAGCAGTTGCCATACCAAGATATGATGCAACTAGATAGGATACTTTCTATGGTGCTTCTATAAAAATTGGTAAGAGATGTTAAAGCTGTTAAAAATGTGCATCAGTATCCAATAGCAAAATGATTGCAATTGCCAAATGTTGATTCCCCTCTCATTACTATCAAAGTTGGTGACTGCTGATAGTCTCATCCATCAGGGAACCATACATCTCTGAGTTGAAGATTGTAGCCAAGCTGCTACAGCTGAATATCAGGGACACTGTGGCTAAAGGTAAGGAATCTGGGAGGAGCCAGGATCTGGGATGACGAACACATCCACCACTCACTCGCATATCATGGGAGAGATGGTGGAAGCTCTGATGATTCCACGTATTTTAAGAGGCAAAAATTTGTCTTATGTCTGAGTTTCTCAAAGGAATGTTGCTACATTTAAAGATAAGAAATAGTCAATGAGTTTCCCTTATTATGCAGTGCTTTAGCAAAGGAAATTGGGCACAAATCACAGGCCAGTGTACCTTAAGTCTTGTCAAAGGATTCTCAGGCATAGTGAGGTACAGGGAAGTCTCAGCACTCTGAAATGTTGAAGGGTTAGTGATGTAGAAACACTCAGAAGGTGCATGTTCAGACTGAGTGACAACTTGTTTATCCCCATGAAGGAGTGGACTCCCTAATGTGACTTGTCTTTAGCACAAGGACCATGTTAGCACAAACTTCCAGGAATGTGATGCTGTAACTGCTCACTATATTCTAACTCTTTTATCACTAAAACTGGGCGGAGGAAGGGTTTGCACAGTCACTTTAGCTTACAAAGAGGTCAGGACATCAGATCAACATTGAATTTTTTTTAAATAAAGTAATGAACAATGAAAGCAGGTAAACCAGTTAGCAATGTGGAATCACTAGATAGAGGGCTGCCTGTCAACTGTGCAAATGGCATTGGGCTTAGCAAAGAGGAAGAGTCCGACCAGCTCAGGCATCCTGGAAGCAGGTAGCTATGTTCTCTCGATTTTCTCTCGTTCTCCAAAACATTGCCCTGCCTTCCTCTTATTGTCGCTGCTCGTGGCATATCTCAGGATCTCATTCACGTCTTCATCTTCAGAATACACCTCTCACTCCTGCATCTCCTCTTCATCCATCACATTCCCCCATTGCACAAGACAGTTCATACCCAAATGAGTTAATTGACTTCAGAAAATAAGCTGTGCCCATTTAAAGATACAAAAGGAAAGATCCAAGATGTGCTAACCACAGTGTACTGTGCAGTCTTGTTGGGCATACCAGAATGTTTCAGTAGCATCAATCGGAACTTAATCTTAAGCAGAGTTTGATGCCTCACAGGAGACCACCATGTATTTCAGATGTAACATAACTAGATAGTGAGAACAATATAATAACATTCCTCTGTTGTTTGACCATAGCTTCTGGTGAAGACATCACATTAGTATCCAGAGATAGTAGGAACTGCAGATGCTGGAGAATCTGAGATAACAAGGTGTAGAGCTGGATGAACACAGCAGGCC
>NC_063346.1:30605104-30656570 GCF_021869965.1 Rhincodon typus | reverse complement strand
ACGTCAGCCTTCCTGCTCCTCTGATGCTGATTGGCCTGCTGTGTTCAGCCAGCTCTACACCTTGTTATCTTAGATTCTCCAGCATCTGCAGTTCCTACTATCTCTGAAACGCTTTTATGTATGCTGTTTTCCAGATTAGCTGCGAATTGAAGGCAGATGAAAGGCATTGTTTAATCAGCACAGTCACAATGATGCAATATAAGGCCTTACATTCCAGCGATACAGTCCACCCTTTGGAAAAAGGCAAAAACTTATTGCTTCCACTTTGGAGGTGCTGCTTCTACATTGAGGCGTTATTGTGCAGTTGATTTTCAATGCAATACAGTGAGCTTCCACCTTTGCATTCAAGTGAGTGACTTGGAGGCTTCGCCTGTGTCTCACAGACTAACCCCATTCTTCATGTCTCCTTTGGTGTTGTGACTCCTATGGCCCCTATGATCCTTCAAACTTCTCCTATTTTTTGTTGAACCCCTTTATATCATGATTATTGTTCCTGCTTTACTCTATCTAGCCCATGTCTCTCCAGATTCTAATGCCCTTAATGATCTTGCACCCTCTCCACATTGAGGCAGAGTGATTATGATTGTCTTGCCTACCCCCTTGAAGATGATGCATTCCTCTGTAATGTGTTACCAGCTCCTACCCCTACCTCTGTAATTACCCCCATAAATGGAATCATTGTCTCAGTTACAGAATGCAACAAGGCCTATCCCAAGACATACCCACAGCCTCAAACTTTTCATGGACTGATTCCTGAACAGCTTCCTGATTATATGCAACTAACATCCTCACTATCCATGGCCCATCCCCCATTCTGAATTTGCAGCAGCCCTGACTGATTGGTCTTCACTAAATACTCATCATCATTGACTTTCACAGATTGCAGTTCTTTCCAGTCAAATACAGTATCATTGCCATGTAAACTGTTGACATATGCTGCAACTCTGAAGTGATGCAGCTCCATACTGTACAGTGAAATGTTCCCCCGACAATTATATGTCCTCTCCACTGCTTCCGACTGTCACAGGCTACCTGCCTTCCTCTCTGTGCTAAAGCAGAGACTGCTGGCTGCCCCCACCTCCAAGGGCATTACCAAAGATTCAGAGACAGCTAGCTGCTGTTCTCTTTGTGCTGAACATCACCCCAGACCCAGGGACAGCTGCCTGAGCCTCCTGCAAAAGCTATCTGTGGGAGAATAAGTGCCAGCTGAGCCTAACCAACAGCAAGCAACCTGATGTTCTGAGCCTGGTGTGTTGTCATTGACTAGTTGTGGGGATGCAAGGTCCAGGAGAACACCATGCTCACTGACCATGGGGACTCCTGCTATGGTTGTAGCAGGTTTTTTTTGTTCATTCACAGGATGAGGGCGTCACTGGCTAGGACAGCATTTATTGCCTATCCCTAATTGTCCAGAGGGCAGTTTAAGGGTCAACCACATTGCTGTGGGTCAGACCAGGTAAGGATGGCACTTTCCTTCCCTAAAGGACATTCACGAAGCAGATGGATTTTTTCTGACAATCAACAATGGTTTGAATGGTCATTGTTAGACTCTTGATTCCAAACTTTTATTGCGTCCAAATTCCAACACAATGGGAATCGAACCCAAGTTCCCCAGGATATTACTTGGGTGCCTGGATTAATAGTCCAGTGATAGTACCACTAGGCCATCACCTAAGGTCAAGGGATGTACGATGGAAGATGTGAAATCACTCAGACTCAAGCCACAGGAGCCAAGACAATGGCACAATTAGCCATGATCATTTAAATAGTAGAGTAGGCTCAATGGTGCAGAAGCCCCCACTTCCTCCTGGTTTCTATGTTTCTAAGTCACCAGGTAACCACTCAGTTTTCAAGGTCGAGTGTTTCCGTTGGGGAGACATTCATCAGGAAGGGGAATTTAATAAGGCGAGTCCTACAATAACTGAGATGCAAGTGCATGCACTCTTGGGCTTCTCACTGGCCTGAGAATTTGATCTTGCCATTGAAAGGAGAGAGGACAAAATCACAACAGATATTTTCCCAATGACAAATATCTGATTTTTAGACTTTTTCTGGTAAAGTCATCACATTCACCGATAATCTCGCCAACTCAGGGAGGGCAGAATGACTGCCATTGTTTCTTTTTCTCAAAAAGACTGTGAAATGACTTCCTCAAAACAAAGCCAATATAGCTGTATGTATACAGCCTTCACTTAATGCCTCAGCTGCAGTGATTTAAATTTAGCAAGAGCAAAATGAAGAGCTATTTTCACCACCTTCAGGATATCAGTCTCGCACATGATAAATTGGAGAGAAGAATAGATTGACTAAATTATATTTTGCAATTATTTATGTAGTACAGTCCCAATGAGAGGCCAGAAACAGGCCATAATTTGTTTATGTGAATCTAAACTGACTTTACAAAGACTCCCATTTATTGCAACCCCTATGGTTTTTGCTCAGGGTATGTCCTCAGGGCATATTGTGCACACATTTTTCTGTTGCTGGTTATCATCGTGTTACAAGCTACAATTTGGTCCCAAGGTCTGAATGAATTCAAGAAACAAAATGAAATAAACAGCATTTTCCTGACTTCTGAAATAAAAGCTGAATCAGTTATTGGAACAATCTCAGTAGTGATTTACACTAAATACTTTCAGATTATATTTACTAAAGATTGATTGATTTATTTAAATGTTTCTACAAGGTACAGGCATAAACCCAATTGTTAGATGAATTGCAGCCCAATGGTATCAATGTGGATTTCACAAGCTTCAAAATCTCCCCTCCCCCTACCGCATCCCAAAACCAGTCCAGCTCGTCCCCGCCTCCCTAACCTGTTCTTCCTCCCACCTATCCCCTCCTCCCACCTCAAGCCGCACCCCCATCTCCTACCTACTAACCTCATCCCACCCCCTTGACCTGTCCGTCCTCCCTGGACTGACCTATCCCCTCCCTAACTCCCCACCTACACTCACCTTTACTGGCTCCATCCCCGCCTCTTCGACCTGTTTGTTTCCTCTCCACCTATCCTCTCCTCTATCCATTTTCTATCCGCCTCCCACTCTCTCCCTATTTATTTCAGAACCTCCTTCCCCTCCCCCTTTTCTGATGAAGGGTCTAGGCCCGAAACGTCAGCCTTTCTGCTTCGATGATGCTGCTTGGCCTGCTGTGTTCATCCAGCTCTGCACCTTGTTGTCTCGGATTCTCCAGCATCTGCAGTTCCTACTATCTCTGTTAGATGAATTCCTCATTGGCTACATGTCAGTTTGGAAGTTTGTAAAACTCAGCTTCACTAGTGCGTCTTACAGGGAATAAGAATCTCTTGAAGGGATGTGGACTCTGTTGTAGATAACAACGAGTGCTGGTAAGAAGATAAAGTGCACTAAGTTTCAGGGAATGGTCAACTATTTTGTCAGCTACAGTGTTGGAAGCCTTGGTGTGGGTAGTGGGCAGTTAGACAGTGAACCTGTTTTGCTCAGGCAAAGGAAAGCTGTGCAGGCAACATTTCTCCTGCAAGCGGGAAGGGCTCCCTTAGGAAGTTGATGACAGGAACTTAGCTTCTAGGACATGACTGCAGATTTGTCAAAGTGAGAACCTTAACTCTCCCTTCAATCCAACATAACAGTCTCACCATGAAAGTGAGGAAAGGACGAAAAGAAAGGCTTCATTTGCATAGCACCTTTTGTGACTTCAGTTTCCCCCAAGACTCACATCAGCACTGTTATCTTCCTGACACTCCACATACAGAAGCAAAAACAGAAGTTGCTGGAAAAGCTCAGCAGGTCTGGCAGCATCTGTGAAGAAAAAAATCAGTTAACGTTTCGGGTCTGAGTTCTGAGACAGGGTCACCGGACCTGAAATGTTAACTCTGATTTTTTCTTCATAGATGCTGCCAGACCTGCTGAGCTTTTCCAGCAACTTCTGTTTCTGTTCCTGATTTACAGTATCTGCAGTTCTTTCAGTTTTTACTCTGCATACAGACTGTTCAAAACTATGCATCCATGGCTGGCACATTCTGTATAACCTCAGAGGAATATCTCATTAACACACATTCTTCTTTCTTACAGGAAGTCACTCATAATTCGTGACAGGATCCCATGATCCACCTGCTTATCCTGCTGACCATTATGGGTAAAGGCAGAGTCTTGGCCATGGTGAATGACGATCCTGTAAACAATGTCATTCGGGGTTTCGTCAAATATTACTTTATTTGTGATTACTTTAATTTGTCCCTGAACAAAGTGCATGGCTTTCGAAAAACCGAAAGAACCGTGGATGCTGAAAATCTGAAACAAAAACAGAAATTGATGGAAAATCTCAGCAGATCTGACAGCATCTGTGGAGAGAAATCAGAGTTAACATTTCAGATCCAGTGACCCTTCCTCAGAACTGTTTTCACCAGCCACTTGCCTCTCTTCAAACTGAAGATATAACCTTTGTTCTCTCGGTTCCATTTGTGGACACATCCTCAGGAATGTGAGGACTGCTTTTGTAAAGTATCACTCCATCAGGGCCTAGCAAGTGGCAACTCAGATTCCAGCACTACACTCACTTTTGAGGATGGGATAAAGGAGATATATTCATATAGTAAATCACTCATAATTGATGTGGAGGAATTAAGAGCCGGAGAAATTGCATACTAGCTCTGCCGCAATCTCTCAGATACTGGCTTTGTCGGCCCAGGTTACGGGCGAAGGCCAATGTCTAGACACCAGGAAACACTGAGTGAACTGGGCAGGGCACCCTGCCAGCCAATTATTGCATGATAGCTCAAAGCATGGGGGAGTTCAGCTCCAACATTTACAGAATCCAAAACATCTTCACTGAACCTTCAATCAGGCACTGTAATGGAATGTTATAGTTTTGTTTTGTTTTATTCAATTAAAAGTATTCCATGATGCATTTAAGAGTGGTAACCCAGTGCAGTTTTATTAATACAGCTGAGATGAGTTTATCAGCAAAAACAAACATTTTTATGAAGTGTCCAGTCCTGTTACCTATGCGTGACCTGATTTAAAATCACAGGAAGTTGCTCTAAAAGAAACAAGCTATTTAATAGTTTAATTGGTATTTATCAGTCAGTTTCCTAATAAACTACATTACTTTTGATTTGAGAAAAAAAGTGCCTCCGAGTGCTTGTGCACTAAGAAAATGAATGGAATCTGAAGAGCCTTCCTGAACCAGTGTGGTCAATAGTATCCCACAATTTTAACATGATGACATTATGGCATTTGTGGATAGGTTTATTATAGCCACATTGTTACGTCTATGAAGTTCAGAAAAGATGTTTTCTTAAATAAAATAAATTAAAATAGATGATTTACCTTAACCCAAAGTGGACTTACAATAGCTGCCCAGACATTTTTCAAATTACAATTCCACAAAATAGGAGTGAAGAAGAAGCTTTGATTTCATTGAGATTTAAATGTCTAGGATTCAAACCTCACTATTTGTCCATGTGATTGCTGCCAGTAACCATTTCTATGGACATTGGGAGTACTGATATTGTAGTCACATACATAACAGAAACTACTTCATGGTAATAAAACATCTTATTAGCTCACATCTTGGGTAGGTCACTTAGTCCTGGAGACAGACCAAACAGGGAAGGGATTCCACCAGGAAAAGGAAGGACCTTTCCTACCATTCCCTTAAAGGCAGAGAAGGTGGGGTATATCTTTTATTAAATACAGGATTGCAGGAACAAGCAGGAAAGTTACTGTTGTCAGGTTGAAGGCACTCGCAAGGTACTTTCAACCTCATTGTCTTTAGTAAACCAAGATGGAATCCTCAGGCTTGCAACATTTCTAGCTTCCATCTCAAAAGCTAAGGGTAAAAGTGGCTTTTGGATTCATTAGGGTTAGAAAATCTAAGTGTATGCTACCTTATTTGTAGTTATCCTTTCTTGTGAGCGTGTGTGTGTTTTTTTTTATGACTGACTGGCTGCTGTTGCAAATACATTTTGGGATGTTGAGAAAAATAAACTTTCATTCTTTCTTTTAGTGTAAACTTATGAGCAAGCCTGACTTATGCCTACTTTTAAAGTTACAACACTAAAAGGGTTGAAACATTTCTTTTATAAAACACATTTTGCTGTAATTAGTCAGGTAGGAAAAGGATACTTTCTTTCCAACTGTCACCTGTCTGTAACAGGCTTGATATTAGTGTACTAAATCTTAAAACAGTGGAAAAGATTGTGTTAAACACAAACATATGTTGTTTTAGGTAAAACACAATCTTGTTTAAAATTCCCTGAACGTTTTCATTATTTTGGCTAGTTTCCTCCGAAATTATACCAATATTACTTGGGGAAATGAATGGAAATATATATACTTTGACAATTATACTTGTAATGAGGTGAAGGCAGTCCCAGAGGGCTGCACTAGAGAAAGGCTATAACAAAAGGTCTTGGTCATAAGGATTGCAGGATGGTTGACATTTTGTGGTTAGTTTATATGAGACAATTCTGAATGAGCTCTGGCAGAGAAAGCCATGTTAGATGCTGCTCCTGCTGTTTTTCCTCTTCCTGATGAAATACCCAAGAGATTGAGAATCACAAGTGGTATAAATTCATCAGAAATCCAACAGCTTTGATGGCAAAATCTTAAACTTCAAAACAATAGAGTGAATGAAATCACACAGCTACCCACTAGTTAGTCAGATTTGGTGGACTGCAGGCTGATTAGATCTGATCTGACAAGCACCAAACAGACTCTTGTGGAATTACTTCTGTTGATGGTCCCATTCCCGACAGAACCATTTCAATGAGGGTTTTTAGCCTCATTTATACCTCAGCTGCATGGCAACTGCTCTTGTAACATGCCCTGGAAACTGTCTGCACACTTTCAGAGCAAATTTTAACAAATTCTAAAGCGTTATCTGCACTATGCTTCCTTCTACAAGACAAACAGGGTGAGTGAATCACGATTGTTCAATAAACCAAGCAAAACATACATGATATGCTGCCGCAATTAAGGGAGAGTGGAAAATGTGGCAGGTATTGGAGCATTTACCTGGCCTGAGTGATAAGGACCTGGAGAAGTCTGTGAGGTTAATGGAATTGGCGGCTGGAGAGTGGTGAGAGGGTGATGCTGGGGGGTGTCAGAAACATGTTAATGCTGAGGGTGGAAGCTAATTTCAGAGATATGCTCATGGTCATTACCATCATAAAGTAGATGGGCATTGGGTAATATCTAGGAGGATGACGTTGAACACACTCTCAGTGGGAGGTGTAAGTGAGATGATGTGTGAGGGGTGGGCCGTATGTACAACTGGTGTCACTGGGCATTCACTAGGGAAGAATATTTGTGTTCCACACATGAGATATTGGTGACACAGACCTGCAGGCTGTGTACTCTTGGCAACCATGCAACATTGACCCTCATTGTGTGCTGCATCTCCCTGTCACTGCCTGAAATAGACACTCCCAAACACACAATAAACGCAATAGTGGGCAATGTTTGAGGGTAGGGGTTTGGAGTGAGCCATTGCAATGTACATGTATTCCTAACCCTGCTCCCACATGATGTCATTGCCACTCATTACATAACTGCTAAGCCCGCAGGTTAAATCACCACCAATCATCTCTC
Organism: Rhincodon typus; assembly: GCF_021869965.1. NCBI lineage: Eukaryota > Metazoa > Chordata > Chondrichthyes > Orectolobiformes > Rhincodontidae > Rhincodon > Rhincodon typus. The sequence continues at coordinate 30,648,999 of NC_063346.1, read as the reverse complement.
TCTAATGAGAGAGCAGCCCTATGGCCTAGTAAGACTGTGGCCACACAGCATACCTACCATGAAAGCTTATTCTTAGGAACCATGGAGTGAGGTTGTAGTGTGCAACAAATCATCTCCGCAAAGTCACAGATAACCATATGAGTACTTAAACAAAAAACCTTTATCACAAACTCAAACAATGTACATAAGTGTTAATTTCTCAAAACCCTTTCCTCTCTCTCCCTCCTGCTGCACCTAACTGAACACCCCAGTTGTGTGGATAAGTTAGAGGGAGTCTGCTCCGTAATGGAGCATGATGGACCTGAAAATTTGGTGTGGTGACCCTGGGGGCAATTTCGTCTGGATGTGCCGGACATGCTAAGGATTGGACTTCCAAGGATCGGAGAGAGGTAGGCAAGGTGGAGAGGGTGGGCCAGGCTCCCCTGCAGTCTCTGGAGTGAACACTGCTGAGGGACCTGAATGTGGCTCCTTCTCCAACCAGGTGCCTCCTGGCAATGCCCTGACTCCTTATGAGGGGGAGCATCTGGACGGTGACTAAAGCTCCTTGCTCCCCTCCTCCACCCTGTCACCCTGGCCCTGGTCCTGAGGATAGTCTCTGGGCTAATGGAGGTCAGAAACCTGCAACATTCCAACAGCTCCTGATGTCACTGTATCTCTCTCTCTCTCTCTCCATCGCCACCACCAAACTGTCGATGGATGCAGTGACTGGACTAGCTATACTGCTCCAGTTTCTCAGCAAGGAGAGCCACAATATCCCGAACTCCTGCTGATCTTGTTCATCTCTGAACGTGTCCATGAGGTCCCTCATCACCAGGGTCTTCTCCTGCTATAGGCTGAGCAAGTGCCCGGTCTCCAGGACCCCTTCAAGCACCAATGGGCTGGGCCATTTCTCCCTCATCCATCTCCGTAACTGTGGGGGTGAGGTCCTCAACAGCCTCCGGCCTCACTCTCCCTTCAATTATTGAACTCCCTGGCATCTCAGTGTCACTGCTGGTGGACAGCCTTGTCGATGGTTTTTTTGGGCTGTCAATGGTCTCCTCCCCTGAGGTGGAGGAGCTCTCCTCCTGGGAGATGGCTGCCTCTCAGCTCAACGGCTGCAAAAAGCATCACAGCTATTGGTGTGCCCATTGCATCACCCTGACTGCCTGGAAAATGTCAGCATTTTAGTTGCTGGGACATAGAGCTCCCTGCATCCCCATAGGAGTGGTTGCAGCCATGGAGTCATAGATATATACAGCATGGAAACAGACCCTTCCGTCCAATTTGTCCATGCCGCCCAGATATCCTAAATAAATCTAGTCCCATTTGCCAGCATTTGGCACCTATCCCTCTAAACCCTTCCTGTTCATATTCCCATCCAGATGCCTCTTAAATGTAGTAATTGTACCAGCCTCCAACACTTTCTTTGGCAGTTCATTCCATACACGCACCACCCCCTGCATGAAAAAATTGCCCCTTAGATCCCTTTTAAATCTTGCCCCTTTCACCTTAAACCTATGCCCTCTAGTTTTTAACTTTCCCATCCTGGAGAAAAGACCTGGTATATTTACTCTATTCATACCCTCATGACTTTATAAACCTTTATAAGGTCATCCCTCAGCCTCCAATTTTCCAGGGAAAATAGCTCCAGTCTATTCAGCCTCTCTTTATAGCTTAGCCCTCCAAACCTGGCAACATCATCGTAAATCTTTTCTGAACCCTTTCAAGTTTCACAACATCCTTCCTGTAGCAGGGAGACCAGAATTGCATGCAGTATTCCAATAGTGGCCTAACTAATGTCCTGTACAGTCACAACATGATCTCCTAACTCCTGTACTCAATGCACTGACCAATAAAGGCAAATATACCAAACTCCTTCTTCACTATCCTACCTACCTGTGACTCCACTTTCAAGGAACTATAAACCTGCACGCCAAGGTTTCTTTGTTCAGCAAAACTCCCCATGACCTTACCGTTAAGTGCATAAGTCCTGCCCTGATTTGTCTTTCCAAAATGCAGCACCTCACACTTATTTAAATTAAACTCCATCTGCCACTCCTCAGCATTGGCCCATCTGATCAAGGACCTGTTGTACTCTGAGGTAACCTTTGTCACTGTCCACTACAGCTCCAATTTTGGTGTCATCTGCAAACTTACTAACCATACCTCCTATGTTCACATCCAACTTTTCTTTTTCTATTCATTTGTGGGATGTGGGCATCGCTGGCTGGCCAGCATTTCTTGCCCATCCCTTGTTGGCCTTGAGAAGGTGGTGGTGAGCTGCCTTCTTGAACCGTTGCAGTCCTCCTACTGTGGGTTGACCTACAATGCCGTTAGGAGGGAATGCGTTTCGGGTTGTCTCCTTGTCTCCACCCTCCCACCCCCCCCATTTCTGAAGAGGGATCCCGACCCAAAACATCAACTTTCCTGCTCCTCTGATGCTGCCTGGCCTACTGTGTTCATCCAGCTCCACACTGTTTTATCTCTGACTCCAGCATCAGCAGTTCTTACTATCTCTGAGAGGGTAATGACCCAACACCGAACCTTGTGGCACACCACAGGTCACAGACCTCCAGTCTGAAAAGCAAACCTCTACCACCACCCTCTGTCTTCTACTTGTGAGCCAGTTCCGTATCCAAATGGCTAGTTCTCCCTCTATTCTGTGTGATCTAACCTTGCTAACCAGTCTACCATGAGGAACCTTGTTGAATGCCTTATTGAAGACCATATAGATCACATCCACTGCTCTGCCTTCATCAATTCTCTTTGTCATGCCTTCAAAAAACTCAATAAAGTTAGTGAGACACAATTTCCCATGCACAAAACCATGTTGAGTATCCCTAATCAGTCCTTGCCTTTTCAAATACATGTAAATCCTGTCCCTCAGGATTCGCTCCAACAACTTGCTCACCACCGATATCAGGCTCACCGGTCTATACTTCCCTGGCTTTTCCTTACCACCTTTCTAAAATAGTGGCACCATGTTAGCCAACCTCCAGTCTTCCAGCACCTCACCTGTCCCTCCAGCCAGGGTGAGTATCCTCTCCACATGAGTAGTGGCATGAAACACCCCCTCCCACAGTCCTGCAAATTTGTCTTTAGTCTGTCTTGTTGTGTGATGTCCTTTCCTGGAATCACATGAAAAGAGCAAATGGGTGAGAGACAAGAGGATGGCATGGCCATTAATGCTGGTGCATGTGGGCGAAATGTTTTGAGTTGTTCCAAGGGAGTGAGAGTGGTGGGGATGCAGGCTTAAGGGTACGGGAGGATGCGGGAGTAGGAGGAATGAGTGAGGGAAAATGTTACACGTAACAGAGGGTGTATCAGAGCAGAAGTCTTGCTAAGAGCTGAGTGCAGTCGCAGAGATAGAGTGAGAATGAGGCAGCAGAGATCAAAGTATGGCACTTACCTTAGCAACACAGAGAAGGCCATTGACTTTCTTTTGGCATTGCTCTTCGGTCCCCCGAATGTAGGACAGTGTGCTGCCCTGGGTGGCAATCTCTGAAGAGGCAGACATTGTGGGGTGGTGCAAGTTCCTCTGCCTGTCTTCCAGGAAGAGGACAATTCTCCTAAGCACCTCCAGGTCCTGTCAGAGAACTTCAGTGCTACTTTGCCTTTGTTAGTCAGCTCCATCAGTCACCAGTCGCAAGCAGGGTAGATGCCACTGCTCCTCCAGCTGCACTGCAGGCTGTTATGGCATGGCCATAATTTATGCTGTTCTTCTGGCTCAAGTCCAATGAGTCGTGAGTTCTTCCAGGAATGACACGTGGTAAGACAGGACAGGGATACAATGTGCTAGTCGCCATTGGGTCAGCAATAGCTTTTAAAGCAGCAAGTTTGCTAAGATACATGTAAAAAAACCCGACACAATTTGCACTTCGTCAAACAGAAGTAAAATTTCACCCACAATTATTTTTGGTTAGTACATAAATATTACACATGCAAATCAATTTGTGTTTCATATTTTGGTGAATTATATTGTTGGTCTGTATTCTTCAAAAATGATTGTGTTCTCAATGATTACAAGGTTGCACTCAAGAGTTTGATGAATTTTACAAGTAGAATACATACTTGTAAAGATGTGCTGTTTCCAAATACAAGCATAAGATTTTACTAAGTGAGACATAACATACAAATTTACTAAACCAATTTATTTTGGCATAGGTTTAAAGCAAGTTTAAAACAAAATTACCTGATTGTAGCAAAGTCTTGATGGGTGAATGATTCGTCCATTTTCTGTGGTTCAAAGAGAATCCACAGAACCCTTGTAATTAACTACAGCATTGTCAGCACTTTTTGAAAAATTTTGCACGTGAGGATATATCATGTACACTGTATGTAACTAAAAGCTACTGTAGTGGCTCTTTCATGCATTACAATGCATGTGTCTAACTTCTTAACCAAGCCGCTAATCACACAAATTATTGCAACTAATTACATCTGAAGGTCTAATTAATTCTTTCAGTACCACATCATTTAGTGCGCATTCACACTACAGCACCTGTTTTGAAAATCCTTGTAGCTAATTTGTTTATAAACAAACAATATTTGCATAAAATGCCTAATGAATGGATTAGCAGTTAGCACTCTGATACACAGGTTACAGCCTTGTAGTATTAATATTGAGTAGGTCATGATAGAAAACATTACATTACAGTTGAAGTTATAGAAATCTATCCTTAAAGGGATATCACCTTCAGTAAAAAGAAAATTTTGGCTTCAACATCTTTACAAATGCACATCATGTTGAAGCCCAATGCTGTCATTTGTGTATGATGACGTCATGATGCAAATGTTGTCTGTCCACAAAGAAATAATGGATTGACAAACAATTTTTCATAAATATATTGTCTCTTCAAGTAATCTAATTTACCGTCAAGAAATTCTTAAAATATCTAATTGGTAAAAGTGTTCAAGCAATGCTGAAAGATATCAACACTAAACTTTTTCATTTTACAATAGTTCAATCACAAAGTACTCATTTAATAAAATATAATCCACGTGCTCTATAAGAAAAATGTGAGTATAAAAATGATACTTGTCAGGATTTTCAAAAGTGAAGCAGTGTATGTGAAAGATAACCTCATTTCCAATATTCTGAATTTTAATTGAAATGTTTTGTGTCCAATGCTGCCATTCCCAGTTGTGGTGTACCATCGCATGATACTCACAACACACTTTCTTTCATTCATCATATCGTTCATTATGACTCTTGTAACACAGGGTTTTTAAATCAATTAATTCAATCTACAGTTACTGGCATTTCGTGCGCAAGCATTAAAAATTGTTATTTAATATATATGTCTCTCTGTATTGTTTAAAACACAGGAGAAAAAAAGCTCAAGGAATCTACATGTCGGTGGTACTGACACTAACTTAACATGATGGACAAGGCAGCCAAAAGACACATACCAATAAAGAAAAATCTCAGCCCCTCGTGCTTTCTATGGAGCCAACCCAGGTGCTCATGGTCTCCGAGAATTGAAAGAAACCTGATGATTTTGACCAGACAAGACAAGCAGTCACTGAACAAGTACCTTTGCTTTGTCACCAAGGAGAAAGAGCAAGCAGACAGCTCAGAAAGTGGCTGCTTTTTACACTCTGCTATTTACTCTGCCAGAAGCTCCAGTGAAGCTACTTAGTGATTGAGAATCTTAACTTGCTGTAAAAAACTACAGTCTGTACCAAAAATATGCTAAGTATATCACTGCTCCAAGTGAATGCAATACATATTGTGTGGCAGAGTTTGCACACGCCAGCAATTGTCAGTGTTGGACCTGCATTCAGACATGACATTCATTTGAAGAATTATCTTTTAAAATGGAATTTAATTTGCATATAAGGAATGAGAGATTTATGATGGGCAACACTGTGCAGCACAGCATCTGCCTACCATCAGTCATAATTTAGATTGTTTGTGACCAATCCTAAATTCTGCAGTATTTGAAGATGAAGTGCTCTGTTGCTATCTTATTGTCAAGAGTGTAAGACTTACAAGAGATTTATTAGTAATCTTATCACAAACATGTCTCAAGTTTTTCTTTTAATATGTGCCAAGTTTCTCTGAGGAATTTTCACATTGCAATTATATTTCTCAATGTTCATATTCTGGAGGTTAGTTGATTTTCTCTCCAAAAGAAGACGACCCGTGAACACTCTACAGTGGCTCTGGTGTATTTTTTGTACACTGTTTAATAATCAATGTATTCATCATTAAAATCTGAACCCTGAAGCAATGGTTTTTAGCATATTCTAATGACTAGCGTCTTGCAAATTACTTTGACCTTTCATGTACATTCTGTAAGCACCTTGTTCTAATGTGTACTGTATTTATAGTTTGCCAATACAAACTAGCCAAAGATTGGATAATTACTGTAATCTATTAGCTCGATTGTTCTCCATGCTCATTTGTAGAATGTGTCATATGGGCCATTTTGAAAAGCACTAGGGAAGACAGGATATCCTTCATCTCAACCAGACTTAAAGAAAAGAAATACTTTTGTTTTCAAAAAAAGCAGTAATGTATGGAAACAAATAAAGCCAGCCTTCCTAATGGACCAAAGAAAGCATCTTCGGATCGAGATCCTTTCTGAGACTGACACAGAACATAACATAGAGTGGCTGAGATCTCGACTGCAGAATATCAAGCAAACCATTTTTACTGCAAAAAAACACATCACCCTGACCTTCAAGCAATTCTTTAATGGACAATACCAATGTCTTTATTACAAATGGAAGATAAAAGGTGCTACTGTAAGAAGCTGCACAAAAACAAATCTGTCCTTAAAAGACTGTTTATGGAAAGGGGTGAATGATTATTTTTTTCGGAGAACAGACAAATTTTCTGAGAAAGTACAGATAGAAGCTGCCCCCAAAAGGTTGAATCTGCTAAGGACTCCTCTCCCCACTCCTCTATTCTACTCATTGACAGTCCGTTTTGAGGCAGATATGGATAGATAACATTACAGACACTGGTAATTAAAACAACACTAATTTTGTCTCACTGGCTGCGCTCTGTTGTTTGAAATCATCTATCATGGCCTTCATGCTTCACACAATGAGCAGACATTTGTCTAGTGAAATCTTGCTTGGTCAACACTTTTCTTAATACAGTATCCCAGCATACCTGTCTGCCTGTCTATGTTCTTCAGATTGAGATAACAACTACAAAAATGTTTAGTTAGCTATTATTGTGACAATTACTGGCTATGTTCTTCACAAGTACTTTTAATTGTTTTCATTTTCTTTAAGATATATTAAAAATTTCTCAAATAGGAATATGCTGTATTTGACTTTCGGCAGTGTCTTCTGCATTGTACGTGGGGCGTGTCACTACATGTTTTTTAAAAGTCAGCATTTTATTTAATACATAGAGGTTTGGGACTGACTTGAGATGACGCATTTAATATTTTCCAATTAGGTTAAGATTTAGTAGATCATTAAGATGAGTAGCTAGTCAGGCACACCATACACTCTTTGGGGCTGCTGTAGAATGTCAGAAGTAGTACAAATAGACATGATCAATTACCACGGATCGCCTTAGCTATAGGCCTTAAATGTGAAATAGCAGCTTCAGGCATAACTCAATGGTCAAGGGACAATAATCTGGTCTACAATGATATCAAGAGACCAAATTTAAAGAAAGGTTTGCAAAGTTTTTACCAATAAAATATAAATAGATAACAGATCTTTGAAAATCATACAGCCTGCCAGGCAATTGTGACTTTAAGTAAAATCTTGACCTAAAGCCTTGGTGAGATATTTTATCAAATTCAATAATGATTATACAATATTTTACCTCAACAGACAAAAAGGTACTTAAAAAATTAGCTCCAAATCTGGCCATGACTGCTCCCCTAATTGCTCTCTCAGGGAAGTATCAAGCACTTAGGTGCTGACGACACAGATGGAACCTGACTTTCAGGAACCTTGCCTGGGCTTAGAGGTGGATTTCAGTTTTAAAGGTGACTGCTATGTCAGATGAAGACATTTTAAAGAATAACATGAAATTATTCCACACTATGTAGGTTTTATTGATAAATGTAACATCTTCATGCTATAATAAAGCAAAGTTTTAAAATCCTTAAAATACTAGGAAAATGATTAGCTGCACAAACAATAAGATTATAGTTTATTTTAAAATGTAATGAGTTTTTAATATGTGATCTCTAACCTTTGAAACAGTTCATGAATAAATGTATTTATGAATTATTACTTTGAAATCTCTCAGATAAGGTAAGTTTATAGATCGACGTGGATTTACACAAACTAAAATAGCCCCAACACAGTAAGATGCTAAAATATAACAATTTTACACCATTATCAAAAGACTAAACTTAACAAGATGTATATAAACAAAAATCTTCGGCACATATTAGATTAACTCCTTCAATGATAAATTTACTCAGTGTTCTTATTTGCAGACAAAACAATTTGATAACGGACACCATGTGATGAAAAAAAAACACTCCAAAATATCTCTACTTATTCTTATATCAATTCAAAAAAGAATTTTTATGTCATCTCTGTGTGCTGAAATAATATGCAAAATTGAATAACAAGAACAGTGCTAATTTATCTTTTCGGTGTCAGAAAGAAATATTATTCTAAGTGTTTGGGCTGCAGAAAGGGTGGCAGAGCATAAGTCTGCACTGAAACTTCAACATTGCACAAAAGCACCACCCAAAGGCTGAACTATATGCAGGAAGTAATGAAACACACAGTAGACTGAGCTTTTTTTTTGTCAATTTCACATGGATTTGGAAATATGACCCTTCTCTGACACCTGGCAAGGGGTTTTTGATTGAAATGGCCTATTTCAGTAGTTTCACCTGGTGAGAATTGATGATAATCCAGACTAAAGCATTTTGTGATACACAGATACACACAAGTTCATGCGTAATTGAACAAGCTCATCAGATCAGCCATGATGTAAATGCGACAGAGGGCACTTTAAAGATGAAACATTTTTTCCTACTTTCCTGTCAATATAACATTAAAGTTTGTGCTTTCTTGTGTCTGATCTTTATTTAAATCAGTTACAGAATGAATGCTATACATTTTGACATGCTTAAAATAAAGTGACTTAACATATCACAATATGAAATGACATGAAAATTTCAAATAGTATCTTGCAGTGAAATGTAGAGAATGAAGCTCCTCATCCTTTTAATTTGCAATTTTTCTTCTGTTTTTTGTTTTAATTTCTTTTTTAAACCACAGGTCTGGTTTCATGTTTCCCTCCTCGACATTTTCTCTGAAGGGGCTGATTCATCTCTGAGTATAGTGACATGGGCACTGGTCACAAGATCACAAGATAAATATGGATGAGCATGGCCTTTTTAGTTCATCATCCACAATGACATGTCATTCTCCTCATTACAATATCTATGTTTATTTTTAAATTTAAAAATACAACTATTTTCCCCTCTACAAATTCATTCAGGAATCAGTTACATTTTTCAGTGAAGCTTGTATGAAGAAGAACACCTAAATTTAAAACCCAAATTTGATTGCTGTCACTCTCAGTTTTATTTTGCAATCATTGATCAGTTACCTTTTCAATAACATACATCATGTTATCTTATATACATGATATCTCTTCAAAGAGGAAACATTTAAGTTTCTGCTGAATTTCCTCTTAATCCAAACCGCTTAAAATAGTGATCAGCTTCATGACAGTTATCTGAATTGCTCCCAATGTCTGACTATCTCATGTGTGTCTCAGTGGTTAGTTTGTGCATGAATTCTTCAGACTTGCATTCTCCTACATTAGCAATGCCATTCAGTGCTCCATTTGCTTTGTTGATTGCTGCACTGCTTTGGTCAGACATGTTAAATGTAGTGGCTATTAGAATTCATAAATCTCTTTCAACATCATCCCAAGCTATTTTCACACCAAACATGGAATATACAGGTCACATGTTTTTCTCCTACATTATACTTGTCCGTGTTACAGTTTATCTGACATTGGCATTGTTCTGTCCACTTACATATTTCATCCAAAATATTTTATACATCCTTCTTTGCAGTTCAAGTAAGAACTGAACCTCTTAGTGTGAGATTATCCACATCCTATCTAATTTGCATTGTTTCTAGATCCAAAAAGCACTTCAAATACCAATCCCTATCATTTACTACTTAGTCTTTCTTCCTAACTTCCAATTAATTTTCTGAACAATTTCTTATCCCAAACTGAAGGAAGTCAGAAGTTTCCTTCTGATCTGAAATTTGAAGTTTAAAAAGAATGTAAAATACTATCCTAAAATTGACTTAATTTATGGTATTTACAAACAGCTCCAACACCTTGGATTGTCACAGGTAGTGCTCAGAGCATGGTTTCTTCCAATACCTCCACAGGAAGCAAGTGACCAGGGACAAGATCAGAACTCTGTTCTAATTTGGTTAGACCTTGCTACATAAAATATATCGGTAAGAGAGAGCACCTCAAACTAGAATGATTCTGTCCACTCAGGTCCTAGACACCACTCTAGAGAACTATACATGAAAACTTGAACTGTACAGGTGTAAGTAAAGGAGTGTTACTGACCCATTAAGAATAGAATTGCCTTACTAGAGATAAGGAGATAACAAGCTGGGGAACAGTGTATGTGAAGACACACACTGTTGAGATATTCCAAACAAATACCTCAGTTTTCATGCAGCACTATTGGCTTAAAGCATGAGATATGGCATGATGGCAGCTTAGGAATAAATCTCCAGAACCAGAACCTGAAGCTGGGACAAAGTCCATGGGACACAGCCTTGAGAGCTTTGACCAAGTCTGAACAGAGGTACATAATCATAGAGACGAAAATATTAATAACTATATGAGGGTGTGAAATGTTCATGAACTACCCATGGAACTGAAATTTTCAGATGAGATGGACCACCAGATTTTGGTAATATTACTAGGATCAAAACAAATCACGAAAATGTCTCTGAACATACAAAGATTCAGGCTTAGGCTAATGAGTTCTGACAATGGTCTCAACAGTGGTCTATGATCTAAGTAAGGCACAATCAATGGAAAATAAACTATTGAGGTTGGCAGTGGATTAAGCAGACAAAGAGGATCTTATTCTTTTTGAACAAATAGATCTGTATTCTATAGCTATAATTAACAATTTACCAGCAAATGGGAGCAAACTCATAAAATCACACAGCTCAAAACTCTGATAAGGGGTGCACAAAAGTCAGACAACTCCATCTGCGAGGGTGGTCAAAAAATGCTCCAGTGAACAAAGTGTTGGAAAAGTACCATAAGCAAAAGCAACACTCGTTGATGGAGGAATATTTATTAGTGTATGACCATAGAATAGCTAATCTGAAATCACTGTGAATAGAAATCCCACAAAAACTTCATGGGCAACATTTGGGTAACAAAAAATGCACAACAAAATCACAACAATCACTGCAGTGGCTAGGCAGTTGGAAGACATATATTTATCATGGTTGCCTTAAAAACAATGCCCTTTTAAGAATGTCAGTAGATGAACCAGGTACCTGGATGCTATCACATGACCAGGAGCTACCGCCATCTGCAGTTTAGCACCCTAGGCAAAGAATCTGCGCAGAGGTTACACTGTACTGTCTGAGCTAGTTTTAGCTGGAAATAAACACACCAGAGGTCTTCAAGTAAACAAAATCTATGTACTCGTTTGTGTTCCATTCAGATAGCACAACACATTACTACAATGCACAATTAAACTTTGACATGCTAAACATGTGCTAAACACAGCCAAGTTCCTATGGAGCCCAGAATTTCATAAAATTTCTGGAATTGCCATGGGAAAATCTAGAAAAGGGTTTGCTCAATTATAAAGGGAAGATGTGTGAAGTCCTAGTCAACTAGTATTCAAAATTCAAGGGGTCAAGATTATTCATCTTCAACGATAAAGTTGCAAGATTTCTTTCCACCACAGGAGACTCAGTGAAAAAAGCACTGAAATTTTGTGATACGTGATTTTCTGGATAAATTAGTATCAAACAATTGATCTCAATTTGTGAATGAGGATTTAAGGAAGTTCCCTTTGGAGACAAGCATCAACCTGATGAAAAGTTCTTCGCTCCATCCTCAGTCGAACTGAGACAGTAGTCAAGACTGTGATGTCACGAATGCTTTAAGAATTCAGGCTGAGAATTCGTTCTATTTAGTTACAAAGCAACAACATTGATTAGTCAGAAGGATGTTAAAAACAGACATACCAATTTTAGAAGACATAACCTGCCAAGACCATGGGAAGGTAAGACAACTACAAAAAGGTCATAGCAAAAAGCAACAGAATTGGTACAATTCTAGAAATAGGACAAAAAAGATGTCAACTTGAAAACCAGGGCAGAAAGTCTGGTAATGGACAGGAAGTCATAAGCCATAGACATCAGAGAAACAAATCAACTGACATCTTACATTGTCATAATGCCTGAAGGGACATTCAGGAGGAGCAAAAAGGTTTTTGTTTTACTCCAACAAGCTGTGAGACCAAGTACAAGTATCACAGGATGTGAGACAGACATAGACATACAGATAGTGCACAGAATGACATAATTACAGACATGGTACAACCCCATCACCTTTGTGTTGAACTCAAATTAATTAATTTGGGACAACAGTCAGAGTTCCAGAATATCTTGATTTATGGGATTCATATTTTGTGGGCTGGGGAGATGGTGACAATGATACTGACAGTGATGATAGTAATAATTATGTTATTACTGATGTTAATGATTACACACAGTATATAATCTATGAATTCCAGTACTGTGTGCAATGGAATAATATAGACCAAGTAGTGATAAACTTAGAAGAATGTGTAGTATAATGATGTTCACATAAATGATGATGATATAACTGATGATATGACTGTCAGTAGTAGGAGAGGAGACATATAAAGAGAGATGTCTTAGACAATACTTTAGAGAGCTGTACTTGAGAGTCAGTAATGTACATATGTGAATACAGCAGTGTGCCAAAACATCAGGTGTGTAAGCACCTTACTTGGGGATGAGGAGCAAACAATCTAAGAGACAGCATAAGTGCAAACACCCACAGATTAAATATACTGCAGACCCAAATCACAATGTGTAGATAGGAGCAAATTACTGCAGATGCTGAAATCTGTTCTGTAAACAAAAAATGCTGGCGATCACAGCGGGCCAGGCAGCATCCATGGAGAAAGAGCAAGCTAACGTTTCGAGTCTGGGTGATTCTTTATCAGACATCTGATAGCAAGTCATTTAGACTCAAAACGCTAGCTTGCTGTCTATCCATGGATGCTGCCTAGCCCGCTGTGATCTCCAGCATTTTTTGTTTTCATGCAGATCGCAGTATTGGCTTAATGTACACAATAAAGCGGTATGGACTAGTTCAAACACAGTTCCACCTCAGCAGCTGACAGCTTTTCTCAAGTGAGTGTATTTATAAACAATTAGTATAACTTACATTTCTACATTGCTTTTACACACTTCATAGGAACATCAAACAAATTAAACAGGGTACTGAATCACATAAGGAATATGTTAGGACAGATCTCCAAAAGCTTGATATCAAAGGAGATGAGAGAGGCAGAGTGCCAGGGAATTTTATGGAGTGAGGTCTAGAAATTAAAGTAAAAGGAACTGAAGGTATGGGCACTATTTGTGGAGAAATAAGTGGGAATACATAACAGGCCAAAAATGGAGGAACACAGACTTTTTAGAAGGTTGTAAACTTGTGCAAGGTTACAGACAAAGAGGGAGGCAAAACCAGGGAGGGCATTGAAAATATGACGAGAACTCAAATATTAAGGTAAAGCTGATTAAGGGACCTGTGAGTGGAGGAGATATGATATGAATTCGGATACAGGCAGCAAAGTTTTATATCAGCTCACATTAGTGAAGAATGGAATGGATGCCAACTATGTAAGAGGTAAAGGGAAGTCAAAACTCCATTATATAACAGTATATATTCCGTTACATAGTATAATGACCTTTTAAAATGACGTATTTATGGTTTACAATGAGAGTTTACCACAAGTGTAGTAGAATTTCACAAAAATCATACACAAACACACACACACGCATACATTCAATCACATTTTCACTGCTGAGTGGCAGATGAAATTTGTTAATTTGCATTTTATTTGAATCTTCATCTCAATCATCATGAACTAGTCCATCTACCTTTGGATTAAAGAAATTACAGGTAGTATTGTACATTATTAAGTAAACATTTAGCGTATGAACCAAATAGTCCTTTTGATTAATACAGTAAATTTAATATCATTAAGAGAGCATTGCAAAAAATATTTCGACATAAAACTAAAATTAAAAGCAACTAATTTTGATAATTCTTTAATATAGGTGTGTTCAGCCTCCATTACATGTACAATTATTAAGAGAAATTGCTGGCATGTTTAAATTTTGTGAACTGTGACATAATTAAAATCGTCCAACTCTGAGGTGCACAGATCTTGATGTCCATTTCTGCCAGAGTTTTTCTAATATATTTTATTAACCCATGTTTTTTTTCTTTACTGTAATTGTTTATCTGGGAAAATAAATGGATTTGATTAGCAGTACTAGGTAAGAAAAATCATTAAGGCAAGAGCATGAACAACATAGATTAAAAATGAACACATGGTATAAAATGCTATTTTGCATGTTTCTGCTTCAGTTCTCATAGCATTCTATGTATCTAATGATATCCTTTTATTAAAAAAATTGTGCATTATGTATGACATTTTGCAGTCTATAATTATAGAGTTCCTGATTTTGATTTTGATTTTGTGATAAAGTGGTGGTCACAAGTGAAGAAGTCAGTTTGTCTTCCTCGGAGAAAGAAAATAAAGTATTGAAAATGTGTCCACTCTTAAGTATCTTTTAGATGCTGACCTTAGAGCAGCACTGTAAAAGGTTTTGTGGTAATTGTCATATTTTCGGATACCACTGCTGCCAGATAACAATATTCTGTTTTGGGTTGTTTGCTACCATCAATCCTCCTGCTGTCTACAGCATGTCTAATAATTAGCGGGAAAGGATAGACCACTGGTGAATCTAAACAGAAGAGTCATTTGACTTACATAACAAGGGAGTTAATTGCATGGTAGCATTAGGTACAGTTTACATTTATTTGGCATGTATAATCATTAAAGACTATCCAGAGTGGTACAAAATACATGGGCTCCTTTTAGGTATTTACAAAGAACTCTATTGACTCTACCCAAAGACAATGTGATTTCCACAGATTGGTTGGAACTCACTGCAATGTTAGCATTATCACATCATCTCATTGAAATATTGGAAGACGGCAGAAGACAACAGTTATCAGTAGACTCACAGTTCTGCCCACAATGTTCCAATCCATTCTCAATTAGATATGAGACTGATGCTTTTGGAGATATTTTCTAATCAACCGGTTCAGAGACATTGTTGTGCACTTGTGTAGGTGGGACTGAACTCCTGGCTCAAAATCAGGAACACTACCACTCATTAATGTTCGACATCTGGCTAAAAAGGTGTCAAAGATACAGAATTGGTCATAGACAGAAAGAAGAGAGTATTGGTTAACAAGTGCTTTTAGGCTGGAGGAAAATATGCAGCCCTGTTCTTCCAATAGGTCATTGTTGAATTGTATGCAGCAGTTGTGCATCAGTATCATGTGGAAAGTCCAAAGGAGTTGACTCCATGGAATTGCCTGGCATTGACCTAGGCACTAGAAATGACATTGGTAAACTCAGCCCTGGTGACTCTAAAAAGACCTCCTTAACAACATCTGGGGCCTAGTGCCAAAATTATAAGAGCTGTCTCATAGACTGGTCAAGCACCAGCCTGACACAGTCACATTCACAGAATCATAATTTACACATAAGGTCCCTGAAAATACTATCACCATCCATGGATATGTCTTGTCCTACCAGCAGGAAGATCCAGCAGAGGTGGTGGCACGGTGGTATACAGCCAGGTGGGAGATGCCCCAGGAGTCTTCAACATCGACTCCAGATCCCACGAAGTCTCATAACTTCAGGTCAAACATGGGAAAGTCTCTATCGGGAGACTCAGAGTCCCCAAGTACCCTGTCTTGGGTGATGAATCAGTACTCCTTCAAGTTGAACAATGGTAGGAGGAAGGACTGAGGGTGACAAGGGAGCAGAATGTACCCTAGGTGGGGGACTTCAGTGTTCAGCAACATCATTTCTGACTGAGGTGGTCGAGCCTCAAAGGAGGAGCAAATTACTGCAGATGCTGGAATCTGTACTGAAAACAAAAAATGAGGAAAATCACAGCAGGTCAGGCAGCATCCATGGAGAGAGAGCAAGTTAATCTTTTGAGTCTAGGTGACTCTTCATCAGGAAAGGACATAGCTACTAGACACGGTCTGCAGCAGATGGTAAGGGAAAAACATACTTAATCTCTTTCTCAACAATTTGCCTGCTACAGATGCATCTGTCCATGATAGTATTGGTAAGAGTGACCACCGCACAATCCTTGCTCAGCAACATCCACAACTCTTCAGACACTTAAGCAGGCCATGATCAAATGCAGCAAATTCTGGACAATTTCCATGTTTGGGCTGACAAGTGTGAAGTAACATTCATGCCACAGAAGTGGCATCTCCATCAATATAGAATGTAACTACTGACCCTTGACATTCAGTGGCGTCACCATCACTGAATCCACCACAATCAAAATCCTTGGCATGATCATGACCAAACACTGAACTGGACGAGCCAAATGAATAGTGTGGCTACAAGACCAGGTTAGAGACTAGGAATCCTGCAGTGAGATACTCATCACCTGACTGTCCAAAGCCTGTCCACTACTTACAAGGCACAAGTCAGGAGTGTAATAGATATTTCCCCACTTGACTGGAGAATGCAGCTCTAACAACACTCAAGATGCTTGATAACATCCAAGACAAAGCAGATTATTTGATTCACATCCACAGACATCCATTCAATCCACAACTGACACTAAGTAGTTGCAGTGTGCACTGTCTACAAAGTGCACTGCAGGAATTCACCAAGACTCCATAGCTCGCACCTTCCAAACCCATGAAAACCTTCCAATATCTTCTAAATCTCGACTAAGTCACATACCACACTGACATAGAAATATATCACTGCTCCTTTAATGCCGCTGGGTCAAATTCCTGCATCTGCCACCCTCAGAGTATTGTGGGGACATCTACCCCAAATGGACTACGGTAGTTCAAGAAGGTAGATCATCAACACCTTCTCAAGGACAACTAGGGCTTAACCTGCCAGCGATGACCCCGTCCGCCACCATCCTGTGACCGAATTTAAAAAATAGTTTAAACTTCCAAGGCAAAGAGAAGGTACAGGAAGTGGCAGCTAGCACATCCACAGACTGGATCAGTATTCTATAATATCATCAGTCTGGTTCAGCTGAATGAATCTCCGGACTGTAATTTCTTAACACATCCCCATCTTGCCATTCGTCTGTTACAGACCATTGCATTGTTCTCTTCACAACAATCATGAAATAAAATACAAAGCAACATAACTATTTCATCCCATACTTCACCAACAGTACATCCAATACTTCAATCACCACTTAGTTAATTACTCTTCTGACTGTCTGCTTCAGTGTGTCTGCCTAGCCTAGGGTCTTATTCAGTGATACTCTAGTGGCTGCAATATGGGTGGTGGAAAGCTGTTGAGGTTCAAATGGGGAAGATTGCCAATGGATTTGCAGGACAACCTGTGCAGTACCAAGACTTGAAAACCCAGCTTCGAATCACAACGCCTTGGCATGGATTGCGTCAATCTGAGAGCAACAGGATTACTGGAGCACAAAAATTGGAATGACAGTGAGAGTCTGCTTTGCGCATTGGCATCCACAGTCATTGTGAAAGAGATCTGAGCCAGTATGGCAGTAAATTAGGCAAGTCAGGCATCAAGAAAATGCATGAGGGAGAATGCTTCAATTTTGTATACAGATTATTATGAGGTGATGTTCAATAAAGTTGGTATGGTTTTTCTATAAGTGTTGGCTTTTCTTACAGAATTTTGATCAAGAGGATGCTGTAGCAGAGCATTTCAAAGGTGTGAGTTGCAATGAAACAATGAGGTTGGGTTGCTCATCCAGAGTAAGGGGCCTCAAATCTCCTCCCTTCCTTGTCGTCCTTTTATTCTTCTGCCTTCCCACGTTCTTCCCACTTTAGCTTCTCTTTCAGAGGTGCCCGCTCAAGACCTGCACATAAGAACAAGACTGAGGAGGATGCAGTACAACACCATGGCTTTGAAGACATACTCCAGTGTGAGTTGCAAGGCCCTCTCCCAGTGACCCGGCAGTGGAATTACTGCAGCAGGAAACAGATGGTTTGCTCCATCATAGTTCTGATGACAGCATACCTCTCATTGAAAGCACAGCTTCCTTGACAGTGAGGCATCATGAGTCAGATATAGGGTACATAGTCCTTGTCACTAAGGAAGCAGCCTTTGACTGTTTGTGATGGCCCAGAAATGGTGGCTATAGCAGATGACATTGACATTAAGTGCTTTGACAGCTGCCAGAATAGTGGGTATTTACTATTCAAACGTTTTGGGCAATGGAAGCCTTTGCAGTTGCAGTACAACAAATCACTAATATGTGGGTTCCACAGAGCCACATGCATTCAGTAGATGGCACTCTACACCACTGGAAGTCCGGCTAGTCTGCTAAAATCTTATGTTTGACCCACCTACGTAACTGTCTTTTTCTGCCTCTTTACCTTCCTGATGAAGCAATATAAGACGTTAGAAATAGCAGCTGCTTCCACTGTGAGGATCCACTGGCAAAACTGAGGGCCACCTTTACCTTCCTAGGTAATGGCAATGACACCTTTTGACACTGAGCAGGCTTTCTCCTGACAAACTTTTCCATTCCTTTCTTTGCTTGTTAAAGTCTCTGAAATTATTAAGACATTTTATCCCCAGGACCTAATCAGGTATTTCTCAGAACTTTGTGGGAGGCTAGGAAAGAGATTGTTGGGCCCTGTGCTGGGACATTTATATCATCAATAGCCATGGGTGAAGTGAGGGAAGACTGGAGGTTGACTAATGTGATGCCTTATTTAAGAAAGGCTATAAGGAAAAGTGAAGGAACTATAGACTGGTGAGCCTTCTGTCAGTAGTGTGTAAGTTATGGGAACAGAATCTGAGGGATTGGATTCCCATGCTTTTGAAAAGGCAGGAACTGATTAAGGATAGTCAGCATGGCTTTGTGCATGGAAAATCGTGTCTCACTAAATTGATTGAGTTTTTTTGAAGAGGTGACGATAAAGATTGATGAAGGCAGCACAGTACATGTTATCTATATGGACTAGCAAAGCATTCGAGAAGGTTACGCATGGTAGACTGAGTAGTAAGGTTAGATCACATGGAATCCGAGGGAACTAGTCAATTGGATACAAAATTGGCTTGAAGGTAGGAGACAGAGTGCAGTGGTGGAGCATTGTTTTTCAGACTGGAGGCTTGTGACCAGCGGTGTGCCACAGGAATCAGTGCTGTGTCCACTGCTTTTCATCATTTATATAAATGATTTAGATGTGAACATAGGAGGTATGGTTAGTAAGTTTGCAGATGACATCAAAATAGGTGGTGTTGTGGACAGTGAAGAAAAGTTTCTCAGAGGACAACGGGACCTTGATCAGATGGGCCAATGGGCTGAAGAGTGGCAGATGGAGTTTAATTTAGATAAATGTGAGGTAAGGCAAATCAGGGTAGGACTCATAATGGTAGGGCCCTAGGAAGTATTGCTGAACAAAGAGATCTAGGAGCACAGGTTCACAGTTCCTTGAAAGTGGAGTTGCAGATAGACAGGGTGGTGAAGAAGGCATTTGGTGTGCTTGCCTTCATTGGTCAGTGCATTGAGTATGTGAGTTGGGATGTCATGTTGCAGCTGTACTGGACATTGGTGAGGCCACTTTTGGAATACTGTGTACAATTCTACCTGCGATCCTATAAGAAAGATCTTAAATTTGGGAATAAATTTACAAGGATGTTACCAGGACTGGAGAGTTTGACCAATAGGGAGAGGCTGAATAGGCTGGGCCTTTGTTCCCTGGAACATCAGAGACTGAGGGATGACCTTATGGAGGTTTATAAAATCATGAGGGGCATGGGTAGGGTGAATAGTCAAGGTTTTTTTCCCAGTGTAGGGGAGTCCAAGCCTAGAATATATAAGTTTAAGTTCAGAGGGGAAAGATTTAAGAAGGACCTGGGGGGTAACTTTTTCATGTAGAGAGTGGTGCATGTGTGGAATGAGCTGCCAGAGGAAGTGGTGGAAGTGAGAACAATTACAACATTTAAAAGGCATCTGGTCGGGTATATGAATAGGAAGGGTTTGGAGAGATATAGGCCAAATGCTGATAAATGTGACTAAGTCAGATTGGAATATCTGGTCAGCATGATGAGTTGGACCAAAGGGTCTGTTTCTATGAGCCTATGGTAAGGCATTAACAGGTCCCATGATTTCCAGAATTGCAGTTTATATGCCAAATGAGCATTTGGCACTATTTTCAAAGTCTTCTACTGCAAGCAAGATTCCCACCACCATATCGACCACCCCCATGTCAAAATCCTTACAGTCAAATCATGGGACATACCCAAAGTTGCAGGACGTGGTCTAGCCAACACTTTTTGAAGCTTTGGACTTCACTAGTTGAATTGCATGACTTTATATTTCTTGAGGCATTCTGATTCAACATTTTTATTACTCTATAATAAATGGTGTATTTATGTAAATCACACAGATGGGTGGAAAGGAGGTGCCATTTCTTCACAGCAAAATTTCAAATGTTTTCTCACAACAAGCTGATACAGAGAAGAAATCCTCCCCCCTGTGATCACATGGGGGTTTTCAAGTCATGGAGGAACTGGAAATCAAATTGCAAACTCTCTAGATTTATTAAAATTTTCAACTAATAAATGGTTTCACGTTGGTTGGTCTAATTTTAAACCTGCAACCACATATTCTGGTATTGCTGGATGCTCATTGGTCTGGAAGGGTTTGCATATAGTCCTTACAGCTATTAGGGTAAATGCGTATGAATGATTTCCGATGAAGGAGTAGTAATAGCTGGAGTCAGCCATCTTGTTTTTAAAATAATCTAATGCTTCAGATTGACTATTTGATTCAGAATTAAACCTGACTTCATACTGTCCTATGTATTCCACTCAGCATTATTCTTTATCTGAATGTAGTTTTTCATTGTTCCATTTAATTGATAAAGGAAAGTACTTGCATTTATATAGCGCCAAACACAACCTGAGAATACCCCAAAGTGCTTTTCAGTCAAAGAAGAAGTTCTCAAAATGTTACAGTGTAAGGAAACATGGAAGCCAATTTCAACACTGTGCAAGAACAAATAGCTCAGAATTACATGATCAGATAATCTGCCATAAGTGATATGTTTGAAGGATAAATATTGGTCAAAAATCTCTGTTCATCTTTCATGAAGTCCATTATAACTTTTAAGTCCAGAGGACAAGTCAGTTTACTGTGCATCTGAAAGAAAGCACCTGTCACAGCACAACACTCCCTCAATGCTTCCTGCAATATCAACCTGCATTTATCAGTCTAATTGTTTGTTAATCATTTTTGTCTTTTTTCCTGAGTTTTCCATTGGCATGTAATTGATTTTGATGGAACCAGTTCCCCTATAATTCACAGAGTCTTCTATTTTATCCAATCTATCATTTTATCAAGAAATGGTTATTCTTCAGTGGGCGTCAGGCTTAATGTTAGTTTCCTCCTTAACCTCAAGTTTGTGTTCATAAAATTGACTTGATATATGAAAATCTGACAGATTGCTTTGACATAATTGTTGCTGAGATTTGCATAAATCCAGAAAGCTTTGTACAAAGCGAAGGTGAAATGAGCAAAATGCCAATGTTCATTGACGGCATGCACATTTTGACTTCACAGTAAACTACCAATAGCTATGTTCTTATGGAATAATGTTATTTGCTAAAGTACAGCTTTGAACCTAAGTTTAGAAAGGTTTTCAGTCATAGAAACACATTTCTTCAGCTTGACTGTAATCCAGTCAGACCTGGGCCATCTAATGTCTCCTTCATCTAAAATGACAGGACATTTACAGCAAACTCACTTGACAACTCATCACTGCCACATCACTACCACACTGATTGTCCTTGAAAGCTGACCCTTGCAGCTAGATGGGCCCAGTGGTCATGCCATCTCTGTCTTATTCTCAACTCTTACTGACAGGAGACATGCAGACATCAAAGACAAGTCCTGACACCTGAGACACTCTGTGTGACATTATACAGGTAAAACAGACCAACCAGACAGACCATGACAAAGCATGATTTACACCTCAAACATCGGACAATACATGATTATACTTTGGGTTTTTGTTATTTCCACTATATTTAGTCAATTAGAACTGATTACATTTAGTACTTACGTACTTCGGTTACTTCAACAGAAGTGGTTTGCATACCAAATATATCAAACATAATTCTGAATGCCAAGTGGTGCATATCAGAGTTTCTTTTGATGTTTCAATATCTGTAACACAGCTATTTAATTGGATTAAAATATATTTCAGCAAATGAAGTAAAAGCTCATAGAAACACAGCTTTGGCATTGCTCTTTTTAAAAAATGTTAGATTAAGTTTGCCAAGATAAATAATATATATTCTCTGCAGAAAGTGAGCTCTGTTTCATAAACACTTAGCATACAGAGAAGTATTTCTATTGTAAAATTGGATTCTATTGTCTACAAAGTAGATTTCCTGTGTTACCTCATTTTTTTTTGCTCATTAAGTAAAAATGGCTAAGTATCTACGCTCGGAACACATCACAATTTACTGAAATTTAATTTGCTGATCTGTGAATTCTGCATTTCTTTTAAGGAGGCACATTCACAATATCAAGGCACGAGGGGAACATTTTATGATGAAATATTGTTCACTATGACAAAATTTGCAATATTAAGAGCCAACTTAATAAGCTCTTCTGACTGACAGTTTGACGAGAGGCAGCAGCAGGTTCAAGTTTTGTTAGAGGTAGCAGTTCCAGTGTGATGATCTTTTGAGCAAGTACTCTGTCAATTTCAGTTCAGGATCATAATGTAAAGCTCATTGTATGCCTCATCAGAAATTGCAGCCCTGAGATTAACTATTTCTGAACTGAGTTAGCTTTTTTTGAAACAGCTCAAGAGCCTTGACAGTTTGCACTGCCACATTCAATGTTTTTATAAAATGACATACCACCACCGTGCGGCAATTAATGAAATTTGATTAGAGCTTTAGTACAGTGGAAAACTAATTGCCAAATAAACTAAAAATTGAAATTCAGAAGTGGCATCACAATATCTAAAACCTATTGTCATGTAAACGTCAAAACTACCTAGCAAAAGAGTTAAGCATTTGACATCCGAACTGATAACTCCCACTGAATTTTAAAATAAATTCTAGTTCCCTTAATGAGGTAAAAATGGAAAAGTGTCATTCTGTTTGAGTTACATGTTTAAAAATAGGTGTATTGCAATGTTTTTAACATATATAAATGATGTTTTGCTAAATCTTAGTTGATTACAAGCAGCCTAAAGTTTAGGAATTTCTTGCAAAATGTAAATTCTTTGACAACAGTACTATTGACTATCATTACTGGCTATCTGCCACAGGTCACAGGTCTAACTATATTAATAATATTAAATTGAAATCACATTCATAACTAAAAATTGTAAATTTAGCTAAAGACTACTTTAGCTACACTTTAAATAAAGCCAGTTATAATCATTGGAAGCATAACAAGATTGAAGATATTAAACTTAAATTACTTATTAATTTTGGGTAATATATTCCCCTGCTTTCTCTGTCTTCCATGATCCAATACAAGCTGGATTTAGTTTACAGATTAGCAATTTTGTTCAATACGTTTGACATAGATTATTAACCCATTTAAACATATTTAATTTGTTTCTCCAAGAGAGACATGTTGTATGCAAAACAGATCACATTTTCACAGTAAAAGAAATCATGAGTATCACTGACAGACTTAAATATTGATATACTCTTTCTCTCTTGGAAGAATTGCAACTGTTTTCAACAGCACTTCTTAGGTGGTTTCAAGGAGATCTTGAGCTTAGCGGCTGGAAAGTTTGAAGTACAACCCAGAGTGTTTCCAATCAATTTTGCCAAGGATTGTACAACACATGTAGACTTTGTTTGTATACTCTTAAGTAGCTCTTATGTGGGGCATAAAATAGAAAATCTTTCAGGGAATATGCTACACTAGTAAGAAACCACCTGATTTTCCTTCCATTCTTTTAATTTGAAAGAAAAACCTCTGGGTTTTGTGACTAGCATTCTGCCCAGGCAATACTTATATTTATCCTGATTATTAATGAGATTCAAGTGATTGGGTGACATAGTGGATATGGACACTGGAGCTTTATTTTCTTATGGTTTGCATAATATACAAACAGAAGTAGTAAATGAGGATATCTGTTATATTATGGGTGGAAATGAATGCCCTCCTATTTGATTGGTTTGGTGGTGAGAGCTGCATTTAATCAGTTGGGAGAGTAGTGGATGAGACCTAATTGTCTTTATGGCTCAAATCTGATTAAGTTAAAGGCAGGAAAGCTGTGGATGGCATTCTCACCATGCTTTCAACTGAGACCCTTAGGTGGACAATAATGACCATTTGAGGGACTTATTCTGCAGTCAATCGTCCTTCTTAAACAAACCCTCAGGAATGAGGTGGCCTTTCTCTGCTCTGGGTTGTTGAGTTATGAAGTAACAAATACGTCCATCGTGACACGTTAGGGCAAGTGGTGCTTGAAAGATTGTATATACCTATAGATGGGTTGTTTGGAGACTTGTTTGCTTTTCTCAGATGCTCTGACATTGCCTCAGCGCATTCCCAGCAATGTCTTTCAATGAGCTCAGTGCCTTCCCAGATGAATCTTCTCCATTTTGGTCAGTGGTAAGTCAGAGACTCTCATGAGCCAACAGCAATGCTTGATCTCATCAGTGATGTCTTGTTTCCGCTGCCTTCGTGGCAGGCTCCTACCTCAACATTGTTCTGAGTAGAGCAATTCCTTCAAGGTTATGGTGTCAGACATGTGAACATCATGTTCCAACCATCAAAGATGGTTTGTAGTGTTATTGCCTTGATGTTGGGCTTGTTGGCTTGAGAAAAGATGCTACTTTAGAGGGTCTTGTTGCCATTGGGTTTAGAGGATCGTGCAAAGACGTTGCCCCTGATACTTCTTCAGTGCTTTGTACTGCTGTAGCTGATCTAAATCTCTAAAGCATGTAGGAACATGGGGATCATTGCTGCATGATAAAACAACATTTAATTCAGTTGGCCTTTCCTACAAGAAGTGATGTAGCATACCTGAAGTGGGTGTGTTATCTCCATTAAATCCAGCATCATATCTCTGTCCTTGGGTTTATTGGCACCTTTTAAAGGGATTGTATGGAATTTCTCCATGTACAGTATGTGCATGTGGAACAACTATTTTTATGGAGGAGTTGGGTTTTTTTTAGGATATCTGATTTTATTTCCCCCAAATATTAGCCATTCGTTGGATCAGAAGATTTGATGTGGGAAAGCAACAAGGTAAATGAGGTCTATAGGATAATGTCTTTTTTTTTCTGGTTTCATCACTGATTTTCATGGGGAGTTATCTGCTGACTTATTTTTTTTTAATCTAATCTCCTGGAGTTATCCAAATGCTGTGAAGGTAAGGTTTAGAAAGACCTTCAGCACTTCTTTTCCATCTTTTCCTGTTTCACCAAAGTTTATTTATTCCATGTGTAGTCATCTTCTTGTAGCTTATTATGCATTAATTCACTACCTTTGAGATACTTAAATTTATATTAATAAGTAAATAAAATTATATGCTCAAATTAATTGTAGTAATTCAAAAGTTCGAAGGTAATGTTCTCAACCCAATGTTTCTGGAAGGTTTCTTCCAGGATCTTCTGCTTCCCTGGGAAACTTAATCAGAGTGGGGAAAAATTTGAAGGAGGGTCACTGGACCTAAAACATTAACTCGGTCTTCTCTCCATAGGTGCTGCCAGACTTGCTGAGTTTTTCCAGCAATTTCTGTTTCTATTTCATCAGAATAGACTGCAGTTGGGAGAAGACAGGACATACCACCTCTTGACAGCACTTATCTTCATATTCTATCTGGTAAGTTTAAACGTCCAGTCTTTGAGTGTGCTTTAGTAAATAGGCGAGTGGATGAAGGTAGGTTAAGTAGGTGGATAACAGTTAGACATGTGAGTGGATTGGTGGAGTTGATGGGTAGGTGTGAAAGTGAGTGGTCAGGGTGGATTGGTGTGTGAATGTGTCAGTCAGTGAGATGGGAAAGTCAGAAGGAGAATGGGAGTAGGTCGGGCAGGTAGGTGGTTGAGGTGATGACCTGGATAAGTGGTCAGAGGTGGGTAGGGTTATGCTTGGTCGATAGCTGCAAGGCCTGGTCTAGAGGTGGGAGGTGGAGGGTTAATCAGGCTGCGGAATGGTAATTGGGTGGTAGTGGGAGGCAGGGGTCTGGGATGTAGTCACATCTGATTGCGTAATTGGTGTAGTTGGGTTATATTGGGATGGAACGTTAGTCAGACAGTCAGCGTATTTGGGTTGAGTTGGGGGTAGTTGGATGGTCAGGGTATTTGGATCGAGCTGAAGGTAGTTGGATGGTCAGGGTATTTGGGTCGAATCAGGGGGTGGGTAGTCGGACAGTCAGGGCATTTGGGTCAAGGGGTCAAGTGTTTGGGATATTTGGGTCATTTCTAGGGTGAGGGTTAATAAAACACTTTGAGAATTTCAGATATAAACCAAAAAGCACTTCTCTCTGTATACAGTTCGACTGATCAACAAAGTCTTCTTTCTACTACACATCAACATGTCGCTACTTACTCAAAACTACTGTTGGTTGGGAACTCGAATGATGTTGAATATTAACTTTATGAAGAATTAAAAAGAATTGGGGGGGTGGAATTTAGCAAAAGATGACCATACATCAAATTCTGTCCGATCTACATTAAATTATTAGGGTCAAGAGCAAGTCCAGATCATAACAACTTGGTACCCATGGTCCTTTTTAAAAATTTTTTTTTATTTCATCCCTGATGACAGGGGAGATTGACTTGACATTGAATTAGCTACATCATAAAGTGATTTTCTGTTAACGTTGTGGGATTGTGGAAGCTGCCAGAGAGAGAGCTGATTATTCACTCACATGCTGATCTCAAAAAAAGCTGCATATCAAAGTGTTATCCTTTCCAGTTGACTAAAGCTGTCCATTAATGAAGGGAGTATTTGTTTTTTAATTGTTTTGTCTTCAGTTACAGATGAGATTTATTTCTGATTTCAGTGCACAGCTTAGTGTTTCTAGACCCTAATTTCATGTAAGTACCTTTACGATTTGGAATACTGAGATGGAAATGAAGGGAAACCAGACATGAGCTGGTGATTGTGCTTCCACCATGCCTGAAATGATGACCGAAAATGAGATGAGTGCTAAAGTGGGGAGATCCAGCGTGGTAGCAAGACCATTTTCTGTCCATGCCCAGCTGATTACTGCTCCAAAATGGGCACCTTTCAGCAGGAACTGAAGCTTATTACACTCGTACAAAACCCTGCAAGCAGACAGCGAGGAGAACATGATATTGATTTGCTAAATGATTACTCCCCTCACTGTGGTGAAGCACCTTGCATCCCATTGTGTGAACAATTTATAACACTGTGAATTAGTTCACCAATGCTTTATAACAGCAAAGCACCTCAAAGATGTTAGAATGGTTTCAGTTCAATTTAAATGTCTGTTGTTACTGATCACTATTCTCATTGCTAATAAAGAAACTGCTACATTTTATTGGGGAGATGATATTGTAAGCACAACCAGCACAAATCAGATAACCACAAGTGGAATAAACAATTCTAATACTTTAACTCCAGCCCACAGCAGGGGCTGGTTTGTGCTGATAAATAACATTCATGACACCTAAGTACAAAAAAATGAGATTACATCTCCCTGCTTGATGTAATGTCACCAATACCAGGTGCACAACCATATTTTGGGGACCCCAGTAGACTAACTATTATCCACACTGTGGCTATGAGCAGTTCAGAGGATGGGGACCAGATTTTCGTCAAGTAGAGAGTAAGCGAAGGGTCCAAACCCTGCGCTATTACAAGGTCCAACTATATTGTTGGTCCTGAAGAGTCCAAAGAACTTTTATCCACTTCACAGCTCTTAATCTTATATAAACAAATATGCTGACATTGGAAAAAAGAAAGCTCTTCAAAGAAAGATCAGGTTGTTACAAGAGAATACAAATATCAAACAAAGCAATCACCATCATTTCCCTGATTAACATCATTATAATCTTGTAATATTCTGGTTTCTTTCGAAGAAATTTTAACTTGCGTATTAATTTATTTACAGAAGATTGAGAGAAGTGAAGTGGATAAAAAAGTTTGGTATGGCTTCTATGATTTAGTGTGATTATTAATTTTTAAAAGATTGTTGGATAAGCAGTGGATCTAATTGACAAATTTATGAAAACATAAGGACAGCAGTTTATTTTGAAGGGAATGCTAAAAAGATGTTTATTTTCCAGTTCCAATGTAGACTGGGGATTTCCTGTGAGGTGTCTGTGAACCGTATTTACACAAGAAAGAGCCAATTTGATCAACATTGCAGCTAAGGGTAATGAAGTGCCTAGTAAGAGCAGGATCAATGCAGGACAGCTGCTTCCTCTTATTCAGTACTAGCAAAAATTGTCCAGAATGGGAATGTGGACAGGAACCCTGGAATTGAGTCCAATCCACTATTTATAAAGGTCTCCTGACTTGACCCAAGTGAACAAAAATGTGGTCCTTGGTGTTCTACAATGGCTAGTTGACCACCTGATCCCTTTGTTGATCTATTATTTACTGACTTTGTCAGAAATATGTCCAACTACTCACTACTCTTCTGGAAGTGTGCAAACACAATGAACAAGAAGGTCAATACCATCTAGGTCAGATGATTCTGTTTGATCAATGCTCCTGAACAAGAACTTCTCCTGGTGCACTGTGGCTGTAGCATACATGCTGGACAGAATGTACTGCAGTAATTCACCAAAATCATTTCAACAGTATCCACCTTACTTGCAATCTCCAACATTATGAAGCTTAAGGGCATCAATGTAATGGAAACACCATCATTCCCAACTTATCCACCAGCTACACATTACCCTGGTTTAAACACATAGCTCCATTTCTACATATAAGTTAGGTCAATATTTTGGAATTCTACCTAAAATATTTATGGAGCACTTACCACAAGTACTGCAGTGGGTTGAGGAAATGGCATGCCATCATATAAAGCATTATTTCTAGTGTTGCCCGCATCCCAGGATCAAGCATCTATATTTTAATACAACTAAATTTTCAGTAAATAGCTAAAGCAGTCTGCATGAAAATCTTGACTACAGATCCAAAGTTCCATTCTAAATGTACATTCAGAGAAAATAACATACACAAAAACAACAAATTAATATGTTATCACTTGCAACTAAGTAAAAGGAATGCTTAAAAACTAAAGCAACCTTGGAAATAGATTTTTTGTTACAGCAAATGTTTAACCATTTGAATAATTAAAGTAATTATCGACCTCTATTCCTAGATAGCTTTGAAGTACTATTTCCAAATCAAAAATTTCAGGTGATTGATATGCATTTTTAAAAAATTCTGTTGAATCAGCGGACTAAAGGCTCAAAAACATTCAACAATAATCTTTGAAAAATCATCAGTGATTGATGACATTGGCTATGTGATTAAAAGAAGGCAGAACAATAAACTTTAACCTATATGTCTGCTCTAGAAGTCAAAGTCTTAGTGGGTTCTGAAATCTTTTGTGACGAATGACCTTCGTACCAAGCAGCTTTTTGTACAACACTTTGGCCCTGTGCTGCTGTAAGTGTAATCATTGCAGGAAGTGCATGGAAACAATCATTTCAGATCTAAGGAATATGAAAGTTCAGAATAGTTAGGGTTGATAATGATGGATATAGCATGCACAAATGCCATTTGACCCTTTAGTAGTATGTTTAAAGCAGCTACACTCATCATGTTAAATTTTCCTCAAACGCAGCAGTGAGTGATCATTATTTCAATGTTTGCAGTATGAAAGAACAGATGGATCAATTAAAGGAATACTCCACTATAAAGTGTATCATGCATTTCTGCTCAATGTATCCATTTCAAAAACAAAATTACAAATATAAGTTCAATGATATCAAACTCACCACAAGGTGGTGACCTTCCTGACCAGACCATTATTTCTTGACATTACTAACAATGTGAGAATAAAATGTGACATCACATCAATGAACCTCAGCTTCCAGCACCCTCTGCTGTAGATTGCAAAGAATAAGATGAAATGTTCACTGAATCTCAGTTGGTTCATTCTATCTATTCAATCTATTCTGAAGCATAGATTGTATATTCTGCTGCAGTGTTTAAGCCAATAAGCTCTATTTATTAACACACGTGCCCCACATTGTTCTAAAATTACTTTCCCTGATTTGCAGATAGCTTAACTCATAATTATCTCTAACAGCAATCACTAATTTTATCCATTCGAAAGAAATTCATAGGGCTGAAACTTCCCAGCCCCAAACGATGTAGAAAATGTCAATTGTGAAAATCTGGTGAAATTGGCAAATAAGATTATTGATATCCAGAAGTCCAATTTCCCACCCAAAGTTTGAATGGTGAGATGAGAATTGCAGAAGTGAGTGCAAGAGGCCTATCTGCATACATTGACACCCCATTAGTACCTAAATTCATCTCATTTATGCAACATTCACTATTCTTCCAAACAGTAGAGAGAAACAAGACAATGACAATTTCTAACAGGAAAGTCAGAGTGGGAACCTGGAGACTCAGCTCATTGTTTGGTTCCATCTTGACAATACTCCCCAACACCACAGGGTACAATCCATGAGCAGTGAAGCAATACACCCCACAACACTGACCCACACTGACACCTTGCATTGTACTGCTGCTGCCAGACCACATTGTGCAGACGAATAGACACTCGTCTTAGAGATTACAGCAAGGAGAATAACAGGGCTCCTGGCTTTCTGTCTGAGAACTCACTCATTCTGAGTTTACTTTGCTCACAGCATCGCTGCCTTCGCTTTTTGAACATTGCCATATCATTCAGAAATTACAGGTTCACTGTACTTCTGTCTTGTTTCTTAGTGCAGACATAAAGCCAGGCAGCTTGTTGTGGTTGTCAGCAGTAATCAGTTAAGGGGGTGATGTATGTCACACTGTATGTGCTTTCAACCAAATGACCATGTCTAAAAATCTAAGGGAGGAAGTTCTTGGTCATGGCACAGGAGATTGCTGCCAGTGAGGGAGTCTCACCACATCAGTCAGTATCAGTCCAGGACACAGTCAGTTAGATGCTTGGGGCGGCTCAGGGCTTCCGTATTGTTACAGTCTGGGATGTGGGTTACAGCCGGTCCAACAGGTCCAGTGCAACTAGTCACTGCAAAAGTGGTCAGTGAGTCAGCATCTGTACAGGGATGAGTCAGGGGTCATCTGTCAGGATCGTCCTTCCAAGATTGGTCAGGCGAATGGACCTATTCTGCTCCACTGGACATAAGGAAAAAGAGTGGCACTCCCTTTGCCAGTGTTCAAACATGGTACAGCACTGAGAACAGGTAAGGCTTGCATGGCTTGATTCTTACAGGTGCAGTTATAATTGTTAGATGATGTAAAGTGGAAATTCTTTTATGAAAGTGGGCTTCTATTTGCAATGAACTGTCACCCATGCTACCTATGTACTCTCAGAAACAGTTCTTCTCCATTTCCCTCCTACTGCACCTACTGTGAGGGGCTGATCATGGCCGTTGGTAACTGACCTGGACACAGATGGGCTTTAATTATGTTACAGGTCGTGGAAATCCCAGCCATGGCAAGTACTCCCACTGCTGGCAGGTGTAAGACAGTGTGAGATCAGCACCATACAGGTGTGATGTGTATATAATAAGGCAAATTGTGGAGAAATACATGAGGACTCGCAGAAAGAAACCTTCCATGAAACACCCCAAAATTGACACTTTCATAAAATTTAGCCCATGATTTCTCAGGTAAGGTGAAACTCAAACCCCTGTAGCTTTTGTACTCATGACATTGCTGCCAACTTCACAATGTCTTTTAATTTATTCTTGACAGGTCAGAAGTAAAGGCAGGTTTATGTGTATGGAGCCAATACTCGTGTCCCCCTGAAATGCTTGTTGTAGATCTTTCCCCCTTAAATGCTGCACTCCTGTGATAATTCTTCCATAAAATTCAATAGTGAATTCTAGCAATAAAACAGTAAGTGCTGGAAAAGGTCAGCAGGTCCAGCAGCATCTGGGAGAGAGAAACAATGTTAACGTTTCGAGTCCAACATGACAACGTCAGAACTGAAGGGAGCTGGAAAATTATGGTTTTTATGCTGTGAACAAACTGGAAGGAGGAACTATTGGAATGGATGGTGTGGGTGTCTGCAGAAAAAGACAAAAGAAATACTAATGGTAGTTGAGAAACAGAAATGGAATTGATGCTAATGGTGTCAATAAGTCAACTTTGCTGAGAGCAAATCCATGCAGACAGGACATGGTGGGGGCTGGGGAGATATGGATGGTTGTAGTGACTGCAATCAAAATTGAAGATAGCATTCATGCTCTGAAGTTGTTGAACTCTTCCTTCAGCTTGTGTTGGAACACTGCAAGAGGCCGAGGACAGAAATATTAGTATGAGAACAAGGTGGTGTATTGAAATGGCAAGTAATTGGAAGATTGGGGTCATTCTTACGGACAGAACAGACAGCTCAGTGAGTTCTAGTATATTGACAGAGGAACAGCAGCAGAGCAACAGAGTTGCATGTCCAAGTCAGGATTGTGTGCAACTTAGAAGAGCTTACATTGCCAAACATGTCCATCTCTGCAGTTGAGGGCTGGGAGACAATGTCAAATTAACCCTGGTAAAGAGCTGCAGCTCATCATACTGTGCTTTGCTTGTTAAGGGTATCGTTACTGAGTTCCGTGGCAAACCATCAACCAACACATTTTTCTGTCCTGGCTATAATCGTGTGGCTCGAGTCTTGCACCATCTCTAGGTAATAGTTGACTATTCCAACAAACTTTTGATCATGACAGCCCTTGAGGGGTCAGAACATTGGTGCAGGTTATCTGTGCAAGAACAAATACTATTCAACGGGCTCAAACCAGAAATAAGCAGTTTGGGTTCATTAGTGTGAACTTATTGAAACATATTGACAGTGTGGATATTGAAAGTATGTTTCCCCTTGTCAGACATCCTAAAACCAGAGGACATAGTTTAAAAATAAAGGGTTACCTATTTAAAACAGATGAGAATTTATCTCTCTCAGAGGGTTGCTAATATGTGTAGTAGGCTTTTTGGAGAGCATTGGAGAATGTTTTTGAGGGTAGATTCTTGATTGACAAAGGAGCCAGAGTATTGAGGGTTAACCGTAAGATGGAGTTGAGGCGAAACCCAGATCAGCCAAAATGGCGGAGTAGACTCGAAGGGTCAAATGGCCTACTACTACCTCTAATTTGTATGCTCCTGTATTTGTTAGTGCAGGTACAGATAGAAAAAACAGAGTTAGCCTTCAAAATGTAACTACTTTCTAGCCTTATTTTGTAAAATGCAATCTTTGGATGTAGGTATAATGGGAAATATTTGATTATCACCCTCATTGCCTTGAAAAGGTGGTCAGGAGCCACCGCCTTGAAATCACTGCAGACTGGCGGCATGGTGGCTCAGTGGTTAGCACTGCTCCCTAACAGCACCAGGAGACCAGGTTTGATTCGAGCCTTGGGTGGAGTTTGCACATTTGCCCCGTGTCTGTGTGAGCTTCCTCTAGGTGCTCCAGTTTTCTCCCACAGTGCAAAGGATGTGCAGGTTAGGTGGATTGGCCATGCTAAATTGCCTATAGTGTCCAGGGATGTGCAGGCTAGGTGGGTTAGCCATGGGAAATGCAAGGTCACAGGGATAGAGTAGGATGTGTGAGTAGGTGGGATGCTCTCAGAGGGTCAGTGTGAACTTGATGAGATGAATGGCCTGCTTCCACACAGTAGGCATTCTACGATTTGGTGAAAGTATTCTCAGGACATTTCTCAGAAGTTTGACAAATTTGTTCTAGTAATGGATGATGAATAGCATTATATGCAGAAGTCTGGAAAATCTGTGAGTTGGAGGGGAACTTGTGGCCATCGGCATTCGAATATACATGCTACTGTTATGTTTCTAGAGTTTGTGGGCATGGAAATCCTGTGGAAGAAATAATGAAGAAATAAACATTCCCTGGAATAAACAAGTTAATTGCTTTTATCACTAGAGGTGAAGATTTACTTTGTGTTCATAATGTAGAGAAATTATAAAACCTCTCTTTGCAATATACCTTACACACAAAGGAAATCTTTCACCTATGAATCAGAAAAAAAATGTTGCCACTAGTGTTTGCTATAAAATATGAGCTGGGTAAACTACCACATTATGAAATGGTCAATCAATTCTCACCATCCAACATTTTTTTTCCTTGTTGTGATGTAAATAAATGCAGTGCTGTCTTCATTTTATATCTACCTTTTTCAATTTCTAGATATAATCTTAATAGTGCAACATGGAATATTCTTCAGTTTCTGTTTAATAGCAACTATATTTTAGACTTATTCATTCCATAATATTTTTTCCAGACAGTAATTTTATAAATACTGATTGAGATTCTTCACTAAATTTAAGTCACCTATGTAACCATTATCCAATCCTTCCATATATTTTTCACAAATGACAGAACAGCTATTTAGTATCATTTACATTTTCTTTCTCAATTTCTGACTTGATAAATATTAAACAAAGAGTTTACAATGGAAATATTTTGATACTCAGTTTAAATTAAATGATGCAGGTTTAAAAAGATTATGTTACTTTGCTGTGCAGGGAATTTATTTGGATTCTTTTTTGTTTAAGCTGCCAAAAATAAATGAAGAATGAAATTGCTTATAACTACAGCAGCCATATTAGCAATTACATTTCTTTAATTAGAACACTCAAAAACAAGAGATATGCTCATTAGCTGTGCTGTGCATATGAAATAAAAGCTTACAGCAATTTCCAACATGTTTTTGATGCACTGTTTTTAATAAATGAAATATTATTCATCTCGGCTGAAAAGCTGCAAGATGCAATTTCATAGCAATAAAGGAAATGTTCTGTTTTTTTTTGTCTCTGCTTCTTATGATGGGCCTGTAGCACTGCAGGTTTGGTCAGGGCTCTATGAACAACAAATGTCAAAACATATGGACCGCACCATTTATCACGTAATCTAGTCTTCGAATGGATGGGCACTATCAGCAATCTGGTATTGATCTTCGCAGGCTCCTGCTATTGTTCATCTTAGCATCCTGAGTGGCAGCAGGCATTAATGAAAGAAACAAAATGATGCATACCAATCAGAGCAATAGCAAACTACGTAAAAAGTCTGACAAACTTCTTAAAGTAATCATTGGGCAGATGCTCCTTCATATTGCTTGTTTGACAATTTGTAGGTGAACCTATTAAAAATGTGTTTTGAAAACAAAATATAAATGGGGGGTGTGGTAGAGGAGGAAATAAAAGAACATTTTCTAGTTCTATTTTTTACATGTTCCAACCTATCGTTGATAGCAAATTGGATTCTAATTTTTATAAATAAATGAGGATTGACTCTCAAAGCCAAGAAATGTGATCAATTTCACATAAAATATTAGATGAGCCCTAAAAGGAACACAGTGTACTCCATTTTAGGAAGATTACTATATTGATAGAAAATGTACAGCAAAAATGTTTGAATGATTGCAGGAATGCAAGCTTATAGTTATGAAGTCAATCTTAATAAGAACATTTCTTTTGCTGGAATGAAGAAAGCAAAGGAGAAAGCTAATAGAAGTTTTAAAATTTTGAAGGGTTAGTTGCAAGTGGTTGTTTCCACTTTGGCCATGGTAACAAAGTAACGTAGACTGAGAATTTGTATAAAAAGAGAACTTTGATTTCTTTATATGTAGTCATCAGTACGTAGAATTCTTTATCCCAAATGGATTCACAATCTGCAAGTTCTACAGTCAATAGATAATCTGTTCTCCTAGGGTAAAATGATCCCCTATGATTCCATGAGCAAAACCACAGCAAACAAAATAGCATAAAACGTGAATGCTTTGGGCAAAAAAGAAAGTGAATGCTCAAAATTGGAAACAAAATAGAGACTCATTAGACAAATATAAAACATCAAGCAACAACCAAACTATTGTAGCTGT
The DNA here is from genome assembly GCF_021869965.1 of Rhincodon typus. Lineage (NCBI taxonomy): Eukaryota > Metazoa > Chordata > Chondrichthyes > Orectolobiformes > Rhincodontidae > Rhincodon > Rhincodon typus. Next base: position 30,612,691 of record NC_063346.1, on the reverse strand, counting down.
TAGCAATCTGAAATAAAATGGAAAGTTCTAAAAACACAAAGCAGTTCAGGCAGCATCTGGTGAAAGAAAAAGTCCAAGTTTCACGTTTAAAATTGACTTTTCATTGGATACATATGAAACATTAAACATATCATCCTCTCAAAAAAAATGCTGTCTGATCCCCTGGTCATTTTAAAAATGTTCTATTTCAGTGAAAATAAAAGTTAGGCTAAAATTTCACATGTAACCCTTTATAGCAATGTTAGATCATTGCAGGGGGCTTTGGTTTTTTTTAGTCAAACAGGGCTGTGCATAGAGGTTAGAAAACAAACTCTCCTTACCAAGGACAGTTCATGAAACATTGAATAGCTCATTCTTATGAAAACGGATGAAATTTTATAGAATTCAGATCATTATTGCACACTCTGATAAATGGGCCAAAAGTTTCTGTTCCTGCTCCTCAGTTACACATGGAAGGTGGAAGCCAATCAGGCAGGTAAAAATGGAAATAAAGCCAAGAAGCTGCCATCAAACAGAAAATTGCACAAATTCATTTACAAGCATTTGATCCTTTATGGCAGATATTCTTCTGTATGTCATGGTAATTCAATAACTCCAGGTGCAGCAGTTGGAAGATTTTACAAATTTGCAGACTACCTGAATCCATGTAGTCATTTAAAACAAAAGCAACTATATTTTGATATGGTCCTACATAAGGCATTGGCCAAATGATATGACAAGGAGATTCCTATTTGGGCATTGGGCATGATCCATACAGGACTAGTCACTTACTGAAATAAAATGTTGGAGTTATGTCATGGGCTTCAACAGAATTCCAAATTCTGAGCGGATTTGGTGCACTTTGATAAAATGGTTCCTGTCATACACCCGGATAATTTATAAGAAAGGTCAGTTACATTTCCTGTTTACTAATTTGGATGTTGCTTGTTTAACCATTTTAAATGGAGTGAGTTGGAAAGGATTTTATAGGTATAATACAGTAAAGTGAATCAGAGCTGCACAGTGTATGCCAGGAGGTTATTGCCTTCACCTTTAAACAATAGCTGAATTGAAATTGTTACATAACTATCTCATGTTATTTTCTAATCATTAAAGAAGCATTTTTTCTTTTTGCTGTAAATGTATCATTGTGACGAACACTCCTTCACTTTACTTAACCAGTACTAAGGTGTGAACGGGGAATGGCTGAGCAAACAAACATAGTTTTATATTTGTCTCTCACCATTAAGTGGCATTTTCAGTTCATTAACAAAATAAAGGACTATGTATTTCTGAAAAATGTTGTGCCTTATTATCTAAATATGTATTAAATTATTTTTGTTGTAATTTTACATTAGTTGTTATGCATCACTGGAGTAACATGCTGAAAATGATGATGCGCTATTCCCAGAGTCATCACAGAAGTCAAAGAATTCCTAGAAGTATGAACAACTCCCCAAGTTACTGAATTTTCGGCTCAAGTTGTTAGAAAGCACGGGCCAGGTTTCTGTACTTAACAACAATTACTATTTATTACAAGCAAATAGGCTTTAGCAACAGGTAAATGGTTTTGAAACATATAACTACCAATTAAAACTCTAACCTCCTTATAAGCTTCCCAATACACACGTGGGGGGGTAAAAACGGTGTTACAGATGGAGGTAAAACTGGAAAAGCAGTTTATTAGTTTTTGTTCCCAGGACTGGCTGAAATGGTTATTGGCCTTATCAGAATGCTGCTTCTCAAGCTTCCTTTTCTGGATGCCTCCTATGGTTTGTAAGAAGCACAGAGTGGTTGGCTTACTTGTAAAAGCTCTCTGATGTTTTAATTAAAAGTCACAGCTTACAGCAACTGCTGGAGGATAAATAAACTAGTTCAATCATGTTTAATTGGCAGAGAACAGAGAACGCCTGAGTTGGTGGTAGTCTATTGGTGCCTCTGCATTTTGTTCTGAGCCTAAGCTGTTCAGCAACCCGACAACCAGTCAAATAGTTGTAGGCAGGAGAAAAAACCTTTGTATTCAATAACTGATCACTAGTCCACAGACCAATCAGCTACTCGCACCAAGAAAAGCTCCATCCATACACAACCCCTCAGCTCCAGTTCGTCTGCAACCACACTTCTGTCACTGCTTGAACAACCAAACAACCAGCTATCCAAACATTGGTTATAGTGATAACAAGGTGTAGAGCTGGATGAACACAGCAGGCCAAGCAACATCAGAGGAGCAGGAAAGCTGACGTTTCTTCAGAATTATTTACAGTGAGTATGGCTTACGCGCTTTCAAAACATTAAGGAATACCTCCAGCCATCCTTGAATATAAAACAATTCTTTTTCATTTTGATTGACAATTAAAAATACAAAACAAAAGGACACAGTCTTTAGACTACCAACTTGTAACTTCCTTCTTCTGATTTTAATACCTGAAAACTTCATGTCTTAAAGTGATTTTTAATAGAAAGAAACATCAGCGTAAAATAGCTGCACTGAGAATTCAGCTATAGGTTGAGGCAAGTTCAGGAAACTAATGTGGAATAAACAAATCTGTCTGCACAAAAATTGCCATTTTGTCTAAAAACATGGAAACCAGTCAACCGAGTCAGCGTCAAGAAATCTCTTGCTTTAATTCACACTTGTATAATGCCTTACACAAATAGGACATGAAATGATGGCAGCAATGTTTGGCTTGGAAAGACAATGGAAGTAGACTTGGGAATAGGAGTGGTTAGAATGTTGAATTCGTGATCACACAAACAGTACAAAAAGAAATATAAACACACAAAAGAGAAAGAAATGGATTATTTTCTTATGGTTAGTTCAATTGGTGAGAAGTCAGTGTGGCACATAAACATTACATAGACCTGTTTCTGTGCTTTAAATCCACACTGTATACCCTGGATTTCTAGCACAGTTTTCAGTTTCCATATTACTGCTTAGAATTTATTTTTGGACATAATGGTAATTTTAGTCCAGGCAGTTCCTGAACTTGCCTCAACTTATATCTCGGTTCTCAGTGCAACCATTTAGGGTGATGTTTTAATATTACAAATAAATGGATTCTAGGTACAGATAAACAGTTATGAACCCTCAACATATAACCTTACTAATTAAAACTGTTACCATCTTATTAACCACCTCCTCCACACACATGGGTACAATGGATGAAGTGAATGACTGGGAAGGTAGTTCAATGGTACTTGTCCATAGGATTTGTTGAGATGATCCTTCTGGTTCTTCAGCAATTGCTGCTCCTTAGTCTTTCTGCTCCAGGTGCTTTCACTTGCTCAATGCACAGAGCGACTGCTTCACTCTTATTGGTAAAAAGCCCTAGCTTACAACAATTGATGGGGGGAGTAACCTGGCTTCTGACTTGAGTTTTTTTTTGCCTGACTGTATAAAAAAGGACAGCTCCTTCATTTTTGGAGGTCTGATGGATTCTGAACAAACATTCACATGCCCATAAGTTGTTCAGCTATCTGGAAGCCAATCATGTAATTGTTGACAGGCAGAAAGTCTTTGTCATTGACAACTACTCACCATGCTACAGACCAATCAGGTTTTCTTTATACACACTGACTAGCCCCAGTTCATCTGTAGTAACCACCCACACTTCTTGAACAAATAGTATTGTAAACAGCACTTACAATGAGTATCAGGTAATTCACTTGTAAGAAATCCATTTTTCCTTTCTAGAACTTTTTTTCCCTTTTTCCATTACAGACCACTATCAAAATCACTTGAAAATAAAGAGGTACAGTCTTTACACAACTTTAGTTAACTCCAGATTTAGATTGGATAAGTCATCGCGTCCGAAGATTGGACTCAGCTCATCAGCTCCAAGCAGACATTTCTGGTGCAGGCTGCAGATGTCGTCACCATAGATTGCATTGGCATCTTCCAATTTCCATACAACAACAGCTACAACACGTAGCTTGCCATCTCTATTCTTTTTAATTAGTTAGTGGGATAGTAAATATGTTAAAGCTGATTTTCTTAACTGTACCATTCAACTTTAATAACGTCCCCTGATTTAAACTGGCCAATCAAAAGACATGGAAAAAAAGTACCAATCAGCTACCTGTTTTCTTGCAATTTCACACCTTGGCTCTTACAAGAAGAAATTCTCTGCCACTGGTTTTGATCTCCTGCCATACACTTACCTTGTCCTATAGGTCTGTTCTTCTCTTTCTGAAGCTGCTGAGCTAGTCTGTCATGTTTTTGGAAAGCTGTTGACTCCACACTCTCGCTTGCTCTTCGTGGAACTGCTGTTCCCAAATTCATGCACTCTGTTTCAGAAACACAGGCACCTCCTTTCTCTTGCTCAGTCTGCTTCACAATGATGTGACTTGCTTCACATTCCCCCCAAGCTGCTTCACAGTAATGCTGATTTGCTGCTCTCAATTATGTTATGATTTCCATTCTTGGTCTCTACACTAGACTGAAGTAAGACTTGAAACAGGAGGACCAGTCACCACCTGGCCACACATTTGGCAGATAGGACTATGTACGGAAGAACATATGCAGCATACAGGATGCACTGGTCAGAATTCACCTGTTGGACCTAATTTAATATGAGACAGTCACACTTCACCAGATAAACTGTCCAAGCCTCAGCAAATCTCGAACATCAGGGCTTGCTACCAGGTGGAATAGGGGCCATGTCATGCCATGCCAATGCCCTTCAAAGTTACCACTGCCATGAACCTTTAAGCCAATCTCATCCCCTTTCCTCACCCAACCCTATTGTCTCCAACAGACAATATGTGTTATATCTCCCAGTGTGCAATTCACAACCACATTAAGCAGGTGAGTGATACATAATTTTTCTGGACTGATTGATAATCACTTTTCCCACTGTCTTTGGTAGTTTACAGGACAGACCCTTGTGGCTTTACAGTAGTTGCTGACTATCTTCACTGACAGTGAAGATTGACTGTTAAACAGGAGACACTGGAACAACAGTCAGCAACAACTGCCAAATGAAAACTTTACTACTCAATACACAGCACGTGATCAATCAGAGAAAAAACATTGGCAGGTTTGTGCAAAATACTGAGCAAACTGCCAGAATAGCTTTGTTCTATTCTCTATAATCTCTTACTATTGACACTGTGAAGAACATAGTAAGACAGCTGTTATGGGACCCTGCAAACCAGGCACACTTGGGCAATCCTACTACACCAAGCACTAAGATAGAATCAAAACTGGCAATAAATAGAAAAGTGCTTAACCTATTTTTGAAAAGAAAATCAAACATCTAAAAATTACTTTCTAACATTGTAAATATTAAAGTTATTAAACAGTAAATAAAGAAGCTATCTTCATTTCTCTCATTCATCTATACGATAGGACCTTATGATAGCATTTCTTTGTTGTGTTATTAATGTTATAAAACATTCCTGACGTTCAGTAACCACATTGAGTGGTTTGATTAATCACCAAAGTTCTTTCAAAATTCTGACAAAGGAAGCAGTTTTTAATTTTGTATCCATGATCAGTATTAAACACATTTAGGTTATGAAGGTCAGACGTCTTATGATTAACTTATGTAATGAAGCTTCAGTAACATTGCATTGCACCTTAATCCTGATCTCAAATAGACATTTGTTTCGTTCAAGTAAAGTTGCAAATTTAACACTAATTTGCATTGAATTTTGGGCTGTTTGTGTGCACTGGCGACAAAGGAATTTCTAATTTACCAAATTTAAAATTTTATACTCAAATTATTTGATACCTCAGATTATTAAATGGTGAAAAATGTGCCCAGATTGCTCATTCTGTTTCATTCTGATAATTTCAGAAATATTAAATTTTTGGTTTAGCATTATGGACTAAATTTAAATGAATTTTCAGAACTGGAAATTAATAATGGGTAACAATGGGGCAAAAACTTGAAAAAAATTGATTGCAATTGTGCTGAGAGGGAAGTTAAATGCTACTCTGGATGCAACTTGATTTGTGCTGGTGCCAAGGCCAAGCACTAACTGCGTTGCTACAAAGAACATTTATACCACTATGTGGTGCAGAATGTCTTTCTCGGCTGCTTCATGAATTGACAGAAGCAGTTTAAACTATTAGTCCTTGCTGCACAATACACTTTGTGTGAAGCTTCAAAATCAAATTACTTCAATTAATAATGTAATAAAATTCAGTATATATTAAATGTAATACATAACATAGATTATTCGATTATTGATTAGCACTGCTGCCTCACAGCGCCAGGGATCCAGGTTTGATTCCAGCCTCGGGTGACTGTCAATGTGGACAGTTTGCACGTTCTCCCCGTGTCTGCGTGGGTATCCTCTGGGTGCTCCGGTTTCCTTTCACAGTCCAAAGATGTGCAGGTTAGGTGGATTGCCATAGTGTCCAGGGATGTACAGGCTAGGTGAGTTAGCCATGGGAAATGCAGGATTATAGGGATAGGCTAAGGGGATAAGTCTGAGTGGGATGCTCTTTGGAGGGTCAGTGTGGACTCTATGGGCTGAATGACCTGCTTCCGCACTGTAGGGATTCTGTGATTCTATTGACATTCCAACATTTTCTGATCATTAAAATTAATTTTGATTTGTCCTTTTCCTCACATTTCCCATCATATTAAAATGTGCATTTGTATATAAGAATAAAATTGGCTATTTATTTAAATATCAAAATCCTTAAGTATGTAGATTGTCAAATTGAAAATATTTTGAAAACCAATGCCTGCAAAATAAATATAAAATTTTAGTGTTAATGATAAATTATAGCTGAAACAGGACTGAATTTCATTTGACCTTAACTTGGGGAATAAATGCTATACAAACACAATCACAAAATAAGTTAAAGTAAATTTATATTATTAATGCTAAAAACAAAGTGGTACACAAATGTTTAGAACAATAAAGAGGTCTGAAATGGTGTTGATGGAACAAATATAAGTAATACATTTTAATGGCTTGGAAGATTATCTTGGTTGGTGATTATGAATGTTATATTCATAAAATGAAAAATTTCCATGTTAAAACGAAGATCCAATTGTCAAACTGAGGCAGGTGCAAATTTTTTTTTGAGTAGTACCTTGTCAAGCACTAATGTTATTTAACAGTGTTTCCAAATAAGCAATCTAGTTCTGCACAGTGTCACTCCAATAAATGGATGGCAGGGCAGCAAAAGCAGCACTATATTGCTTGCCAGAGCGCTGCCAAATAAATTTATAATCAGCTATTCTGGAACACTGGTATCTGTATGGCATTTTGATAACAGCACCACACAAGAATGATACGCTTTTGTTCAAATCGTCCACATCAAGCCTGCATACTTTTTTGTGTCATTGCTTTTAAAATGTGAATTGAAATAAGATGCTGGTAAAGAAACATAAGGTCTTATCATCATGTAAAACAATAGCAGTACATAAGCCAGAGCAAAACAGAGAGATTAGAATATTTCAGAGATGGTAGGAACTGCAGATGCTGGAGAATCTGAGATAACAAGGTGTAGAGCTGGATGAACACAGCAGGCCAAGCAGCAAGAGAAGAGCAGGAAGGCTGATGTTTTGGGCCTAGACCCTTCTTCAGACCCTTTTTCTGAAGAAGGGTCTAGGCCCGAAACGTCAGCCTTCCTGCTCCTCTGAT